>NC_065562.1:7209071-7809071 GCF_022605725.1 Anthonomus grandis grandis
AAAATACATACAAACTGTCACACTTAAACCTTAGTTACTAAATATTTAATAAAAGCATAGATCTATATTTGCAGAGTTAGATAATAATATTTTACATGTGTTTTTATAGAATTACGAGAACATTGTTTTGCACAAGATTCCAGCTCTGTATTCCTAGTTATAAAAAAGGCATCTTCATGACATCATCTAAAACTTGGCTCAGTGTATCACAGTCTGTTACTAGGACTAAATGTTGATCCACAACTTCCCCATCTACTGAGTTTCCCAAGATGCCCCGAAAATATTTGTTAATATGACATTGGAATAAATCGGTCAATTCAGCTGCGGAGCGCTGATTTTAGTTACATTCCAAGATTATGCTTAAGTCAATTTTTGTGAGAATGAAAGATTTTATACTGGGACAAGTTGTTATTATACACAACATTTGGTCAATAAAAAGGCTTTATCATGACTAGAGTATTTATATGTACATAAATTAAAATATAGTTGATGTTGTAATAGTCATTGGTGAATAGGCTCCATTCAGACATAATTATCACATCATTTTTACCGAAGCCAGACGCTACAGATGAGTAATGATGAGTGTATCAGTTGTACACTGTGTTTGCTTAATAAATAAAACACACTACTTGTATTCAACGTATATAATAAATTAAAAATTGCTGCCTAGCGCCTTCGGCCGTAGGTCATCATCTAGCCCTGATGATATAGATAACACACTATATATATAAGATAAGATAAGACACTATAAAAATATATAAGTCAAAGTCTCATAATTGCTAAAGATGAGGTTTTTGTTGCCATTGCACAAAGGTTTTAAGAAACATTGAACATTGAATTTTTGAGAAAATTGAAATTGCACACAACTAAGGAACGTGCCTTTGCACCTCCCACCAATCAACATAAGTTTCCGACGACTATCTTGGGGTTTCTTGGAATTTGTACCTAACACAACGAAGTCTACCAAAGGAAAGGCCTTTCCGGGTCAAGGACTTTCTTCTGGAAATTGTCAGTTTTTCTTCGCTGTTTATCATAAGCTATCCCCAAGGTGCTCAGTTCTAAGCTTAACTTGTCAGTTTTCTCCTCAAAAGTAGTGAATACCCTTCTTGATCATTTTATCCTAGTGATAAATTTCTTCATTGATCTTGATTTTCAATAAACGATTTTCCTCTCGAAGTTCTTCTAGTTCATTGTATATCAGATTTGTTCATTATTTTCAAATCTTTGTTGACATTCAGAAGAACAGAACATATATTTTTTGCTTGCTCATTTTAGTGAGGGTTTTAAAGCCTCTGTAAGCAGCTAGGATAAAAAACCAGCAACAATAATAAATTTACGGTTTGAAAAACATTTGAATTTGGATTTTGCCTTCATTTATAAGTCTTAAGAATAAAAGAAACAAATAAAACGTTCTTAAAAAACTAATTTTTTTTCCAGAATCAAAAGAAAAGAACGGCCCCTTGGAAGGAGAAAAACTAATTGAAGCGGAAAAATCTGAAACTGGAAGCGTAAGCTGGAAGGTTTACCAACACTACCTAAAATCTATTGGAACATTTACAGTTATTGCTACTGTAGTACTTAATATGCTATTTCAAGTATTTAGCATAGGATCGAATGTTTGGTTAGGTAAGCTACCTTTATGTTTTGCAATAGAAACAAAAAAGTATCCATATTGTCTCTATTGGCTAGTTCGAAATATTTATGCATTATTCTCAAAGAGACTTACATGTATAGCAAGGAGCAAAATTAAAATCTAAGTCAAAGTCTTATAAACGGTTAAACATACAGGAAAAAATTATACAGACAATATGAAAATAAATAAATATTAACTGATATCTAAAACTTTCATATTTTAAATGGCAATACATTTGAAACATAGATCGTTTAGTTATTTTAGTTTTTAACAAATCATTATTTTAAGATTTGGCACCTTAATATCACAAGAGATAAGATATATAGATCACAACTTGCATCCACATGCATAAATATTTATTTTTTCAAATAAAATATTCATTGCCACAAAAATACTATTTAACGATTCAAAGCACATTAAAACTAATGCTTAAATTCTACAGTAATACAAAAACTTGCATGAAAAGTATGGTTACGTGTTATGGTCGCCCGACTAATATAAGAGCTCTTATCACATCTTGGAAAAAATACATTTGAAATGAAAAAAAAATTTTTTTTTTGATACAACATAAACATAAAGTTTTAAATTCGGATTATTCTCACTTGACTTCAGTCCATGATTTTCCTCAAGATACAGGCATAAAAGTCTGACAATAAGGGTGGAAACTTAATCTGCTGGAGACAATGGAAATTGGAAAACATTTTTAAAAATCCAGATTTTTTGAGTTTATACGGAAAATTTACATTCGAGTTTAATTAAACGTAATGCAATTCGTTTAATACTTCTTCCATATCCAACTTAAATATTTGATAGATTTTGTTTATAGGTAGATGTCACCACTCCCATATTTAAAAACTTTGTTTACATTTATGTTATGTAGGGGAGAGGTCCCTATTTTGGACCGGCTCTTATATTGGACCATTGCCTTTATTCGAATAAAAACTGTGCCAGGCGCCATTTGTTGGCCGGTGGATATAGCTTATATATTTGCTAGCCGCAGCCCGAAACAAGAGATCTGTACAGTTCGGATAATTCGGGAAATAACATGTGTTATGTTTTCGTGCTGGCTGATGTAATTTTGCTGTTAGCTTCTTAGGGCTTTATTTTTTTACTGGTGAGTAACTCTGTCATCTGCCTACGTATACATTTTAAACATGTTGTCACCTATTATTTCGCCTAATAGTTTACCTGTTTTTCACAACAAAACCGTTTTAAAAACGACTATTTTAAAGTGAGGTTATAGTATCCTAAATTGAACCACTTAATAATTCTTATTTTGGACCGGTCCAAATTAAGCAACTTTTTTTTTTCTTCAAGGTAAATATGTCACAACGTGGAAAATATGGAAAATGGAACGAGGAAGATATGAAACAAGTCTTAATTGCCCATCAAAATGGAGGTATAGGTTTAAACGAAATAGCTAGAAGGTATAAAATACCGAAGGCAACTTTAAAACGCAGAATTGACGACAAAAACAAACATGTTTATGGAAGTAAAAAAAAATTTGGACGAGGCGCAGATCTTTCACCAGAAATTGAGGAAGAGATAGTAAAGCATGTTCTAGAGCTTGAGAGAATTCCGCACAGGTTTAAAAATGGACGAGCGGGCAAAAAGTGGTATTATTGTTTTATGTCTAGACACAAAGAGCTATCGCTTCGCCAGCCGGAGGCAACTTCAGCGGCGAGGGCTGTAGGGTTCAGCAAGGAAAAAGTTGAAGCTTTTTTTAATTGCCTCACTGCTCTTTACGATAAACATAAGTTTGGTCCGTCGGAGATATATAATGTCGATGAGACCGGTCTTTCTACAGTCCAGAGACCGCAAAAAATAATTGGACAGAAGGGTAGCATCAAATAGGATCTCTTACAAGCGGAGAACGTGGCATAAACACGACATGTGTTTGCTGCATTAATGCTGCTGGTATATACGTCCCACCGATGCTTATATTCTAGCGAATAAGATTCAAAGATGAACTCAAAGAAGGCGCACCTCCAGAAACAGAATTTGCTTGCTCAGAATCGGGCTGGATAACGAGTGAATTATTCGCAAAATGGCTAAGGCATTTCATTAATTTTGCGAAGCCATCTAAAAATAAGAAAGTACTTTTGATAATGGATGGACATACCACCCATATAAAAAATTTAGAAGCCATAACTTTAGCAAGGGATAATGGAATCATCATGTTGTCATTACCAGCGCACACTACCCACAGGTTAAAATCCTGTGACGTCTCATTCTTTAAGCCCCTTAGTTCATATTACAATCAAGCAGCAGATAAATGGCTTCGTGCGCACCCTACCCAAAATATTACGCAATTTCAGGTATCAAGATTACTGGGAGAAGCATATGCAAAAGCTGCATCAGTGGGAAATGCTATAAGCGGATTTGCGAAATGCGGCATATGGCCTTTAGATCAAAAAAGCCTTTCCAATGTGAACATCGAGCTTACAAATGCGCCAAAAGACAACATTACCTCTTCAGTAAACGAAATGTCCCAGAGTACTTCTACTAACATCAACAGCCTATCCCAACATGCCTCCACATCCTCAGATATATCGGTAGAGCTCGCATGCTCCAAGCCATCGCCATCGCCCCAAAAAAGAAAAACCATTTCTGAAATATCTCCTCTACCAATTTTAAAGCGAAAATCGCGCACAGTAGCTTCCAGTTCTACGACAATAATAACTAGTAGCCGCTACAAGGATGCCCTTGAAGAAAAACAACATAAGAAAGTGGCATCTCCTCAAACCGTTAAAAAGGTATTTTCTTCTTCAAAGCCGACCTTCAAGGGACAGTCCTCTGCATCTAAATCTGATAAGGGAAAACGCCGTTTGCCGCAAAAGTCATCAAGTGAATCGGAATCGGAAGACGAAGAGTGCCTTTGCCTCGTTTGCCTATCTCCATTTTTGCAATCTGGTCCAGGGGAAGAGTGGATGCGCTGTGTTTTGTGCAAGAAGTGGGCACACTTAAAGTGCACCACTGGTCGTAATACTGAGTTCTATGAATGTATAAACTGCGAGTCTGACAGTGACTGATTTTTTTCTTTTATATACCCAATATTTTAGGCTTATATGTATATTAGTAAATTAATCTCAGAATTACATTTAGTTTTGTACTGTATTTGAATAGTTTAATAAACGTTTTTTCATTAAAAATAAAAAACATAGACATGGTCCAATTTAGGGAACTTGCGGTTCAAAATAGGAAACCAGTATCCTAAATTGGACCAATGACTCTATTTTGATTTGTTTTTTTTGCTAACCACAGGAACAGGTTTTAGCCTGTTTTGTAAGCTCTATACATTTATAATAGGCCTAAAGTTATGTACAATTTTTTTGTTACAATTTGGTTCACAAAATTTCATTTTACAGAGGTATTTTGTTAGGTGGTCCAATATAGGGACATTTCTCCTATGTTATAAGAAAATGTTGTAGTACGTTTTTTCGGATATAAATTCCATGTTTTCCAAGATATGGTCAGAGCGATTTATAGGTCTGATGATTCCATAGTGGGCCAATATATTATTTTAGCACAACCATAATTTTAACTAAATATTTTTGTCATACTCTGCACTTGTTTTGTTAAGCGTTTAATTTTCTCTTTTCAGGATTCTGTTAAACACATTGAATTTTATTATAAAATTAAACCAATGAATGTTTGGTTTACTATTAACTATGCTTTTTATTTACTATCAATTCATATGATTTCTCATTATACAAGATACATTTAAATATGATTTTGCAAGAGGAGTTAATAAAGCAATTGTTTTTTTATTTAATTTGTTTATTACCCTTGTCTATATTTCAATTTTTTCTTAGGTTACTGGTCTGAACCTCAAAATGCAGCAATAAACGACACAAATATTACAGTACAAATTTCAAGAGATGTTGGTTTAGGAGTTTATGGTGCTTTGGGTATTGGCCAAGGTAAGTACCATTTGATTGGTGCCTTACATTTCTTTATTTTAATTTGCATGTCTACTGTACCATGTACATAAGTAAACTATAGGAAAATTCTTAATATTACTATACGAAGGGTTTATTCTTGATTGCTCATTAAAACTTTAATGTATGGAATTTATTTAAATTTACCCTATTTTTTCAAACTTTATCTTAAGTAGACATATCAGACAACGATTTCGGAGCTGAAGATTGCCTAAGGAAAAGAAATAATATATTATGTGGTGTGGATATTCTAACAATATTTTTCTGTATACGAGCTTTTTAAAAAAATATACAAGATACAAATATAAAAGTCAAACACATTTTAACTTTGATGGTCATTAGCTTTTATTGTTTCTAAGTCATTTTGATTTTGGCAGTATTTATTTAGAATATAAAATCCAAGTGAGTTAAGACAATTTATCAGTATTGAGAGATTTTTTTTTAATCATGAGCGAAACAATAATAAAAAGTATAATAAAATGCAGGTGAATGCGCCATTCATTTTTTTATAGTTTTTTTTTAGATCAGGTTATTTTGCTTTAATATAATTTATACAATTAAAAAACAAAAATAATTTGTTAACTTTTTTTAATTTGACAACTGCTATATATGAGGAATAAAAAAATCGAGTGGGAAACAAAATAATATAATAGTTAACTTGTTTCCACTTACCTCTTTACCACCCAAACACCACAACTTTCTGCTCTTAGATGTCAGCCTCTTGCTTATCTGAAAACTCTTGAAAAATAATCTGCTGTAGCACCTTGCAAAGCTTCAATATTGTAGTTTTTTTTGTTTATTAAATTAAAATTGTATTTGTTACTACTGATTTAAGAAATGTTATTTTTAAGAGAATAATGGAGCCTATTTTTTAAGTCTCGACGTACATTTGCAAATATTTCACTGTAAATAGCTCGGCATTCTATTCTTCTCTACAACTATTCTTTCCGTCAGTTTGAACCAAGTTGCCTCGTAAAACAACAGAATTTAGGAGTATTTCATAATTGGCAAAAAAACGTCTTATAAGAGCTATGGATATCAATGCAAGCAATTGTTATATCTATAGAATTGCTATAATAATTACGGCAGTATCCTAAAACTTACTTAATTCCATTTCGACAAAATTTTATAAAATAAAACGGACAAGTTATGGCATGAAAAAATACAGCATTTAGAGCTTTTTCAGCATTTAAAAAAAATACGAGAGGGATACTAAGGGACATATCCCTTAAAGTTTATGAATGCTGATATATCTCAATCTAGAATACTTAAGACAGTTCGAGCAGTTAAAAAACGTGCTCAAAAATGTATTGAAGAACAAGGTGGTGTTTTCGAGCATCTTCTTTTAAAAAAAATGGTTATTTTATTTTATAAGGCTTTAAGTTGTTGTTAAAAATAAAGTTTGTCAATACAATTTAATTGTTTCCGCTTGGGTGTCATACCTTCATTAATTTGTAACATAGGAGAAAAGTTGTTTCCATTTAAAACAATGTTATTTTATTGAAAAATTCAAAAATACGATTCGCAATCGCCATGTGAAAATGAGCTAAGAAAAATTGAGTTATAATAAGAAGGTGTACTATTTTGCTATAAACATGAAATAATTATATTGTGAAATAAACATTTACTACGAAATTGTCTTGGTACATGAAACTAATTTGCCATATACAGTGGTTCACTGTTATTGTGAAAAAATTTCAAGTCTCCTTGCTTAAAAATAATAAAAAAATTCTTATTAACCTATGCTGGCAAATGCTTAATTTCTAAGATACATGGTGTTACAGTTTTATTTTTATTTCCGTTTTTTCTTAATAATTTTGGTAGTTATGCAGATATTTGAACGAAAAATGGCATCTGGGAGTTTTTTGATATGGTAAATTCAAATTTAATGTTACGAGGGTTCGCACAAGCCAGCGTTTAGAGATTTTTGGAATTAAAATAATAAATGCTTTACATTTTAACGTTTTAGATTCAAGATAACATCAGCTTTAAATATGGAATCTGGAATTTTTATTCACTATTCAATGCTCTTTTGAAACTTAATAAACAAATGTCAATATTTTATTAAGTTTTATTTTATATTTTTTTGTTACAAAATATTTTTTGTTTAGTGAAAAAAATTACCCAAAGTTCTTACGATAAAAATCTACTTTTAAAAAAACCACTTGGTGGAACATAACAGTTCAATATGTGAACCCTTAACTGCAATACTGGCCTCTATTTTAGGACGCATGGATTGGCGAACTCGTTCAAATATTTCGAGTGTGTGTTTAACTGTTTCACAAAATGCGATAGTGCGATTTCGTAATTCTTCCACAGTATCTACTGGGGTTAACTAAATCAAATGTTTAAGATCACCCCAAAGGAAAAAATCCAAGGAATTAAGGTCTGGAGATCTGGGACGCCAAGGCTCAGTTCCTCCTCGGCCTATCCAACGATTCGGATACACTGTTTTCAAATATTCACGTGAATTGTCATCCGCCCATAGATGATTATTGTGAAAGTCCATCCAGTATCATTCTCTGGAAAAATTTGCTTTAACCATGAATAATATTTCTCTTAAAAACTGGGGGTTTTCGCCCATTTTTTATGCACGCTGGATATGATAGGGGTATAAAAAGTTATTCTTTAAAATTCTGAAAACCGTAGAAGGACTTACATTTAAGTTTAAAGCAATCTTTCTAGTGCTTGTTGCAGGATTTTCCTCAATTTCATGAAGCACATTTTCTTCTACTCGTGGAATTGCTGCTGTGCGCGGTCTTATGTTACCAGTCGTTTGTTGTTGAAAACTTCCAGTGTCACAAAAGTGTTGATGGAGACGGGCAAATAACGTATGATGCGGGATAACACGATTAGGATATTTCTCCTCATAAAGACGCCTGGCTGCTAATGAATTGCCGTTGGCCAAACCATAAAACAAAATGCATATCGCACATCTCAATATTTGTGTAAACCGTGGCAAAAAATTATTAAACCCGTTCGTTATAATGGATAAATGGGTACTAAATGTATGTACGTTACAGGCCTTTTCATACATATTTTTTTTTTGTATTTCTGTTGCCTTTAGGAATTTGTTATACACAACACTCCTTATACATTTATTATTTAAATTTTTTAAAGGAATTTCACAAAACTTAAAAAAAAACAATTATTGTGACTTTTAAAATGTAATGCATTCATTATGTTAAGTCTAAATATCTCGAAAACGGTGGCTTGTAGCGACTTCGACCAAGATACTTTTTTTCCGTAAAAATAATAGATAAATCTACTTTTTTATTTTAAAAAAAATAATTTAAGCAACCACAAAAAAGATATGACACTTTTTTAAAGTATAAAAATCGTGTATGTAGCGCCCTCTACAAGTGCGAACCCTCGTAACATTAAATTTGAATTTACCATAACAAAAAACTCACAGATGCCAATTTTCTTTCAAATGTCTGCATAAATACCAAAATTATTAAGAAAAAACAAAAATAAACATTCAACTTTAACACCCTGTATCTTAGAAATTAAGCTTTGCGGACATAGGCTAATAAGGACTTTTTTTATTATTTTTAAGAAAATTTAATGAAACACCCTGTATAATCAAAGCAGAAACCTAATGATGACCCTATTTTTTCCTCACTTTTGTATAGTATATAAAGAAAAAAATTATATTTTTTATACATCCGTATACAGAAAAATATTTTTAAAATTAAACCTTTACCACTGCTCTCTTCAGATAAATCAGCACTAAACGCAATCTTCCTCGGAGGTTCCTTTGTCTGACTTAGTACAACTAATTTTAAATATATCTTTCTTTCTTTCTCTTAAAATTTTACGATTGGGTATTATTAAAATTATGAAGGATATGATCATTGGTAATATACTTTAATTTTCTAATTATCAAGTATATAGAGACTATGAAAATTTTGTTTAGAATAATTTTCTGGTAGTCAATTTCTCTAAGTTTACCTCCTAATATAAACAGCCGAACCATTACATAAAAATGTAATTTTAAGTTGCACTTTAAATAAATGAAAACAGATTAGTATATTATAGTAGTGTCCAAAATTATAGCAACTTTTAGTAAAGCTTAATGATTTGGCTGCCACCATTTCAATCAGAATATGATATTTATTGACTATTGTTGTAAAAACAATTATAATAAATATCAATTTGGTTTGATAGAGTAATATAAAACTAATTCTTGGCATAGCAGCCCTTTTGCTTGATAACTTTTGAAAAGAACTTATTAAGCTTGAAGTGGATTTAAGTTTAGATTAATTAATATACCCAAACAATTGGTTCTTCAATATGTTAAGGTACATAACTTGGTCTAAATCTTCTTCTATCCAATGAAAAATCCCCATTTCTAAACCCTAAGAAACGTCTACATTTCCTGTTGAAATTTCCATTATCTTTCACAGTGGGACTGATCAAGTATCGTCTAGTCTTATACATATGAATTAACTCATAAAGATCCATCATTTTTAGACCCTTTTTAATTGACCTGTTATTTATTGGGCATGTTTTTGAGCAAAATGGAAATCTTTGTTGATAGAAGTATTAATATTTTTTTTCCTAACATCTGAATAATTACATTTTCTATTTTTCTTTTATTGTTTTCTTACTAAAAAATACTTTTTAAATTTATTTTAAATCAATTTGAAACTAATTGAATTAAAACTTTAGTGTTATGGAGAAATTTTACGGAAAGGTTTTATTAAGAGTTTGTAGAAAACTCTACTAAAGGCTTTGGAGAAGTTAGTTTAGATAAAATCTACCCTCCAAGACTTCGAGTAGAGAGCTGTGGCTTTGATTGCTTTGTCAAATTCCAAACTGGGTATGACAAACAATACCTCTATAAAATAACCAATTTTCCAAAAAAATGAAAATGCTCGTAATCATCAAAATAAACCCATTGACATGATACTCTTTCTCCAATTACATTTTTCCAACTAACCCAATGGTGAAATTAGATTTTTTCTCGAAAGCTCATTTTCCAGAAAATAAAAATAATAGGGTTAGCTTACTACTAACATATTTATGTTATGATGATATGGTTTTAAAAGGATTTTTTATTAATGAGAACCTCGTTATGGTAAGTTGTAGTAGTATAACTTCTACGTTTTTAAATAGTTGCTATAATTTATGGCCACTACTCTATTTATACCGCGATCTTTTATAAGCTGTAAGTATAATGGGATAAATGAAAATACTAAATCGCATTTTTCTCAAAAAATCGACAAATCCTTCATAATTTTAAAAATCTTTGCATGATCTTACATTTTACCCTATTATAGTCTTTACATGTTACACAGCACATAATTATTTAATATACTTACATTATAACTATAAATTTTTATCTTGAGGTGATTTTTTAAACTAAATTCTGTTTACTTTTCTGCAATTATGTAGTTGCAAATCCCATATTTATGAAATTTATCCCATTGCATGCAATTGGCACAATTTTTACGAAACTGCTTTATTTGGTTTAGCTTAATAGAGGAGATACTTAATTTAATTGCGATTTTTTAAACATTATTAATGATGCACATTGACTATGTGGTATGCAGGATCTTCAGAACATTTATTTACGAATTTTACGATTAAATTATTTAATTTGTGTGACAAAAAATATAGATCATATAATCATATGCATTTGAGTTTTTTTTTTGTGGTGAAAATAAAACTTTTTGCTTAATTCCTTAAGCAAGTCAAAACTACAAATGCACTTTTATTGAGTGGAATTTCATAACTTAAAAATTTAAAACAAGATTCATGTATACAGAGCATCCCGAATTGCAGTGTCTACATTTTAACGGCGCATTCTGTGTTCAAAATAAGCCCTGGGAAGCGCTTCGAGTTCGAGACACAGGGTGTTAAAGTTTTAAGAAAAAAACGTTTTTTAGTCATAATTTTTTTATTGCTTGAGATATTTTCGTTAAATGTAATACACGCCTTTGGACTGATAAAAGGCATTTTTTGATCTGAAAGATGCTTTAACATTTTTATCAGTGGTTTTTACTTGAATATTCTTGATTAAAAATGGTACGCCACTGCTTTTTCTAAAAACAAATGATATTTCATAAATCCTCATTCAATTTGGAGCAAATTTAATTGGCCTGTTTTTCGTACGAGGGAAGGTTTTTAAGTAAAAAAATGAACACCATCTGGCGCAGATTCTATGTCACCCAAGCAACACACGATAGTTAAATAAACGTTTATTTCTGGTTTACACTAAGTGTACATTTTTGGTTGAACTTCAGCTATAAATATCGAATCAAATGTCCGCGTGATATACATTGACGAATTTAATATTATGTTTATGTTATTCACGTTTAACAAGAAGGTTTATTACATGTTAATAATATACAATTATTATTTCATAAAAGTATGGTATATTGTATACTATTTAGTTGGAGAAAACCATCAGGAACCACCAGGAAATCTTTAACCTTACGTTTTAAGCAGGAACTTTACTGACAAACTTTACGGGGCGATTCTCCAACAAAAAGTAAGATTTTTTTTACATGAATGTATGTTCTAAACGTCTTATTTTCGGATCTACACGGTGTTAAAAATTAAATAACTTTACTACCAATGTAGATATTTTTTCTTTGAAAATGCAGATATGTTTTATGCATTAGGGGGAATTTTTTCGACGTTCAAGCAAAAAATAATTTTTATCAGTGGTGTCCATAAGGGGTTTGTCGCAATATTTTTTGATGAAAAAAATTACGCCACTGCATTTTTCTAAAATAAATTTTATTTTTTAATTACTTGTTTAGTTTTGAGCAAATTTGTTTTCTTGAGTTTTTTTTATTTGGTATACTTATTGGGTTTCATACATGTTAATGCATTTTCTTTTTTTTCTAGATTTCCCTGTGTATGATATTCCATCATTACACTATAAGATATATACGCGTATAAAAAGTATATACGATATACTTTTTTGCTACACAGTGGGATATATGTGATATCGGGGTCATTTCATCAAATATTTAAGGTGTAGGCGAATTTAAAAACTAGATAGGTAAATCCTGTGTCAATTTTTTTAAATGCGGAAATGTTCTCTTTTTTGTAAACAGAATAGTACATGAAATACGTATATTCTACAGTCTAATAATATTCCTTGATTATATCCGGTTGATAAATAAATCAAATCCAAAAATTTACTAAAAAATCGTTGTATAAATAAATATATATTTAACGGTAATAATATATGATGTGTTGCTTGGGCAATTTGTATGCAAATGAAATGAATAAATGAGTTTTCTTGCAGCAGGATGGGAATTCCTGAGAATCCATGAGACAAAAACTCATAATTCACTGTCAAAAATGATTGATTCATTAATCAGATCTATCCATTGGAAGAATACACCAAAGCAAAACCAGTTGAATATCCTTGGATTCTACAGATATTGAATTATGGATTCCACGCAAGCTGTAAAGTGTAAATAAATTCTGAGGTACTGATATGAACCAGAATTTCATGAATCCTAATGAAAATCTGAAGCCTCTACCAGAGTTATTAGAGGCCAAAAAACTTGGAAATGCCAGTAAGTCTAAAGAGCTTGAATTCCTCTCATCCTTCCCTGAATTACATAAAGAATTTTCAAATTTCTCCAAGGAAATCTAACTGGAGCTGATATTCGAGGACATGGATGAGATCCTCAGAAGCAAACTAGGAAACTCGGGGTTCGCTCTTGAAAAACGACTGTTTAATGAATGGATTCCATCCATCAGAACTACTGACAAGGCCAGATGTTCATTTAAGAATCTTAATGGATTTCTGAAGCCTCACCAAGAGTTATCAGAAGGCAAATAACTTAAAAATGTCAATAAACCATCGTGGTTCTACGTCTGTAGCGTGTAAAGGTGTCAGCTTCTCTTATCCTTCTCTTAATGAAATAAAGAATTTCCTTGCTTAGAATATCCAAACTTCTGGAAGGAAATCTAACTAGAGCTGAAATTCGCGGACATGGATGAGATCCTGAGAAGCAAACTAGGAAACCCAAGGTTCGCTCTTGAAAAACGACTGATTAATGAATGGATTTGATCGAGTGGAACTACTGAAAAGGCCAGAGGTTCAAGGAGAATAAGGGATTTCTGAAGCCTGACCAAGAGTTACCAGAAGCAAATAACTTGAAAATGTCAATTACCTATCTTGGTTCCACGTCTGTAGAGTGTAAAGGTGCCAGCTTCTCTCATCTTTCTCTTAATGAAATAAAGAATTTCCTTGCAGAACATCCAAACTTCTCGAAGAAAATTCTGATTGGATCAGATGTTTGTGGCCATTGATAAGATTCTCATGAAGAGACAATCTAGGCAACTCATAGTTCACACTCTCAAAGAACGACTGATTAATGAACTGGTGACAAGATCAGAGGTTCCCTTAAGAATCTTAATGGATTTCTGGAACCTCGCCAGGAGTTATCAGAAGCCAAAGAACTTCAACTCCATTAGTCACATTCTACACATACACGACAATCTAGGAAACTCAGAGTTCACTCTCGAAAAACGACTAATTAATTAATGATTTCTGTTCATTGGAGGAACCGACATGAATCAGAAGTTCATATAAGGATGTTGGTTTTTTGGTTTTTCGTCTTGGACTAGGTGTAAAAACCTTGGGTTTGTTTGTTTTATCCTTCTATGAAGAAATTGAAGAATTTTTCTGCAGAACAAACTTGGTTTTAATTTTGTTAATCGAAACCCTTGTATCGTACAACAAAAAAATAGAGAATTAAATGTGCTCCAAACTGAGTGAGGATTTCAGAAATAATGTTTATTTTTAGAAAAAGCAGTGGCGTACCATTTTTTATTTAAAAATATCCCATTAAAAATCCCTTACCGAATACCATTGGTAAAAAAATAAAAAATCTTTTAAATCAAAAAACCCCTTTTGTTACTCCCAAGTCGTGCAACAAAATTCATAAACATATATATCGAGAAAAAAAAGTTATAACTAAAAAACATTTTTTTCTTACAATTTTAACACATTTACACATTGCAAATGTGAAAACGAAGCGTTTATCGAAATATGTTTATAAAGAAAATTAATGGTTATTTTGAAAACAGAATGCATGGTTAAAGTTTGGATACTACAATTGGGGAAACCCTCTTTATGGAATATTTGCTCTCATATTTTATTGAAAAAGTTTTAAAATTTGTAATTGTAGATCCTGTAAATTGAATAATGATAAGGATGCTTTTTTTAAATGGTTTAGAAAATGTTTTTTAAATACTTTGGGTTTAATATTTTTTACGAGTATCATGCTTTTAAGAAAGGTTCCTTTTTTAAGATTTTCTGAGATAACTAATAAATATTAAACCTTCTGGATTAGAAAGGAATGTATTTAAGAAACATTCTTTAGCTGTTATGAATAGCCACCTGTTTCAACAACCGCCAGTATCTCTTCACTTTTATACATTTGTAGTTATCACCTCATGTTGCTTTGCCTTTTATTTTGCCTGCTTCTTTTGCTTATTCTTTTATACGTTTTGTATGTATTTTTAGTTTTAAAAAGGAGGCATTTTGCAAGGAGCATTATTGTTAAAAGTGATGACCCTTAAAATTTAATGAATTAAATGTAACTCCTTTTTAAAATTACAGATTTGTATTAATAATTTTATCATAATTTGTATTTATTCATATATATTATTTGTTTTTATATTGAAATATATTATCAGGTGATACTCGTAATTTCATTTCTAATTGTAATAAATATAATTTTTACAATTAGAAGTGAAGTTAGGTTTTTATTAACATGGAATGGACTGTGTTATTTGAACATTATCTAAAAATTTGACATGAATATGAATTTTCTATTATAAGAGATGTCGAAATTCGACAAATATCACACAATTACCATATTCTTCCAACGTATGAAATAAAATATATAAAGAAAATACGTCTGTGCCATGTTGGAAAAAGAAACCTAAAACTTAAAAATTGCCAATTATATTGTAATGTTCCATTTGCCAATTTCAGTTATCGTAATTTTCCTGGCATCTCTCGCCTTATACGTCGGAACGTTGAACGCATCCAAGAAATTGCATTTATTATTGCTATCTAATGTAATGCGAGCACCATGTACAACATTCTTCGACGTCACTCCGGTAGGACGAATCCTTAATAGATTCTCTAAAGATGTTGATACATTGGATACTGTATTGCCTATGACGTTGAGAGGATGGATTTCTTGTTTGTTTGGGGTTAGTGTTCCTTGAAGATATTTACCATATACTTTTAAAGGCAGTTATATTTTTAAACATTGAAGAATATGAATGTGTATGCATGTGTATGGTGTCTCGCATTTAACACTTTCTTTATTTAATACATATGAGTCATTCAATGAGAAAACACAGTCAATGAGAAAGTTATTATTAAGTCTATAGGTGGTTACCGGGAGAGTGATTCTGGGACAACTGCAAGTCAATGTAACGCACTATTTAAACGAAAGTTAAAAGTTACATTACACGTGTTTTGCCAAACCGGGCATTATCAAATCTGTTAAAATTAAAGCAACCTTAGCTATGTGCAAATTATTAGTAACATCACTTTAAAATAAAAAGTGGTATTAAAATATCAAAATTCAAGATATATGTATACAAGCAAACATCTACACGGCTACATTAGTGAAGTTCCAAGCCGAATGATTAATAATTTCTTCCAAAAAATAGAGCTTTCAATGGCATGTTTTTTTTTAAATTAATTTACTTAATAAAAAAAAACCATGACGTTTCGTCTCCCGATTAGAGGCTTCACCAGATGACATTTACAAGCAGGACAATAAATACAGTATAAATTTGAAATCATGTTACAATAATTAACGTACCTGTGTCTGTATAAAATACCCAAAAATAGAAACATTAAAAGTCAAACAGACAGCAGACTAATATTATAAAATAATGATGCCTACATCAGGTACGAGTCTACCAATTTGGCCGTATCAATACCAAAACACTTTCAAAAAATATAAACAAAAAACACAATAATGAATAAAATTAACATTATAGAATTAGCGTCGATAGCTATACCCTCCCTACCTACTTAACTAATAATAATAATAATAATAATAATTTTAAGCTTTTTGACTTCCATTTTAAATGACTTCTATTTTCTTTTTATATTTAATAGCTAATTTATTGAATACCTTTATGCGCATGTATGTAAAGTCATGAGATTTAATTAAAACCACAAAAGTACAAACCAAAATAT
This sequence comes from Anthonomus grandis grandis, assembly GCF_022605725.1. Lineage (NCBI taxonomy): Eukaryota > Metazoa > Arthropoda > Insecta > Coleoptera > Curculionidae > Anthonomus > Anthonomus grandis. Next base: position 7,225,855 of record NC_065562.1, read on the forward strand.
ATTGTAGGAGCGTTATAAAAATTAAAAATAAGTTTATGTCATAGAGTAATTAAAAGTATAAGAGGGTTTAATCCCATAGCAACAAGTAGGTACCATCTTTACCCTAAACTCGATTGCAGCATCACGGATGCGGTCTAACCGAACTAAAATAATTGACATTTGTCACAGTCGCTAAAATAGTCTACTGTAATACCGATCCGTCATAGAAATGAAAAGCGTGCTATTCATAATTTTAGAATGGCGCGAAATTTAAAATTATTGACCCATTAAATCAATTTTTAACAGCGTAAAGGCTGTGAATCTCGATCACAAACTCTAAAAAATTATGAAATAGTGCAAGTGTATTAATTTAATTTTTGAAGAGGCTAAGAGTGATAATGTATGTAATTTAAGTGTATTTTATACATTTTTTAATTGAATTCGTTAGTTTTTTGACATTAAATTCATCAAATTTGCTTTTAAGCTGTTAAGTTAATGCATTAAGGCTGTTCAAAAAAATAAATTGTTAATAATGCACCTTTTCATTGATTTTTAGAGAATGTGAAAGAGATTTTACAGCCCAATACGCTATCAAAAAAAGATTTAATGGGTCAATTATATAAGACAATGTTTTAGAGATTTAAGTATAATATATTAAGTCCTATTTTGAGAATTAAATGCTCGATACTAACAATGTTAATTTCACTGTTATCAACAAATTAACAAGGGTAGGAGTAGAATTAAAGTCAATTGTAAAGTAAGTTTATAATTTATTGTCTTAAAAGGGATCTTGATACAATTTGTTTTTGTGCTGCTTTAGCACAACACTGTCCATGGTATGTATTTTGCTTTTTCTACATTTTGAGGATATGATACAAAAATTACAATTTATCAAATTTATAAATTAATTATTTATAGACATAAGAACTATATTTCTCAAAAATATGCCCTAAAAATTTTATGTTTACTACCTACTTTTTTGTACAGAGGGTACCCAAAAATGTTAGGGGAGTGGTAATATATAAAAACTAACCCTGTAATTAAAATATTCTTTATGGAGAGTATGATATTAAAAATTAGTTGACACTGATGTATACCTTAAATTCTAGATGTCATCGGTCCTTTTTCTTAAATATTCAAGGAGAATCCCTGGATCTTACTCCCATCTTATCGAAGTGAGGTACCTCTTTGAGTAGTGACCTGGTAGAATGGAAGTTGTTTCACTTATTGTCCTTTTGGTACTTCCTAGCAGCAAAGGACTGATGATACCTTTCGTCAGACCTAGTAAAAAGTGGTCTAGCATAATTATGTTCATTCTGAACATTATATGGAGATTGCTGGATTATGATAGCAGGTAATAAAGTCAATGTATCTTCCCAAGGTACTTGTGCCTCAACCAGTACTGGGGCATTTTGAATAATACTTGGGCCAGCAATTGGGAGAGCACACTTTCTTAAACGAGTATGTATAGTACTAGTAAATGAAATATCATCCAAATGGTCTTGACATAAATAACACCTTGTTGAGGTTGGGCTTAAACCAAGTATTTTAAACCATTCGTACCTCCTAATAATGTCACTTTCAGGAAATTTAAAGAAAATTTTATTTTTGTATGAATCCTCAATAGGCCAATAGTATGTATTAGAACAAGTAGGTGCCTTGCATTTAAAAATGAATTTTCCTGGTGATAACATTATTAGGGCAGTTTTAAAATGGTAAACAACAATTTTAGGTGACCTACAACATGGTGAAAACTATTTGATAAAAAAATTGCACTTACCCCATCCTAGGGATCTGAAACCACACAATAAAACAACAAAAAAGCTTCTATATGATGAAATTACACTTTAATCACTTTAAGCTGCATTTTTAACTATTTTTTGTTGAGAAAAAATGAAAAGGACACACCCAATGGACGCCAAAATAAAAAGGAATAAGCAATGGCGACGATCGATGATGCGAAGGTGGGTGGTGGCAAGGAACGAAATAAAATCGATAATCTAATGACAATTATGACAGAAGTTGGTCCTCGATGCCGTCTAACCGAACTAAATTTTTTAGGTTAAGTTTTAGAACTTGATGATCAGGTTAGGCTACCTTTTGAACACTCTTTTAATATTCATTTTTCTATGGTTTATGTTAAACGGCCGAATGACTAGCGAAGACTGCCTGCAACTTTCCGTTTCTTATCTCCCCTAATATGTCCGTTTATGAGACCCCACAGAACATCCCCATTTAGAAATGAAAGTGAATGGAGCGAATGTGTCGAGTTGTTTTAAGTTGTCCGCTCGATCGACAGATGGCACAGCACGTCATCGATTTGCCGTACATTAGAGAAGTTTTGTTTCATTCATTCTCCGATGATTAGAGGCACTGTATGTTTTATTATGGGTTTTCCAGATTTGCTTTCGGTTCTGGCTGCAGTTTTATTAATCCAATAAAAAAAATGTGAATAATTTTTTGATTTAATGATTAATAAAACTTTCCAAGGTATCGTAGGTGTGGTAATTCAAAAGCATTTTAATTTAATATTATATTTAGAAAAAACACTAATATTCGTTTTAGACATAAAATTACTTATGCAGTACTACAAAAGAATAATAATTAAAAAATATGGCTACATCCATGTAAATTTATGATACATATTTTCAGATTCTCAAATATGCTACCCCGTCACGCCCTTAATGAATCACCTGGTAGAACCTAGCCTCTCTTAGTGTTTTGGTCTGACGATTGTGGGTAGAATGAATTCTGGGGCAAAATCAATGACGCAGACAAAGTGTTATATTTGAATTATTTCATCAGTGGTTTTTAAGCAAGGATGTTTAATTTTAATTTTCCATTGCTGTCTATTTTTGCATTCCTCTTGGAAAAAGGAAGGGGCTAGATTATAGGTCTGTACAGCCTGGGACATAATATATTTATATTTTGCCTTTACGTCACCCATAAACAGACATTTTGTGAAATGGTCTTAATACCAATTCAATGTTAATATTAAAAAGATAACAACCAAAGTAAAAAGTAAAGTTTTAGGTAACACAACACATGAGAAAGTACATCACTGAAATACCCGAGATTATTGGATGTATAAATAGGTAGCTAGTCGCAAAATCGCAAAATTACGTTATGCGCCATCTTTCGATCGAGCGGATAACCTCAAAACAACCCGACACGCTCCTTCCATTTAAGTTTCTTTTCTAAAGGGGGATTTTCTGTGTTATGTTGTTAAAAATAGCATCGAAGGGTCGGTATGCGGTCGAGGGTGCATACATGCTACACAATTTCCGTCCTCGGAAACTTCCTATGAATAAAAAAACATAACATTAGTATTTTACATTTTATCTTCTATGAAAACAGCATATAAGGTTTAATCAAAGTATAAAAGCTCATTCGTTTCATGCCGCCCAGCACCTTGAATAAACAAAACATATCGTTTTTTTTTTTAAATTTTTTTTTCCTTTTTTTTTACTTCACTTATCAAGTTCGTCAACGTAATGAGAACCTGAAGTGCTGGTTTCAACGTAAGGTTTCATTTTGTCAACTGACGCTATGCCATGACATCTTTTATTGGCTCATCGTGCGCCAGGAAGATCCTCAATGACATAACGGTCAAAGTCAAGCACCTTAGTTACCACATATGGATGGATACTAAATTTAGGAAGAAGTTTTTTACTTTTCCCATCATTAGATGCCACAGTTTTTCGAAAAACTACTTGGTCACCTTCACTATAGTTACGCTTGCCTTTTCGTTTAGCATCATAACGTAGTTTTTGTTGAGCTTGTGCCGCCACTATTTGTTTATTGGCTTCTTCTCGTTTATCATTTACTTTATTACAGTCGATTTCGTTTAGACTTACCTCCTTAGTTATGAAATATCATCCATACCTCGAGGTTGATAACCGAGAAAAAGCTCGTGGGGACTGTTTCCTGTAACACTGTGTGCAGAAGCAATAATTCCGAAATGTATGGAATCAATAAAATTATCCCACTTCCTCTCGTCATCGGCCATTGTCGATAGGGAAGCCACGATCGTTCTGTTGTAACGTTCAACTTGCCCGTTGGCTTTTGGGGTTGCCGTTGCGTTTAGCACCACCTTAACTCCAAGTTTCTTCGTAAAATCCTGGTAACATTTGCTAGTAAAAAAGCACGTTGCTCGATCACATATAATTCGTCTTGATGTACGAAAAGTACCAAACAAAGCCTGACAAAACGTACGTACGTACTTTGTGAATGCATCCACTGCAACTATTAAGTAGGAATTTCCTTGGGTACTTTTGACAAGTGATCGATATAGATAATATCCATAGGACAAGGTTTTTTGGGTATAGGATGTAAAAATCCGCTTGTCTGTCAGTGGTCATTTTGTTAAATTGTAATATCTTATGATATATTTTCGCATTCTTGGAAAACAATAATTTTCACTTACTGCTTTTAATATTTTCGTCAACGCTGGATGACCTCTTTTGTCATGGTAATAACTGACAATCGTTCTTTGAGCCCTTTTTGGTACATACCACTTAGGACCGCAATCGGTATTTCGGTATAACCGACCTTCTTTCAAAACATAATTTATTGTTGTGAGACTTGTTTTCAACGTCCGCAAGAGTTTCACGTAGTGACTCAATAATTCCTTTGCATTTATTATCTTGTGCCACATTAATTTCTAAAATTTCGACAACGGGTACAGAAGCTTCAGCTTCTGGTTCTACAGCATTGCGACTGAGAGCATCAACATGTGCCCTTTTGGTCCCTGGGCGATATTCCACAGTAAAGTCGTACTCTTGTGTTACGAGCCGCCGTCTTGCAATTCGTGGAATAAGGTCTCTTTTTGTCAGTGCCGGACGTAAAGCAATGCAATCGGTTACGAGCCTTAACGGAACCCCTAATATATAAACTCTATTAATCGCTATAGCGAGCAAACTACTGCAAGGGTTTCTAACTCATACGAGTGATTTTTCTGCTCTTCTTTGGTCGTCTGCCTACTATAATACATAACAGGCTTTAGAACACCTGATGGCTGCCATTGTATCAGGATATTACCAAGACCATGACTGGATGCGTCTGTGTGCACTTCCGTTTTTAGCTTCGCATCGGAAAGAGCTAAAATGGGTCTGCTACTAGGATGCTTTTTTATATATTGAAAAGGTCCTTCTTGTTTGGCATTCCAACTAAAAGTAGTATCTTTCCTTGTCAGTTCAGATAATGGTCTTACAATGTGAGCAAAGTTCTTCACATATTTTCGGAAATAACTGGCAAGCTTGAGAAACTGCCGAGTTTCATGAACATTTCGTGGACTTGGGAATTGTTCGACTGCTTTTGCTTTTGCTGCTTCAGAACGGATGCCATCTGCGCTAAGTTCATGACCCAGATTATATTTGTCTTGAAAAAAGTGACACTTTTCAAGACACTTTTAATCATAAATTTAGCATAATATTCCACTTATTTCTAAAAAATTTTCATGTTTTGTCTGGTCTGTGTCTCGTTTTTTGTTTGTATAATATACATATGTTTGTGGTAATTGTATAGTGTTTGTTAGTTATTCAGTTCTTTTTAAAAAATGTAATATAGTAATTATTAAGTAAACTTGTTATATAAATTGTATTAGTTTTTGACTAAATAAACGATATAAACAAGATTCTAAGCCATGCTTAAAATCAACACTTGGCAGTAAAATGTCATCGAGATAGGCTAATGCTGTTGTATTTTTCATGGTTTTTAGAATGCCGTGGACAGTACGCTGGAATACTGCTGCAGCGTTAACTAAGCCAAATGGCATTCGTAAATATCCATAGTGCCCATCAGGAGTGACGAACGCAGTTTTGTTTCTAGAGTCTTCGGCAACCTGGATTTGGTGGTAGCCACTTGCCATATCAAGTGTTGTGAAATAAGTCATATTCGCCAGAATTTCCAAATGTTGGTCTGATTGGATCATCGGAAAACTCTCTTTAATGGTTTTGGTTTTTAATGCCTTATAAACGGCACACATTCTTGTTTCACCATTTTTCTTATTAATTAACAATATAGGGCTTGCATAGGGCGAAAGTGATTCCTGGATAACGCCTGCTGTTCATCCACCCTTTCTTGAACTTTTTCGCGTTCTTTAAATGCAGGTCGATAGGGCTTATACACTGCAGGTAAATTATCTTTCAAATGAATATTCATTTCGGTACCACGTATACCTAATTCATTAACATTCTGAGCAAAACAGTCTTTAAATTCATTCAAAGTCTCTAATAATTTATTTACATTATCTTGTCCTATATTAAAATTTACTTGATTTTCAATATCTGTTATTGTGAAAACTGACAATTGGGTTTTATTTAAAACATTGACCGATACCTGCTGCTTCGCCATTGATACGTCAGCAATGCAAGGACATCCATGTACAACCGTTTCACGTTGAAACAAATTGGATCCTCGGACATATTTAGCAGAGGGATGATCATATCGCCATCAGTTGAGGTAACACAACTTGGAATGATATTTATAAGATTGTCTTAAATCTATAAAAAGATCTCCCTCATATAAGTCAGCCGTATTACAGACTATGAACCCAATATGATTTGGTGGCACCATTGTAGGAATTTTACATAAAAGTTCTAGCTAGGTACTGTTTCAATAAAACCATACAAAGCCGTAAGCGTAGATTAACCATGTTGATTTTCACTGAATGAGTTACTTTGCTTCATAAAACTAGTCAGCAATCTACACATTCAAAGCAAGTTCAAATATTTTAGAAAAACATGGTAGTAGGCTTAAGGGCCGTTAACTATCTAACAGACTGCAGTCACCTTTTTTATGTAAGTGTTTGATAAGTACAGTTTTTTAAATTTCAGAAAAAATGCCGTGTCTGATAGAGTTATTTATTATATGAGAAAGAAGATGTTATATATAATTATCAATTCTTATACAAAAATATTTGAGCCAAACGAACAAACAACGTCAAAAAAGTAATTGCCTATTGACATTATTGAATTTGTTAATATATCACGACTCTAATAGTACAATGTAGTGATAATATAGCTGTAATGGATGTTTCCTTCTATATATTTTACATTTTTATACTTTAATACCACCTTTTTTAAGTTTTAATGGTATGTGACAAATGTTGCATTTTCAAATATATTTATTGGTAAAAATTTCATTTGAAAAGATCTGATGATGCCCAGTCGGGCGAAACAAGTTTAATGTGACCCTTAACTTTCGATTACATACTTATGAAACCTTGACTTGGAGTTCTCTTTATTATAACTACTAAACCGCAGGTATCTTTGGGAATAATTTCCTTGAAACCTGCCATGTTGCCAAAGTTTAATATTATCCTATTTATATGGTATAGTCCACCGATGCAGATCCAAGAGAACCACCTGTATAATATTATACAGGGTGGTTCATAAATATGAACCGATCAAATAACGTTCCTTACCACGAGAAATATTTAAATGCCAAAAAAGTAATATATGTATTTAAGCCACGAAAACCAAATATCACCAAAATAAAAACCATGACATAATATTCATAAGGTTGACATTAAAAACTGAACGTATATATTTTTTCTCATATAATAAGTTCTTTAAGGTCTAACCTCATTCAGTAACAACGAAAACCATTATAAGTTTCTCTACTGCGTTAATACTTGCATTGCTGGTACAATACCATACTACCTTAGTTTGTTTGCATTAAAGAATCCCAAAGCATTATTTTTGTTTCTGCAATCTAAAAGAATTAATCTTATATACTTACCACTCATCATTTTTCACTAATATAACATTAATTAATTTTTATTTTTTGCTGAAGTTGTTAGGTCATTTAAGCTTATATCCTAAAAATATATCTCTTGATATCTCTCAGATTGTCCAACATATTTAAACTATAACAAGGCACAATCATAGAGCAATATAATTTTGTAATTTACTGTGTCACATCATTTGTTTTTAATCTACTTGACTGTTTTTGGCCAACAGCTCCTTACGCTTTGCCTGCTAATTTTTTTAAGCTAATATTTGTATGTTTGGTGTTAAAAAATCAGCCCATCATCATCTTATTTCTGAATCGAATCCCTTTATGTATGAAAAGCCTCACAATTTTCAATCATCAAATAATATATTCTTACGATTATAGCACATATTGAAAAATGCTAAACACTACTACATAACAGTTGAAAAACTTTTTATGTAAAGTAAATTGATCTTTAATAAACAAACTAAAATTCTTTACCGTCTGTCTAAATCATTTCAAATTTTTGAAAGTTCCTGGATTTTGCAGCCATTTGCTTACTATTTTGCAAACACGTTTTAGATCATTGTCCTGTTGAAATATTAATCGTATTGACATACGTTATTTAGAAAATGGATTGATTTCAATAGATTCTTGGTAATCTATCTGGAAGGAAAAGGTGCAGAAGCAGCTTCAGAATTAACAGATCGGCAGATCTCAACTGAAGAAGTAGAAGAAGGGCAAGAATAACTTCTTCTCCCAAAAACATATGTGGTTAAGTTGTTAAGCACGATAATACGTGCATCTTTGGCGTTCATTTATGCAGGGTGTTCCATGAGGAATGTTGGATATTTTAGTATGTTGTAGTAATATTTATAATTCTGAAAAGAAAAGTTCATATAAACATGTATCCTAATCTCACTACTTGAGATACAGTTACTTGAATTTGATGGTAGTCAGCATAATAATTTTGATTTAATATTTTTTAATACAAATAAATGAAAATTCGCTGTTACTCGTTCAGCGGAATGACTCGAAAATCCCACCGCCAACTTCAGTAGACTCAGCTCTAGAAATAACTTCGAGTATAGTTCTTTGGAGAGCATCATAACATTCCTTATTGCGGGCAGCACAATGCATAATCTTCAGGATTAACTCGTTTCGCGTATTTATTTCTTTTTGATAAACTTAATTTTTTAGCCATTCCCACAATCCAAAATCTAGGGGAGTAAGGCCAGGCGACCTATCATACACGTCCCGGAAAAGTTTGATTCAAGCATTGTGTCACTTGGCGGCTGTAATGTACGGGAGCTCCGTCGTGCTGAAAAATCATATTCATTCTTGAATTCAAAGGAATATCCTCTATTAGCATATTGTTTTCTAGAAAATTTAAATACACGGCTACTGTAAGACGTTGCGTTAATACCTGCTCATGTAATGTCCGCCATATTTTTACGTGAGGAACATCGATGCGTACAGCAGTTCTCCGTGTACTCGTATCGGGACTACGTTCCATTGATTCCAGGATCTGTTCTCAATCATCCAATTTTTTGATTTGCCTCCGATTTAAACCTGCTGGATACACTACCAGTCTCACGCAGTTTGGCGAAGACACAAGTAAATAGTCTGAGACTTGGTAATCAATCATTATTTCTACAAAGTGCTTCGGCACTTTCGTTGCAGGCACCATAAACAAACACCATATCGTCATATTCTGCGTGAGTAAAGACCTGCGGCATGCTTAACACTTTGTCAATTTCCGATGACAATACTTTTAATGCTAATTGATTAATGCAACTGTCACCCATGATGACATTTCTCATTCAATGTCTTCTGCTATACTAGACGGACTAGACCAACTTCAAATAGCTGTATCTTAGCAATTATTGAGATTAGGATACATGTTTAATGGAACTTTTTTATTCATAATTATGGATACTACAACATACCAAAATATCCACCATTCCTTCTGAAACACTCTGTATCTTCATGCGCTTACTGTGAAGACTGAGTAAGTCAAACCACCGTGGTTAGAATCCAATTATTTTCTTGAATTTGGTCTGTTGTAATCAAATAGAGCAACAACACATATTTAGCGTAAGAAATATATTAATATCAGCCTAGCGCTTTCGGCCGTAGGACAAACTTCAGGTCTATGACTTCGTTAAAGGTTGACTACTAGAACGAATTCAAAAAAGTAGTCCATTTTTCTCAAAGAGACCTCTTGATAATAAAAATTACGAACCTACGAACCCGATGGTCGCTGGTTCATTTCTCGACCAAGTCATATTTCACTTTTTATTTTTTATTTTATTTTTTGCTTTTTTCCGTTCTCCCGTTCAACTTAACCTCACTCTGCTTGTTTTGTTTACTTTTATTTAATTAGTTTTGACACCGAAATTAATGTGAACGTCAACATTATTTTTATTTTGTATGTATTGATTTTTGTTTTAACTTGAATGTTTGTGGTGTTAATCCTATAGCTTTACCGGTAAGTCAAATCTCTATATTGTAATTTGTGTCTATGCATTGTTGTTTTTGTACTAGGGTTGCTTTCTGTTTTCTTTTAGATCTGACGATGCCTTAGGGCGAAACACGTGTAATCATTTTTTAAAATAAACATCTTTTGAGACCATTGACTTTGTGTCCCTCTAATCTCTGAATTTTTACTAGAACAAACATGGAGGAAAACCGAAGACCGGTTCTACAAATGGCCTTATTTTAAAAAGCTTATACACTAACCAGAACGTACTTCGCCCACTGAGTGATAAAATTGGCATCTTATCTAGTAGAGTCGTCCTATAGCGAAGTTATAACTCTGATGATGGCCTACGGCCGAAAGCACTAGGCTGATATTAACATATTGTTTACGCTGAATACGTGTTGTTGTTCTATTTGACTTTCCTGATAAATATATTTTTTTAAAAGTTTTCACTTTTATTTTCGCAATTGCTAGTAGGTGATTAAAGCAAAATGGTCATTTCTTTACTAATTTTGTAAAAAAAATTAGAAAGTTCACTTTGGGTCACTTTTGGTATGGAATTACTCATGTAACTAATTCTTGTTGAAATTGAATCAGACAATTATCATTACTTTGGATTTACATTTTTACTATCTGATTGATACCATGGGTGAAATTTTAAATCGTTTCACCTATAGTTCTACTTTTAAGAGTACTGGCATGTGATGCCTTGAAGTAAAAAATTTCAGTACTACTGTTAGCAAAATGTTATTGGTTTTTGTTAGTGCTATGATTTCTGGTTTTGTCTTATTAGCTGGCGCTGTTCTACCATGTTAGCCATTAGTAAAAAGTAAGCCTCTCATTTGCCCCAGAAAATGGTTTATCTACTTGTTTGGTTTATACATGGTTTATACAGTGTGTCCAAAAAGTTTGGAAATATACTTTTTACAGGTAAACGAATTACCTGGTTGAAAAACGCTCGGGCACGTCAATTCTCTTTTATTTTTTTGCATGTTTTAGGATTTCTGAAAAATATACAGGGTGCTTCACGAAGATTGGACAGCTGTCAACTTTATTATTTTAAATAGAACACCCCATTTATTAATGCATTTTTGTATTATATGATAAATTCTAAACATATTTCATATACAGGGTGTTCCGTTGATCATGTTACAAACTTCTAGGGCAGATAGAAAACGTCAAAAGAAAAACAAAAGTTCATATAAACATGGGTCCGAAAAAGCTTCCTCAGGGAGCTAGAGCTCTTTGAAAATAACCTTTAAAAACTAGTTTTTTTTTAATAGTTCCGGAACTACTTTAGCTACCGCAACTAATTTTGGGAGGTAAATTATTGTTGGTACGTTTATTCTTTTGAACCTACTAAATAAAAAAAAATATTTACCAGGGGCTTCAAAATCAGGGGGGTATTTGGTAAATTTAGGCCCATTTCTTTAAGACTTTAATTTCTGGCCGTTTGGGCATTAGATTATGATGTTCCTATGCTTTTTACATAAAAAAGGTGCTCTTAGTGAAAGTCGGTAAATGGTAAATATCACCGTTTTTGTGAAAATTGACGAAAAGCAAGTTATGAGATACAAAAATGAATTACCTATTATTATCAATAAACAATTAAAAAAAAATCTGGCGTAAATAAAAAATAAATGTTTAAAAAAGTTAAGGTAGCCACTTTATTAAATTGGTACTCAAATTAATTAACTGTCACTTTAATTACCTTGAGGCATAAAATGTTTAAATGATTTTAAGTGTAATAAAAAACCAACAAATTAACAATTTTAGAAACGTAAACAAATTTTATTAAAGATTGGTATTACAAAAATAAACTTAAACTATTAATTGCTCAAAATGCCGGCCGCCACGATCGATACATTTATTGTATCTACGCACCATATTAAGGTTGACGTGGTTAAAAATATCAGGCGTGGTTTGGATTACTTCAGCGGCTGCAGAAATTCTGGCCACCAGGTCTTCTTCTGACTCGACTGGAGTTTCATATACGAGACTTTTCATATACCCCCAAAGAAAAAAATCTAAGGGTGTCAAATCTGGTGAGCGCGTTGGCCAGGTGACAGGGCCTCCGCGGCCAATCCAGCGCCTTCTAAAATTTTCATTTATAAACTCGCGAACAATAAGTGAAAAAATGAGCTGGTGCTCCATCGTGTTGTAGCCATAAGTTCTGTCGTATATTTAGGGGCAGATCATCTAATAGTTCTGGCAGTACATTTCTTAAAAAATTTAAATAAATATTTCCCGTTAAACGAGGAGGCAACATAATTGGACCAATTAAGCGTTCTCCAACAATGCCGGCCCATATATTGACCGAAAACTTATGTTGATAGCTCCTAAAATGAATACCATAAGGGTTTTCCTCACTCCACACATGATTATTCTCAGAATTAAAAATGCCTTCTTTTGTAAATAAAGCCTCGTCAGTAAAAAGGACATATTTTGAAAATTGAGGTTCATTGTACACCGGTCAAGAAACCACTGGCAAAAATTCACGCGGGGCATAAAATCATTGGGTCCTAATGATTGCACCTTTTGCAGGTGGTAGGGCCGAAGAAGCTGTTCCTTAACAACGTTCCATACCCTAACATGATTTACATGCATCGCATCAGCTACTGCTCGAGTACTTACTGATGGGTTATCTTCAAATCGCTGAAGCACTTCTTCCTCAAAATCCGGGATTCGGATGTTCCTTTGCTCGCCATTATCTTGGCGTTTTATTTTAACGGAGCCAGTCTCCCTGAGCCGTTGATTGACCCTTTCAAAAAGTGTGTGAGCTGGGATTTGCCTTTCGGGAAACCGCTCTTCATATAGTCGAGAAGCAGCTCTACCATTACATCGAACTTCCCCATAAATTAAAAGCATATCGGCGTATTCAGCAAAAGTGTAATCTTCCATTACTTAACCGTATTAAAAAGGGAATTAATATCATGTAAAAAATACTGACAGTGACAAATTTAAAAAATACTGACAGTGGCAATGAATTAGCATTATTATTATTATTATTATTAAAATAATTATTTCAGGTGCTGTATTGTAGTTTGGTTTTAGTCAATTTCCATAAAAAGGGTGATATTTACCGACTTTTACTAAGAGCATCTTTTTTATGTAAAAAGCATAGGAACATCATAATCTAATGCCCAAATGGGCAGAAATTAAAGTCTTAAAGAAATGGGCCTAAATTTACCAAATACCCCCCTGATTCTGAAGCCCCTGGTAAATATTTTATTTAGTAGGTTCAAAAGGATAAACGTACTAACAATAATTTACCTCCCAAAATTGGTTGCGGTAGTTAAAGTAGTTCCGGAGCTATTAAAAAAAACTAGTTTTTAAAGGTTATTTTCAAAGAGCTCTAGCTCCCTGAGGAAGCTTTTCCGGACCCATGTTTATATGAACTTTTGTTTTTCTTTTGACGTTTTCTATCTGCCCTAGAAGTTTGCAACATGATCAGCGGAACACCCTGTATAATACCCTATATCAATCTTGAACTGTCTTCGAAATATGAACAATTGAAAATCAGAATGTTTAACAACTTTACCAGGCTGTAAAATCTAAGTGATTTAACTGAAGCTTAAATTTAAAAAAAAAGCATATTTCTAGTTCCAAAATGTCAAGCAAATAACGCCTTTTTTTAATAAAGGTATTGTAACAGAAACTTTTGTACAAAGCAAAACTATTTAACTAAATGTTTAAAATGCTTTCCTTGCACTTCCTGACAATATACGCAAGGTTGAAATTGAATTTGTCAATATTTTTTTTAGGTTTAGTGACAAATAAATTAATCTTTTTTGTCAAAATCTTAATTAGATTTCTAGCTGTATTTTATAATTTTATATATGGGCAAATAAAGCATTTGAATTTGAAACACTCTATTTTTCAAATGGCCCCAAAAAAAGTAATCTAAATGGGAGAGGTCTAGGGACCTAGCTGGCCATTCTACGGTACCCTCCCTGCCTATACATCAATTTGGAAAAGTAAAATTTTAATAATTACGCACCCTTCGACTATAGTGCGGAGGAGTTTTATCTTATTGAACCCATACTCGTCTGTAGTTTAGATCGGCCAAACATCTAATTTTAGGAACAATGTGGTTTTGAAGCTCTTCTAAATACTTTACGGAAGTCAGGTTATTCTCAATAAAGTACGGGCCATTTATGTAGATTCGCATTAACTTTTTGGGGATACTGGGTATGCACTTCCTGCATACAATGTGGATTTTCATTGGTCCAGTATCTGCAATTTTAGCGGTCCGAAATGCCATGAAGCATAAATATAGCTTCATCCGAAAACACAATGTTACTTAATAATTTCTGATCTTGATCTAGTTTTAATATAATGATATTAATATCATTAAATAAATTAGCGACCTCTTCGTAAAGTCTAACACGATTTGCATAACCCCTTAACCCTATTAATGTAATTTTTTTCTCTTTCATTTAATTGAGCCATTTGGGACAATATCGAACTTAGCGAAGACGTCAAATCTATTAATTAAAGTCAAAGTGTCCCACCTGGCACCTGTGACACAAAAAAGTACCGAGAGTCAAATAAGTCAGGTTTTAAAGTCTGTTAAAGTTTTTAAAAATTTTGATTTTCCATTGTTTTCATGTTTCCAATGTTGACGTACCCTGTATATTTCTCAGAAATCTGATAACATGCTAAAAAATAAAAGAGAATTGACGTGTCAGACCTTTTTTCAACCGGGTAATGCGTTTACCTGTAAAAGGTATTTTTCCTCACTTTTTGGACACTCTTTATATAGAGTACGTAAGAATATCTTACATACCCGATTCTGTGGCTAGTTTTTTAATCATCTGTTCAAACCCTTCCACAAACCCTTCCTTGTTGGTAATGAAATAAGAAAGGTCAGAATCCGTTGATTCTTGATATCAACGGATTGACAGTTGATCTTTGATTGAATAAATCTATTTTAGTATTTTAACTAGTAGTAGGATATATTTAATATAAATCCTTAATAAAACCTAGACATGAATTAAAAATGTAGATGTCAACTATCTTCTTGATTTATGTGTTGGGTTATGTAGATTGTTAGTATTTACTTTATATCAGGTAATATTAACCTCTAAAACTTGATTTTGATAACTACGTCTATATTATAAAATTATACGACTTTTTTGTCTATACGAATCATAGAATATATTTATATGGCAACATTTAACGGGACATTCATTAAACTGGACAAAGTTTAACACATAAAACGTTTTTTTATTGAAACGTAAAACGACAAAATTTGCTAAAAAGGCAAATCCAACAAACTATATTTTTTGTATGTAAAATCTGACTCTAGCCGCAATGTCTATATTATTAAAGCATAGTACCTGGCTAAATGATGGTCTTGGGTGCGGAAATGAATGTACTAACTTGCTGAGTAAAGCCAAGCCAGTTGAGCATAGTCTAAGTTACAAGTTAGAAAGAGAACGACATTGTTTCCTACTCCCCCTGTATATACTATCCAAAGTACGACCCAAATTGAACGTAGAGACTTGTGAATGTTGCATTTCCCCTCTCTGTGACAAATGCTAGTGAAGAATCGTCGTTCTCTCTTTAACTTAATGTTTTGCCAATTAATTTATGTTGCATGTTAATGCATCAGTATTTTAGTACCCAAGAATGAAGTTTGCCGGGCGGGTATATAGACCCACTATGGAAAATATTTAATTTATATTGACAGCTCAGTATTGAGAAAATATAAATTATATATTTTACCAACAAAACCATTATGGCATTAAAAATTGCAATAAAGGGGTTGATATATTAAAATTCGGTCACGTTTGCAAAAGAAAAGTATGACCAATTTGAATTTCATGATTTGTTTTTTAACTGGTTTGATTTAAATTAATTTGCATTTATTTTTAGTGAAACTCATTAATACATTAGTGGAATGCTGCATGAAATCTTTATTAACCCCTTTTGTTTTTCTTTGTTTATTTCTAACGTTTTAAATCATTTTAAAAATGTGTATTTGCTCTCTAACGAACATTTATTGCCTTAAATTCGATGTAGAATAAAACTTTTTACATATTATTTTCTAGTAACTTTTTCGCCGCAACAACCAAGTTACAGAACTCTAATATATTTATAGCGGTAACAGTTGTTTCTTCGGAGGTGATTTTAACAATAGCATGTCTAAACGCTGCTGTTGCAATTCACAGAGACCTTCTTCACAATGTGCTACGTCAGCCTGTCAATTTTTTTGAGGTGCGCCCGATTGGCAGAATTGTCAGTCGATTTTCCAAGGATATTACCGACATCGATACTGAATTGCCTTTCAATTGTTATGAGATGATCGAGAGTGGGTTGATTGTAAGTGCTAGTAGCACCCTAGCAGTAATAGGCCGTTTTCTGGTGATGACTTGGTTAAAAGCTTAAATGACGGTTTCTCAGCTAATCACTTTTAATACTGAAATGTCACTTGTCTCAGATTTTTTAGGTTGACCATAGGGATCTCAGAAAACAGAAAAAATCTAATGTCGGTTAAATAATGACAAAGTTGCGTAATTTAATGTTGATTAAAATGCAATGCCTTTTAACAATTTAAAGAAACTCGTACTATTTCCAGATATTCAAGATATTTTTGGTTTTTTTTCTGAAGGTATTTCAAGCCCTACACAGGAAAGATACTGTTGTATCATCAAACAGAGTATTTGAATTTAATTACTCACTCTATTCCGTATTTCCAAATTTTAGGTAGATCTAAATTAAGAACAGACATATCTTTAGAAATAAAGTATTTTGTCTTGCTTTAACCATAGGGAACCATTAAACTTATTTCTATCGTTGTATTTTAACAATAGTCAATTATTATTAATTTCAATATTAAGATTTTTGTATAAAAATTTACCTACATTTAAATTAACTAGTTTTATGGTTATAATAATAAAAATTTTAGAATTTTTTTGGAATTTTTGTTAACAAAAATTCCAAAGCCCTCTTAGTTTTTAAGATATAGGCCATTTTTGAAAATTCGACATTTTGGGACTTGTATTTCGGTTATTCTTTAACTTATCGAATATGTAAAAAAACAGTTTTATAGATTTTTTTCCTTAGAATGCAGTGGCGTAGATTATTTTTTTTATCTAGCACCCAGACTTATATAACACCCTACACATGACTAAGATCCGCAGATACTCGAGTATTAAAAATAAATAAAAATTCTAACTGTTTATATTATGTGATAATATTAGGTAGGTAACAACAGAAAACAGGGTTTTTCGTTAAATTGTTAATAGTTGATTAGATTTAGATCAGTGTACTAAATGTAACAAATTCCCGTATCAAGGACGGAGTAAGGTTTTTAACCAATGTTACCTCCAGAAAACGTTAGCCCTTATTATAGCATGAGAAACAAGTAGTTATTTTTTTGATCTGAAGATGTCTTAATATCCTCTTAAAGAGATTGCTCCTTTGAATGATTCATTTGAACTTGCATGATAAATAGGTTAGAATTGTCGTCACTGAAGGAAGGGTGAAATTGATTAGATTTGTTTTTAAATAGATAAACAATAAAAACAAATCTGTAAAAGTTACGCTCACTTTATATTTGTCTTACTTTTAAATGGTTTAATATACATGCCATCATAACCGTATATATGCCTTAAATTAAGTCTTTAAATATCTTAAATATGGATTGGATCTTTAAGGATATTAAGTGATAATTTAAAAAAGCTATCTAAATTTCCAAGAAGCCTTATTTCCAAGTTTCGAATTTTTAGATGGCGCCCATCTACCATTTTTAGACAAAGATAAACTAATCAGGAAAGCTATATGTGAGACAGAGATTTTTTATGCAGAGTGTCCGGAATAACGTTCGAATAATTTAAGGGATGATTCTACCTTTAAAAAAATATATTTTTTTTTATATGAAAAGGGCTTGGAAATGCATAATTTTTAAAATACAGGGTATCAAACTTAAAAAAAAAGGTTTTTAATAAATAACTTAAATCTCTCTTGACCGATTGTTTTAAAATCAAATAGTGCTGTTTCTTGTGATAAGAGGCTAATTTAGAATTAATTAAAATTATGCAGTAACGTCCCGGGTGGCACCTTATCGAATATTTTTGTGAAAAAAATGTGCGCCACTGACTTTTACCAATTTAATTACGCCAC
The DNA here is from genome assembly GCF_022605725.1 of Anthonomus grandis grandis. NCBI lineage: Eukaryota > Metazoa > Arthropoda > Insecta > Coleoptera > Curculionidae > Anthonomus > Anthonomus grandis. The sequence continues at coordinate 7,244,162 of NC_065562.1, forward strand.
AAAAAATTCAACATTTTTGTCTCTTGCATTTTATTTGTATTCTGCTTCGTTTTCGAAAAAAAAAACAATTTATTGCATGTCGTTAATTGACAACAAATTCTACGTAACTGTTGTTAGGTCTGAAGGGCCTATCACCTTCATAGTATAAGAATTTCTATTGAAACTCCACTTTAGTGTCCAAAAAGCTCATAAAATTGCATCTTTAGACATGGATACCATCAAGTAAGATTGGTACAGTTTGGTATGACAATCTTCTTTTTCCGCAGCTATCCATTAATGGTTTTTTGCAATCACTTCTAACCATTTTTCCCTATTTCTGGTGGTGTAAATTAAATCTCTTGTGATTCCTATTATTCCTGTCCAATGTTTGATATTTCTGAGCCACGACATTCTCTTTCTACACTCCTCTTTTCTCTATTTTTCCTTTTATTAATAGATGGAGTAAATAGTACTTTTCATTGCGTAACACGTCCCAGGTACGCTTTTTTCCTTCATTCTATCGTGCACACTAATTCGCGTTCTCTTCTCATCGTCCTCGTTGGTTTTTCTTGCTATTCATGGGACCTTCAAGGTTCTTCGATAGATCCACATTTCAATTCCAATCTATTGTGCTAACCTTCAATATCCATCCTTCCATACCATACAACAGTAAAAGGACCATACGTAACATTTTGTGAATCTTATTCTGAGTTGGTTAATGTCAAACTTGAATGAGCTCTTCGCTTTTTTTATCCAGCATTGAATTTCTACGTCTGAAGACCAGTCTTCACATAACCAAGTCTCCAGATAGTTAAACTTTTTTACTGGTTCTATTCACTATCGTATAAGAGTTTCGCATTCTGGAACGCAGTTGTTGTCCTTCAAGAAAACGAAACTTCTTGAAAAATGTTTTAAGAGTAAATGTCAAACGGAAGTGAACAGAAAGAGGACACATTCCTATATTACACCTCTAAGGACTTTTTCTGTGCCCTTGTATGTTCGTTGTCAAATCTAACTGCATCTGATTGGTTCCAGTACAAGTTTTCAATGCAGCGTATGTTTTTTTGATCTATGTCAAGTCGCCTCAGCATTTGAACGAGTTTATGACGTTGCATCTTTTTTCTGATCGTAACAATTCTTAACCAACATTTAACTTGTGAAACTTTCAGAGTATGACTCATCAAGCTGATTAATCTGTGATCTCCACATGTTGCGTTGTCCTTTTTTGGAAGTGGGATAAAAAGAGATGTAAGCCATTTGGTTAGGAATTTTCCTTTATTTGTAAATTTTGTTGAACAGCCTCTGTAGCCTCCTAATACTTCCGTTGTCTAGTAAGTTGGGTAATTCAACAGGTACCAAATGTAATCCAGCCGTTTTCTTGTCTTTTGAGCTTCTTATTGCTGAAGTAATCTCTTCTATTGCAATTTATGCCCAGATAAGTCATCTTCCAGATTATCTTCTAAATGAGATCGAGAATAAATTAATAAAAATGACAGGAGGTTATGATACAATACGTTTTTAGAAGTGATTTTATTGTCTGGAATTATTTTGTTATACTACAATAAATCTTCAAATGATGTTTCCCATTTATCTCAATACATTTCTCCAAACGTCTCATTGACCTTCTAGTAATTTGATAGAAAATTCCTTGTTTATTCTGTATTTTGCGACAACAATTTATGACTAGCTGTACGTTGCACGTTGTTAACAGGAACCGAATAAACTAATTAAAATAATCTCAAAAGAAATAGTCCAGCGAGTTTAAATCAGACGAACGAGGTGGCCACTCCACCCCGGCTGATTATCGGTCCGGATAAGCACTATTTAAATAGTCACGAATCATTACTACACTAAAATGAGGTGGTTCATCATCATGCATGAAAAGCATTTCTGCTCTTAATCCAATGTGTACTTCTAGCAAATAGGGCGAATAATTAAAAAAAAAAGTTGGTATTAGTTAGTTAATTAAAGTTGTTATTAGTACAATTATTAAGTGCCTGGGAGATTTGTTTTTTGCTAAGAACGAGACAAGGTTTGGGGCCTACGAAGGGGTTAACGGAACCAGTTGTCTTGCCAGTTCCTCGGCCCGCTCATTGCCCTCGACACCTTGGTGTCCTGAGACCCACCTTAGTCTCATTTTCGTGTGTACTGCAAGCCTTTCCAATGCGTCTCTGTATTCCTGGACTAGCGCTGAGCTGGCCCTGGGTTTCTGAATCGCTTTCAGGGCACCTTGACTATCGGAGACCAGTCTTTGCAGTCTGGTCAGCTTTTGGGCGTTGGTGGCCTTGAATACGGCTGGCCACCATACCACGGATCCGTACGAGATCCTCGGTCGTATGACTGCGGTATAAAGCCACTGGAGAACGTGGAGTTTTAGACCCCATCTTGTACCTATTGTTCGCCGTAATTGCCATATTAGGGCCGTTGCCTTATTCACTGCCTGCTCTACGTGAGTTTTAAACGTGTGCTTGCTATCTAAAATAACTCCCAAGTATTTGACCTGCTGCCTCAAAGTTAGGCTAGTCTGATACATAATGGGAGAATGAGGTAAAGAGAATGAGGTCGGTCTTTTCAGGGTTTACCGACAGCCCTGTCTCCCGACACCACTATCCTGCAAGCGACTTGCATTCGCTCACAGACTGTGTTCACGAATTTACCCATGACCATCACTAGTCCGTCGTCTGCGTATGCCTGTTCATAGAATTCTTCATAGAAGTTCTAGCTTCCTGAGGAGACTGTCCATCACCAGGCACCAAAGGTGTGGCGAAAGGCAACTGCCTTGCGGCCAGCTGCCTTTTACCCTGGTCTCGACACGACAGTCTCCCAGTGTAGCACTGATCTTCCGGTCTGCCAGCCCCGTTTTGACCCACCTGACAAGATGAGCCGGAGTGCCCCTGGTCAGGAGAGCTTGGCAGATAGTATCTGTTTTTGCCTTATCAAATGCTCCTTCCACGTCAAAGAAAAGAGCAAGTGCTATTTCCTTGTTCTTTATGGCTTTTTCAGCTTTGCTCAATACAGAGTGACGTGCCGTTTCCGTCGACTTCCCTTTCATGTAGGCATGCTGATTCCTATGTAGTGGCGATTCTGTTAGAATCTCCTCTGTCATATACCTATGTCTATAAGCCTTTCTATAGTCTTTAGTAGAAATGAAGTCAGGCTTATTGCCCTAAAGGACTTTGGCTGACTGTAGTCTTTCTTGCCCGGTTTTGGGATAAAGACCACATTTGTTGCCCTCTATGTTAGTGGAACATATCCCATTGCAATGCTGGCCTCAAAAACTCTCTTTAACATGATGGGTATGATTGCATCCGGTCCCTCAGCCTTATATGAACCAAACTCACTCACTGTCCAAACTATGGCTTCGTTTGTTACTATGTTTCTGGCGAGGTTTCAGTTCGGCTCCGGATCTGGTTTCTCGCCCCAAGGCGCAGCGTTTCCTTCTCCAGGAAAGTGAGTTTAAAGGAGAAGCTCGATGTTCTCTTCTTTGTTTGAGGTCCATTATGCATGGATGAGAATATATGTAGAACAGTATCCCTATATTTTAGCAATATTTAAAAGGTTTATGACTAACATATTATTAAGTTTCCATACATTTTTTCACTACTGCATATTTAAGAAATTTAAGCTTCTAAAAGATGAAATCTTATATATCTCTTGTTGATTCCTAAGCAGTTTGTTAAACATAAAATTAGGCCACTTTGTTTTAATTTTACCCAAGACTGGTTACTGTTTCCAAATTTACTTCAATTTTAGACACCCTGTAAAATTCAGTTGGACCACCACTCATATTCAAAAAAACTGAATTAAAATAATTTAATAAAAGTAATAATTTGAATTTAAGCAATAATACCTAGAAAATAAGACGTATATAAATAATGACTAAGTTTTAGTCGTTTATTTTTATACAGCTTTATAGGAAACCCTACACGGTTTTTTTTAATCATTAAAAGTAAAAATCTTTTGCAAATAACATGAAAGAAAGAAATTATTATTCACTTAGAAAAATTCTATACTTAATGACTTTTTATTAATCGCGTTATTGAGAGATGGGCAGAATATTTAAATTAAGAAAACGCCATTCAGGTAAGATTCATATATTTTAATTAACCGCTTTGCTTCTGTGTCTTGAGTAGCTTAACAATTAGCAATTTGTTATACATATATAACTGTGCATCGCAGCTATTAAAAATATATACTAACATAAAACTCACCATCATCTTGCATACATTATACACAAAATAGTTATAAATGTTAAAAAATAGTACTTCATTACGACTAAAATAAATTAAGTGGGCAGTCATAAATAATTGAAAATATTTTGTGTTTTAAAAAATTAATTGCCTACTTTTACGTACATTTCATTATTGTATGCCTTGAGTAACATCACTTTCGCAAATCACCATTTCTTTTTCATTTCAGCCATATTTTCGGTTGGGCTGCAGGTAGTTCCAGAGCTGGGCTGTGTAGCTGCCGCCGCAATATTGCATAAATGTCTATTGCATAATGTTTTAAGGTTACCTTTAAGATTTTTTGATACAACCCCGTCTGGAAGAGTTTTAGCTAGGTTTTCAAAAGACGTTGAAGTCGTTGATGATACCTTGCCTTGGTATATTAATGATGGCATTTATTGTATTTTTGAGGTAGCACTTTATTTTGATTTCTTTAAGAGTTTTTAAATATTTATCCGATTTTTACTTACGAATGTTAATTAAATAAATAATCCAGTCAATAAGTTAAAAAAGTGCCGAAATAGATGTGTGCCCTAAAAATACATAGGATAGCTTGTTTGCCAGAAAGGTTTAATAAAAAATTGCATTACACAAAAACAAGGTATTTTGTTTTGCGATATCTCGTAAACTATCAATATTTAAGAAATTTCAAAAAAGGCACGAAAAAGGAAATATGTACCTTGTTTTTTTATTTTTAGTTATTTATAACTTTTGCAATTTTTCATGTACATGTCCATTTTTCTGACACAATATTCTAGACATTATTCTAGATCAAATGAGCTTTTGTACGTATATTTAGGATGCTTACATCTATTTTGGAGCTTTTTTTACTTATTGACTTGAAAATAAACTAAAATTAGAGCAGAAAAATAAAAACGATTTATAAAAAAGGTCATATAGAAGCAAATCAATTTTAGACAGAGTTCCTTAATTTCCAGCGAATATTTATAGATCTGATTCTATAAGGAAAATTAATTTGTGACATCTAAAAAAGAGTAAATCTTTTGCGATATTTAGTGATAATTTATAGAAAGAATGTTTTTCGGTAAAAACAGAATTTTTAATTTTAACGTGAAATGCGGAATAATATCAAATTCGGTGCCTAAAATGTGATATTTTAACAGAAAAAAAAACTATTATTGCTATATACTATTCGAGAAATTTATTGTAATTCTGTAATTTAGCGAGGTTAAATTTGGCCATACATTATACTGATATTGTTCCATAACGTGAATTTCTGCACTTATTAATAATCCAATAAAAACCAAATAATTGAATGGAGAGTTCCGACTTCCAGGAATACCATTGATATTGAATAAATTACTTACACTTACTTACTGATAATGATGAATGAATTAATTGTTTACTGTTCATGCTACTAATAAAAAACTAATGTTTCTAGTGTCTGTTGACAAGCTCCTGCAACTAACATAACAACTTTACGTAATAAATAGTAAAAACGCAAAAGCGCTTGTTTGTATCTTTATTGTTTAAGGATCAGGAAATTAAATTAGTAAATGTCATATGATGGCATTTTTATTGACAAAAACGCTTATCAATACAAAATCCAGTCTATTGGTCTGCTTGTTTGCATATCTCTTCTTTCTCTCTCACTCTCTCTCTATGATTACATCCCCCATTGACTTTACAACCTGGCTCTACCTTTTGCGGTCCTTGATAGGTGCTCTGCTTTTCCATATTTAGAGTCCGTAAGTCTGCTTCAATATTACATTTCCACCGCATCCTTGGCCGGCCGGCGGTCATCTTTCTTCTGGAGTCTCCTCTTCCAATATCAACCTGACGATCCGTTGATACGTCTCTTAACATTGCCGGTCAATCTCATTCTTTCTTACTTTATTTTCACTATATTTGGCTGGTTATATAATTCTTCCAATTCTATTAGTTCTTATTCTATATTGCTGTGGGTTGTTTTCAACTGGTCTATATAGCATTCTAAGAACACTTCTTCCTGCAGTTTTTATACAGTTTTGTTTTGTCATCGTCTATGTTTCACACTCATAGGTCTTATCACTGAATGGTAAATTCCCAAATAATTTAACTGATAAACTCTCTCAAAATTGTAGTTGTTCATTCTCACATTCTATTTTAATCTATCTTGTCGTTCTGTTCAAGTTGTAGGCATATATATTTTTTTATCTTCAATTATTTATTTGACTCGAAGTCCAACTTCTTTTGCAGTTTTATAAAATTATTTATTGACAATGACAGATGTATTTCCCACTCTAGAAAGCCAGCACTTCACGAGGACCCTGTGTTCAGTGAAATGAAAAACTAAAAAATCCCCCTGAGAAATTCACAGTGGCAACCTCGCAATAAGTTGTTCCCGTCGCCACCAGGAGTCCTGCTGTCGTTTTACCGACCGAGAAAACGGAAACTAGTTACTTACTTTTAGTCACGAAAAGGATGTCGTTGTCGGGAAATTGAATGTTATTACTTTCCATTTTTCTTAAATTTTATTCAGTAGTAAACGTATTATTATACAACGATGGAGTATTATTAAACACCCTGGTTTCTAAAGGGCAGCGCTAAAGAGAAGTGTGAATAACGCATCTCCCTGTTTGAAATCACTGTTCATTGTGAAGAAGACTGACTGCTTTCCTTTAAGTCTTACTGCATTTCTGGATCGCTCTACACAAGCTTTTGTAACAGTAATTAACGTTTTGGTAATCTCAGTTCTGATCTGGCATTCTATAATTTCACTCTTATGATGCTATAATATGCTTGCTTAAAATCTATAAATATCTGGTGCAATGTTCTGTTGTATTCCCAACACGTCTCCATCAGTTGCCTAATAGTGAATATCTAATCCACTGTCAATCGCTTTTTTCTAAAACCACACACTCAAAATCTCCAAATTGATACTCTACACTGGCACTCAGTGATTCTAATAACGTTACGTAGAACACTTTATATCCTGTGTTAATAAGGGATACCCTTGCTTAATATCCACGGAGCTACAAGCACTCGAGAGCCGCGGCTCAGAACCCTGTTTGGTTAGCTGGATAGAGGCCATGCTCTCGCAACGTCATGTATCTTTCGGCAATAGATCCTCCACTGGATCTACGCGCGCATTGTGAGGCCCCTTTTCACATACGGGGCTATCGTTTGGTGGCCATGTACGGAGAAAGCGGAAATTCGTGCTCAACTGGACAGAGACCAACGCCTTGCATGTCTCAGCATAACGGGTTGCATGCGACCGGCGCCAACTAGAGCGCTTGAGACTCTGCTGAGCCTTCCGCCTCTGGACCTCGTGCAATACGAGGCAATGAATACTGCGTACAGGCGATACGTCCTCGGCGAACTACGTGCTGGCGAGACCGGTCACGCAAAAATCTGGTCACGGGCCATACAGGAATGTCCTCTCCTTCTGATGGGGAGTGACTGCATGACTCCAGTGATAGTGAACTGCGAGGAACACGAGGGGAGTGGCAGCATTCCAACAGACCTGCATTGCTAAATAGAGGGACCATCTGGTACACAGATGGCTCCAGAATGAATAACAGAGCGGGATCAGGGCTTTATGGTGGGATCCCACATATTAATAGGGCATATTTGCTAGGGGAGCACGCCACTATCTTCCAGGCCGAAGTATTCGCTGTATTAAAATGCGGACAGAAAATCCTAACCTGCGGACACCGCAATATAATCGTATCAATATGCTCGGACAGCAGAACTGCCATTAAAGCTGTAAAGGTAAGCTCCAAGCTTGTACTAGAGTGCATAAAAGTCGTGGAAAAACTGGTGCAGGTTGGCTGCAGGGTCCAGCTCGTCTGGGTACCTGGCCACGCAGGCCATGCAGGTAACGAGGAAGCGCACTCTCTTGCCAGACTGGGATCCGCGAATGTGTCGATAGGGCCGGAACCCATAATTGGTAACGCCAAATGCGTAGCGGTCGCCTCAATGAAGGGTCTGCTGTACAAGTGGACCCACCGAAGATGGACTGAATTCCCTGGCCCACAAGGCAAAAAAAGGCCCTCTGCCTGTCTTGCCAAAAATCTACTACGCCTAAAAAGACGCGAAATTAGGATAGTGACAGGTCCTTTAACCGGACACTGGCACTTAAGAAGCCATCTCCATACCAGTGGTATATCAGGAGAGCTTTATGCACAACTGTCTCTGGCAGCCCACTGTTTTGACAATTTCAATGGTTATCCTTATATAGTTTGTGCAGCATATTTTATCGCCCTTTTTAGGTATTATTATTAATAACACTTTCTTTCCAAGGGGTTGGTATTTTCTCTTCTTTCCAACTTTGGCATGATCTCATAGAAAGCAAGCACAAGAGTATTTCCTCAATTTTTCAGATATTCCGCCGGTAGAGCATTATTTTCTGGAGCTTTGCTGTTTTTTAATTTTTGGAGAGCGCGTGACACTTCTTCCACTGTAGGTTTTTTCACCAAGGGTTCGGATGTCTGATGTGTATATTCACGTCTTGGTTTGTTTGGCCACATATTAAGTAGATCACCAAAGTATCTTCTTCAAGTCTCCATCACTTCCGCTTCATTTGCAATATTACCTTCATCTTTCTTTATGATAGTTCCAACTCTAGGTCTAAAGCCGCTTTTTATATTTTTTATAGAAATTTCTTGTTCTGTTCATTTTATTTAACTTTAGCTCTTCGATGATGTTATTTTCGTGTTCTCTATTTTTGGATTTTATTCTTTTCTTCTTGCCTCTTTTCTGGACTCATATAAAAGAAATAGTAACTATAAAAATATGTTTACAGTGCGGGAACTTTTTAGATTTTGGTTTATCTCTCTGACTAATTTCTGTCAAAAATGAGACAGTCTTTAGTAAAAAACGTCGAAATTTTTCAACGATAAACTTTTTTAAAATTTATAATAATCATCAAATAATAATCAGATAATAATCAAAAGTCATTTTCAATTAAAGTTTATACTACTAAAATAGTTTTTTTTAACAATAAATTCAAACATATTTATTGCGAAATTGCAGAATTATCAAACTGGCATTGAAGTGATATTTCGCGAAGTCGAATTAAATGAAAAAAAATCAGTTGTGACTTTGAGAAAGCTTTGGCTAAAGTTCTTTTCCCAAGAACACAATATCACTTTTAATCTTCTGACGAACTTGTTACTCTTTATTCACTCCCAAACTAAACTATTTTGAGATGAGGTTTGGCCGACTTCTAGGACTTGGTTTTTATTAGTGTTCTGGTATGATATTTAGTCCCAACAATAAAGCATTTGCCGATGACACAATCTGTTAGTGCAACTCTTTAAACTTAATTCTTGACAATTATCAAAACCTGGACTACAGCTTGGAAAATATCCTTAAATGAAAACGTCAATATTCCCTCCTACACCAAAAATATATCTATAAGAATAACTAAATTATGAATTGAGGTCAGTTACTTGCCATATGAAACAAAGCTTCAACATTTCAATTTTTATACAGAGAAGATCGCAGGGAAACCTGATTGAGACTTTTAAAAATCCTTAATTTCCTAACCTTCCATTATTTAATTTCTTAAAGCAGACCTTTAAATTGTAATAGAAAACCACCTCACACTTGATTAACATATTATACGGTTCATAGTATTTGCCATACACATAGTTAGAACACAACGTAGTTCGATAATGCTCTAAGTGGAAGGTGCGTCAAGGCCTCAAGTGTTCTAGCTGACATATGGAAATTAACAAGAGTACAATAGATCTTCACAATGCATGATCTAACTCAGCTTGTAGGTAAACATATCGTCTCTTTGTTTCTATAAGGATTTTGATTCGGTTACCCTAATAATGCATTATAACCTATCTTTAAGTTTGCTTGATAACTTTTTCTTTGAATGCATTTAATGAAGTTAATATGTACATTATAATGAGAAGACCATACACAAGTACTGCTTCTAGCAAAGGAAATGTAGGGATTTTAAAATCTTCAAATTATCAGCATATAAGAGGAATTGTTAATATTGAAAATAAACCAATATCATTGATGAAAAAATTAAGTGCAAGATCGATCGTAAGGCTTCCCAGAGTTTACATTACTAACAGATTAAAAATATCCCTTAACGAGTGACTCGATTTTTAAAAACTAAGCAGCGTTGTATAGGGAATGACAAGATCCTTTTAAAGAGATACCACTTGACCCCCGTCCCATTTGAAAAAAATTAGGGGATGTCACCCTGCTTAGAGGGTTGAGTTTTTTGAAATGGTTTTAATGTCAAAAGTTGTCCCTCTGACAAACATATATTACTTACGTATTTTTGGATTTTGTCGAAAAGTTTTTTCCCACCCTGTTATGCCTTGCGGTACGTTTTCGATGGGCCGCCCTGTATGTAAAATGAAATAAGGGCAGTGGCTAAAACCAGTGTCACTTTTTCATCAAATGCCGTAATCAAAATCAGCTACCTTCCTTTGTGCCTGGGATACAGAGTAAAAAATTGACAGTCTGTATTAGAATGACATGCCAGAATAACAGGCGACCACCAATATTTTAGGCATCTAATTTCCCAGTTAAGATAGTATGAGTGAGTCTGTTAAAGCAGAAAAACCACTGGAAAAGCAATGTTGCGGGATAATGTTTTAACAATGATATAGATAAACTGGCCAATATTTAGTGATATCACCTTTATTGTCTTGCTTCTTGTATATAGGTGTGACAAATGCAGTCTGCAGCATTTTGAGAATATCCATTAGTCCTGTTAAATATAAGCTACAAGAATCTGGTAATGACAATAGGAATGTTTCTCATTAAGCAACGAGCTATGTCTGGAGGAGATAAAAAGGGTGATATGATGTGGTCTTCCTCTCCGTATTACATCAGTCTTAGAATTTCTTTGTTAAACATCAATGATATTTAAGAATTTAGAAATGGTTCGCAAAGAACTTTGCAATATCTTGATCATCAGTGCATGCCACGTATTTCAAGCTGCAGACCGAACCAGATTGGATATTCAAGCCTATTTCCAATTTAACTTAGGTGTACAATTATTAATCAAAGAATACAAATATACACAATTTATTTCATTCATTCCTAAAATCGTTAGGAATGTTTTATTTTGAAATTAGTTCAGGAATGGAAATCTCTCCACGAGAAACTTAGCAGCTGCAGACACACCTAAGGAGTACAATAGCAATTTCTCACAATACAAATACATATCTATATTCAACAGTTTTGTAATAAATAGAATAACATTTGGCTAGGGTTTTTTTAGAAAAATCAATTTTTTGCGGATGAAGCTCATGTACACAGCATTATGGAAGTATGCCATGAACGCGCATAGCAGCAAACAATGTAAGAAATAACCCTTATCTTCCATATTGAGGGAAATTCCTAAGCAAACAATATTATTTTGAATTGTGTCCATTTTTTTCTACTAAAATATCAGTGCATAATAGGCAAAATGACGCTGAAAATAACAATTGTATTAAAAAACATTATTTTTTATTAAACTTTACTGTATTTTTTAAAATGTGCCTCGCTTGGACCAGTGTTCTAAAGCGAGTTCTGTTCTAAACTTATCGTTCTTTTATCATCTTTCATCATCAGTTTTTCTTACGGACTCACATTCTTAAATCTTGGCATATCATTAAGGTATTTATGATTATTAATTCACTGCTTATTTGCTTTTCACGTGGCTATAAATTATTTTTAAATGTGTTTGCTGAATATAATGACGTTTTCTACTTTACGTTTATGTTGTTTATGATTTTAAGTAGCTTTTATACTAATGCTATGATGCTAGTCGTGGATTACCGAGTAGCCCTTTGAAAATGATTTAGAACATGTATTCTAGTTATAATGTGCATGTTCAATTTTAAAAAATCAATTTTAGCCACTCCCTATAAATATTTATGTATTGAAAGACTTTAATCAGTTGCTTAAATTTCATCGGTATCAATCTATACTTTTAATTTTAAATAAATCATGCATTAATAATTTTTAATGGCATTTGCTTTGACAATTTTTAAGTAGAATTGCATGCAGGACTTTTTCAAAATAATTCTTCCAATTGGATTCCTGTGTTGTTGATTTATTATGTTGTTTCGATAATGTCATGAACTCTTTGATCAAAAACGCCTTTTGGCATTTTTAACATTATAAAATTCTAATTATAACATTATAACTAATTTTCTATATAACCCTTATATAACCCTATAATTTGGAGTGAAATGAAAATTTTTCATTAATGTATTTGGTCATGGGAAATTTTTATTTTAAAAGAAATCACTGGCATACCAACAAAGTCTACCGAATTATGCAAGTCCGGTTTCGTACGAGCGCCACTGGTGAAAACAAAAAGAAATGTAGTTCATCAAAAAAAGCCTTTTGATTTACCTGTATACCAAATTTTATACATTAGTATTTTTTTCTTAAAATTGACCCTCCTATCTATTAATCACCCTATTAAATAATATCCAATTAGGAAACCTCCTGTATATTTGTAATATAGCGAGCAGTACATTTAAATATTTTCCAATAATTTATTTAATTTCATTCACTAATTTATCGATAACGACTTAAAGATTAGATCTGTCACTGACATGCCAGATAGAAAAGCAGACTCAGAAAGTTATGAAACCACGTAATGAAAAAAAAAATATATAAAGCATATACTACGCTCAATGAGCTTTAACGGGGAAGAAGATAGATTTAGGTAGCAAATTAACGTCCAAAGAAATAATAAAGTTCACCTAAATATTAGTGCATGACGTCAATATAAAGGGTGGCCCATCGAAAACGTACCGCAAGGCATTACAGGGTGGTAAAAAACTTTTCGGCAAAATCCAAAAACACGTCAAGTATGTTTGTCAGGGGGGACAATTTTGGACATAAAAACAATTTCAAAAAACTCAACCCCCTAAGCGGGAGTGACGACATCCCCTAATTTTTTTCAAATGGGACGGGGGGTCAAGTCATACCTGCTTAAAAAGGTCTTGCCATTGCCTATACAACGCTGCTTAGTTTTTAAAAATCGAGTCACTCTTTCAAGAAATATGGGCTCTTGAAAATTGAACAATGATGTGTGAAGATATCATTAAAATTTATTGAGAGAGTGAGACTGAACCCAGAGTGAACATAGTACACATCTTTAAGTCGAAACACTAATTTAATCATTTTAAGTAAACAAACAATAAGGATGCGAGAAACAATTTTTTGTCTTTTAAATGAACTTGTCGTTTTGCGGCAAATTCTTTCTTTCACATTTAGTGAATAAAAATATCCAGTTTCTTTCTTCCCCTTTAAATTAGGTCAAGTAGTTTTGCTAAATACCTGTTTTGTGGTTAAAGTGTTTAAAAACTGTTGAACCTTTAAATTTATCATCAATTATGGTGTACTCAATTGCAGAAAGAGTAGAGATTATTGAGCTTTTTTTTAAAAACAATTTGTGTGGAAATCGGGTCGCGGATTTATTTAATGCACGGCATCCTGAGAAACATCTCTCTGAGAAAATTGTTCGGGAATTGGTTGCAAAGTTTCGCGAAACAGGTTCAGTTCATAACAGAAAGAGAAATATCGAAAATGCAGGGTTTCATGAAGCTATGGAGATTGCAGTATTGGGGAAAGTTACAATGGATGGTAGGCTAAGAACAAGACAATTGGCCATTGCAACGGGTGTGTCTCGAATAAGTGTCCAAAGGGTATTAAAGAAATACAAGTTCCATCCCTATGAAATTCGCTTAGTGCAAGAATTGAATGAAGACGACTTTGATCATCGCTTGCAGTTTTGCAAAGTCATGAGTGAGCGAGCGTTAAACAATGATAATTTCATATTTAATGTGTGTTTTTCGGACGAGTGGTCCTTCTTCCTAAATGGTTTAGTGAGTCGCTACAATTGCCGTTATTGGGCTGACAACAATCCAAGGATTTTCCACGAACCACACACACAACCCCCCAGAAGTTGTATGGGCTGGTATTTTTGGAAATTCCATTGTAGGTCCTTTTTTCCTCCCTGGAAATTTAACAGGCGATATGTACTTAGATTTGTTATAAAATGCCATCGACCCAGCTCTAACAAATATCATAGAAGAGGATCGCGCATACAATGATGACGAATTGATTTTCCAACAAGACAGAGCTCCTCCATATTTCTCACTAAATAATGTACGCAACTATTTAAATGACAAATTTCGAAGATGACGAAGGGGCGCAATTGAGTGGCCACCTCGGTCCTTTAGATTTTTTGGGGACACATAAAATCCGTTAGAATAGTTGCGAGGAAGAATTATTTACGTATGTCGCGAAGTTTCACCGCAAATGCTTCTAAACATTCGTCAACGGTTTGAAGATAATTTGAATCACTGTATGAACGTTCGCGGACAGCACTTCGTGCATTTACTTGATTAAAATGGTAAGCATTAAATCGCTTTTTGCATTTTTCGTCACACGCATTATTGTTTAACTTTTAAGAGCCCATATTTCTTGAACGAGTGACTCGATTTTTAAAAACTAAGCAGGGTTGTATAGGGAATGACAAGATCCTTTTAAAGAGATACCACTCGACCCCCGTCCCATTTGAAAAAAATTAGGGGATGTCACCCTGCTTAGAGGGTTGAGTTTTTTGAAATGGTTTTTATGTCAAAAGTTGTCCCTCTGACAAACATACCTATATTACTTACGTATTTTTGGATTTTGTCGAAAAGTTTTTTCCCACCCTGTTATGCCTTGCGGTACGTTTTCGATGGGCCGCCCTGTATGTAAAATGAAATAAGGGCAGTGGCTAAAACCAGTGTCACTTTTTCATCAAATGCCGTAATCAAAATCAGCTACCTTCCTTTGTGCCTGGGATACAGAGTAAAAAAATTGAGCATTATCGAGCCACTACAAGGGAACACAAACTCCCGTTTACAAAACTCAGCTCACTTCGTCGAACTCGTTCAGGCCACTTACCTTAGACCCACTGATAAGCTAGTAAGCTCTAATGTTGAGAGTCTTTATACAAGTGTTCTCATTGGCCATTCCCTTAACATCATCAGGAAAGTACTTAGGCCGCAACCCTTGCAGAACGCACTGCACTTCTACTGGAGGGAGTGATGGACCGTTTGGAGGTTTATCTTCGCAACTACTACTTTCAATTCACAGATGACATCGCTAAAGAAGCTATTTTTAAAACTATCATTACCTTTTTTCCCATGACCTTAAAATAGTTTCTCGACTTAATCAAAATAAGCCAATAAACCGACAAAATCAATCATATAGGGTTCCATTTAAATAATACCAAGTTTGGATTGAAATTACTTTTTCCGCGTAATACAGGGCCTTAAATTTGATATCAGCCTTAACATAAACTTCATTTTTTATTCTCACCCTGTTTGTCAGAACCATCAGAAGATCATTTTTATTTTTAGCATTTAAACTTTGATGGAAAAGTGACAAAGTTTCGTAAAAATAGAGTTTTATCTTTTATAGTTAGGAAGACAAAAATTCTAACCTGCAATTACAACCAAAATGGACAAAATGGCAAAATGGACGCACTACAGCAATCAAATATTAAAGATAGCACACAATATCACTTACTTTGCATAAAATGGAAATGTGATGAAATTTAAATGAGGGGTTCTCATTGTTTGTAAAATAATCCCTTGTAATTTTAAGATAATAAACATGTCATTAAACTATGTATGTATGAAAACTCTTGGGTAAACGTTAATAGTATATTGTAATTTACTCTTTTCTATATAACCCTTAAGGACGACGGTTGAGTGTATGTGTGTAATAAATAATTACACTAATTTAGTTAAAATCATTAATTGTGAAATAAGCTCTTGTTAATCTTTTACTTACTATTTTAGTGAATTATTATTTTATTTCTCTGCACTGTCTCATAAACATCTTGCATACAGAATTGTAAAATCAGCTTCTTTTATAAAATCATCATAAATTACTCAAGGAAATTGAGGAACAGTGTTCTAATAATGAGTAACGACAAAAATATAACTGCCTGAAATTTAATATTTATTGTCCCTAATATGCCATTTCTTAAAATAACTATTCATAATATGTTTTAGGTTATCGGTACATTGGTTGTGACCTGCGTGGCGACAAGTTTGTTTATCTTAGTTGCAATCCCTATAGCAATCCTGTACTATTTCATTCAGAGATTTTACGTTGCTACATCACGTCAATTAAAACGTCTCGAATCAGTGTCACGCTCGCCAATTTATTCGCATTTTGGTGAGACGATCAGTGGAGTCCATTGCATTAGAGCCTACGGCCAACAAGACAGATTTATTAGGGAATCTGAATTAAAAGTTGATCGCAATCAAATTTGCTATTATCCCAGCATTGTTTCAAATAGATGGCTGGCTGTCCGTTTGGAAATGATTGGAAATTGTATTATTTTATTTGCAGCGCTATTTGCGGTTTTAGGAGAGAGTAAAAGCCCTGCCTTAATTGGGTTGTCTCTTACTTACTGTTTACAGGTAAACTTTTTATTAATAATAAACTTCCTAACATTAGTTTTAAACATTAACCGATTCTAGATAACCCAAACTTTAAATTGGGTAGTCAGAATGACATCAGACGTTGAAACTAATATTGTAGCTGTGGAACGTATAAAAGAGTACGCTGAAATCCCGCAAGAAGCTGCATGGGAACTTACTAATCAAAATGTATCTAAAGTATGGCCCGAGAGAGGTACGTCCTGTAATAATTCATTAAAAAGAAAGGAATAATTTTTTTAACGTATAGGAGAAGTTGCCTTCAAGGACTATTCTGTAAGATATCGTCCGGGACTAGAATTGGTGCTGAAACGACTTAGCTTCTCTGTAAAAGGAGGGGAAAAGGTTGGCATAGCCGGCAGGACTGGAGCTGGAAAATCAAGCTTGACGTTGTCTTTATTCAGGTAAGTTAATAACCACGAAAAATTATTACTCATATTTTGCATAAGGCAAGGATAAGCATTTTTTGTTGCGGATGTTCAAAATATCATTTCATCGTTATTACCATTATCCAGCCTGTTGCGTCCAAAGTTGAACATAGGCCTCCCCTAAATTATTTTAGATGTGTCGGTTCTGAGCTTTTTTTAGCCAGTTGCGTTGTCCATCGTGTAGGTGGTCTGCCTCTTCTACTTTTATCAGCTCATGGTCTCCACTCTCATGATGTTTCTGGTTCACTGCCCATTATTAAATCTGGCCATATGGCCGGCCCAGTTCATGCCATGTTATGCGCTCTTTAAGATCCGTGATACCCGTCCTTCTTCTTATTTACTCATTTCTGACTCTATCTCTGAGAATCAGTCTCAGTGGCGACCTTTCTGTTCTTCTTTGGGCTACTCTGAGTTTGGTTTCTCTGAGTTAATAAGTCATGACTGGGAGAACGCATTGGTCGAAGGTCTTCGTTTTTAGGTGATTTTATACGTTGCTCTTGAAGATGCCTGATAGAGCTGCATATGCACCCCATGCTAAGGTAATTAGTTTTTGCAGTTCAGTGATTTGGTTATCTCTGGCAATTTAGATATCATGACGTAAGTATTTATATTTATGGACTAGTATTAGTTCGTTACGAGGAATATCGCACCATCAGTCTGATAAGTCATATGCTAAAATTGTTTCTTAAAATCATCTACAAAAGAATTTAGAACAAATGTGAAGAACAGATATCCGAAAACCAGTTTGGTTTTATAAATGTAGTCGGAACCAGAGAGGCTCTTTGGAAATCAAGTCATAATCCAGAGATGTAGAGATGTCAACTATGATGTATACGCATGTCTAATCGATAATGACAAATCATTTGATCGCATTCAACATCATAAAATGATCAATATCCGGCTTGGACGATTAAGATATCACATTAATTTTCACATTAATCTCTACTGGAATCAGACAGCATACTTGATGGAGATCGAACGCAACAGGTGAAAATAGAACGTGGGGACATTCCAGACAGGGATGTCTGGATATAAGTTGAATAAAGTCAGAGCCTTTAGTATTCAATTTATATTATTTTTAACGGAGTAAAAGAAGGCACGGATTCAAACTAAATAATATACGCCGACTGTATGTGACTGACATAGTGACAGCAGATAGGTTGGAAGCACTGCAAAGATTAATGTATTATATCGCGCAGTCCAGTCAACAATATGATTTTTATATCAACGTAAAGAAAACGAAACAAATGATCATCAGCAAAAGATATATAAATCGAGATCACCTATATGTCGACGGAACTCGAATTGAACGTGTTCAACAATATTGCTACCTTGGAACCATAATAAATGAACAATGAGACGTTGCTCGAGAAATAAAATATCATGTAGGAAAAGAAAACGGTATTTCACAAAATGAGTGCTATCTTTAAAAGTCACAACATATCTCTAGAAACGAAAGTAAGACTCTTAAGATGCCATGTCTTCTTATGCCATCACTAAAAATCTGGAAGCATTTGAGATGTGGCTGTATATGAGAATACTTAGAATACTATAGACAGCTCACATTACAAACATGCTAAGAATGAAAAAATATCTAGAATCATGTACACCAATTAAAAAAGAAAACTAAAATACCTGAGACGTGATGAGAAATAAAAATCAATACTCTCTACTGCAAACCATAATACAAGGAAAGGTATTGGGTAAAAGTGGGTCAGGCAGAAGAACATCATAGTAGAAGAACCTATGGACTTCGAGCTGTTTCAAAAAAAGTTATAATTCTCAACATATGTCCTAATCATCGACAGATAGGTACTTGAAGAAGAAGGTTTGTCATGAATTATTGCGTCTTTTTAAAGTTGACGTTTAAACCGACTTTGCAAACGGCATCTAACTTAGTAATCATAGTTCTAATCTCTCGCAAGGTGTCTGTTATAAAAAATATTTTGTCGCCAAAGCGCAGGTGGGAGAGCATATCGCCTTCAATACAGATTCCTTTGGTGCTCCAGTCTAATTACTTGAACGTATGTCCTCTTGTCTAATTTCTCTGTCGAGTTGTATATATCTTTAATCAGTTTATATACCTTAGAATATCGATAGTCTATGTGGCTTTCATCCAACGCTTTCATTACATTGTTTCTTTCGATCGTATCGAATGCTTTGCGGAAGTCGACGAAGCCCAGTACCAGGAGTCGGTTGTTTTCGATTGATTTTTCTATAAGGTCTTTTATACAGTGAAGATGGTCGTTAGTGCCAAAGTTTGCCACAAAACCCGCCTGTTCCCTAGGTTGATAAAAGTCCAATTTTCTTTCTAATCGATTTGCTATTATTCTTGTGAATAACTTGTAGAGGTGGTTTAACAGGCTTATGGGTCGGCACTTTTCAAGGTCTGTTGAATCGCCTGCTTGTGTTTTTTTTGCAATACAGATGTGGAATAGTCTTCCACATGATGTAAAACGCCTGAATATGTCGCCTAATCTTTACAAGGACTTTATTAAATCGCGTCTTCTGGAGGAGCAAAGGAGATAATTTAAACTTATTTATTTTAAGCATGTTAATATATATTTGTATTGCATGTGCTTTAGTGGTTTAAAAAAGCTCCTCATAATTTAAATTATTTTTTAGAATATTTATTTTTTGTTGTTGTTAATGTTCGCCTGTCTTATGCATATTTTGAGTTTCCACTAACAATTGAAATTAACATTTCATTACTTTGTTTTTGCTTGATTCTTGGTGTTCTTTTCTTCCCTTTTGCACACTTTTTTCTGTATTTCTTGCTCCCTTTCGCGCCTCTTACCTTTAGGATATATAAGTTTTCTTTCTAACTTACACTTATATATGTCAGAATTATATTTAATTTTATTTTATGTGTTAACCTGGTTCTAATATTTTATATTTGAACTATACCTCTATATTACTTGTAAAGTATTATAGACAGCAGGGCTACTTCACACAAGCTTGTTTTCAAACGAGTCTTGTGGATCGGTTATATAATCGCGAGGTGGTCCTTATTTGTCATATTTTTTTATTATTATTGTCTTGTAACCATAACTCTGTATCTTGAGGACAAATAAAAAAGTTTTGTAGTTTGAAGTTGAATTTGTCTGTTATTAAAATTATGTCGTCGCCAAAACGCAGGTGGGAACGAATTTCGCCCACAATACAGATTCCTTGGCCCCAGTGTAACTTCTTGAGAGCATGTTCCAGAACTGCCGTAAAAAGTTTGGAGATAACGTAACGTGTCCCCCTTGTCGCTCGTCAAAATCAGCTTTTCTCATTCGTGTAGAACTTGTTAGTGGTCACCATTTGGTCTTTTAATTTGATTATTTCTTTTTTGTCATTGTTTAATTTTTTTCTTAGAACTTTGAGACTTTTATTTTCAATCGTTTGTTGGATTTTTTAATCTTTGTATTTTCGGTTATTTCTTTTAATTCTTTATTGCTTGTGTTTGAGGACTTGTATGTGATGTGAGGAGTTGTATTTGTATGTGATTTCTTTTGGCAATGCACTTTCTAGCTTTCTTTGTTTTTTCATCATTTAAGATGTTGACATCTTGGTCTATTGCTTTCGAAGATACTGCTGATGTGTCCAGATGAGTTTGCATTATTTCTTTTTCATCATACGATATCCCCCCTTTCCAAGTTTTATTTTTATAGGGGAGAAAAAGTAGTGGGTGTGGCGACCAGTGAAAACTGGTTATATTTTGGATTTTTCAATTGGAGCTCTGCCATGTCCACCTTCGATGATCCTTTTTGTACAAGAAGCTCTTCATTTGAAATAGGTCCTTTTCTAGCAGCAACATTTTCTCTAATGTGACATTTCTGTAGAATCAGTACTTCTCCCAATCTTAGCGTTGAAGTCTCGACATATTATGTTAAACTGTGTCATTTAGGGCTAATGTGATGTCATCTACTTGCACAATTTTGAAAGTATACCTTTGCTTAGCTTCAAGATTAGGAGAGCTACTTTAGTAGAGACACTTTTCACTGATATGATTATTTTTGTGTTTTTTATGTACAAGAAAGCCAATACCTCCTGTTGTTTCAATTTCACTACCAAGCTGAGGAAACATATGACCTGTCTTTAGCTTCTTTAGGCTTTCTTTTCGTTGCTTTGCGCTACATCCCATTTGGTTTTCGACATTTCTGTTTCTATCTCAATGACTGTTTCTTCTGTTGATAGGGATCTAGTATTGTATGTGGCGTCAATGAGCGTTTATTTACCTTTATTACGGTTTCTTGTCATAGTCAGAATTCGTGAGACTGATTAACAATTTAATGCGAGATTTTGAAAAATTTTCGTTTTTTTGTTGAATATTTCATTTATTACCGATAAAAGGCTGAAGTAGATGAAGAAGACTTTTACAAAATTACAAATATTACAAAATTCCACTAAATATTGAGCATGTTACCATTTACCAATAACAAAAAAAAATCCTTATTGTGCGCCGGAATAGTAAGCAAATTTTTTCTTCTAATATTTAGGCTTGTACATCCGTTCGGAATCTATGGTTTCTATGCAAATATGATGGAGACTTCCACTTAAGTAATTTATAAAAAAAACTCTCCTTATGCCAAATACAAGTCTTAGGCACAAATTCTAAAGTTTTTGTATTCGCAGAAATTGAAAGGTGACAAAACCATTGCTTCACAAAGCATTTTTTTAATATTAGTACTTAAGTAATTCTTCTGCGAGTGAATAGTTTTTAAAGCAGAGTATCCAATTTTAAGTTTAAGTGTAGCATGCTCCCTAAATTTTAGTTTATGATCTATTAGGAGCCCAAGATTATTGGTATTGGCTGAATTTTGAAATTGTATAACATCGTTATTCATTTTAAGTCTAAAGTTATTTAAAATGTCAATCCGGTGAGCGTCACTACAAAAAAGAATAGCTTTAGATTTGGCTGGGTTAATTTTTAAAGGTAGATTTTGAGTTTCAGCAAAGATATTATTAAGATCTATATTAATATTAAGGTTAGCTTCAGGAGAATAACTGGGTTTAGATGAATAATAAATTTGAGTATCATCTGCATAGCAGTGATGTTTGAATCTATTTAATTTTTTTGTTAATTGCGATGTGTATATTGTATATAGCAATGGACCCAAAGTACTACCTTGTGGTACACCAGAAATAACGTCAATCCGATATTTTCCCATTTAGCAGAACTCTTTGTTTGCGGTTTGAAATAAAAGATGACATAAGTATTAAGGCCGACTGAGAAAATCCTAGATAAGGTAATAGAGATATGAGCATCTTATGATTCACCATGTCAAATGCTTTGGTAAAATCTAAGGGAATTGAAACAGTTACCTGATCTTTATCCAAAGCCGAATATATTGTCTATAACTTGAGATATCGCAGTGACACAGGTACAGCCCTTACGAAACCCAGACTGATATTCTGAGATGAGATTATTGCTATTTAAATAAGCAAAAATTTGGCGCTTCATATATTTTTCCAAAATTTTCGAATGAACAGAAAGTATAGAAATAGAACGAAGATTCTTGAATTCCGTGGGATTTTTTATTTTGGGTAAGGGACAAATATTGGCCTCCTTCCACTTTTCCGGAAAATAGCTTTTCTCCAGAAAACAATTTATAATATGAGTAAGAGGAATAATAATCAGAGGAGAGCAAGTCGTAATAATAGTAATATTTAAATTATCGGATCCAAATGCCTTGCTTTTTATAGTTTGAATACTTTTTTCTACTAAATCAGTAGTCACTTTGAAATCATTGGTTTGTCCGTGATGGCTCATAGATTAGGTCTAAGAATTTGGCATGCTTCGACGTTCGTCAGTTATAGACGCACCTCTTGTAAAAGGCCAATTAATACACGGTATCCAGCGTAAAGAATTATTTGTTAGGTCTGTACATACAAACTTCTTTCGATGTATAGAACCAGATTCACTGGGAGTGATTTCATATAATGATTTCTGAATACCATTCCGTATTCGTAGATTATCGTCAACATTCTTTAATGTCATTACTGGACTTCGAGCCGACACTAACGTTCGTAAACGGCTTTTAACAAATTAACTTTTTAGGTCGGTCTGTCTGGTTAATTTTCCCCAAACAATATGAGTGGTGTAATGTGATCGCTACTGCAATGTAATAAGCAAATAAATAGTTTTATTTGATTTGGTATTTGCAGAGAATAACAAAATATTCATAATTTTAGAGTACTATTTTTAATGAAACTATTGGATATTTATAACAATAACAAAATTATCATTATAGAATTATCGAAGCTGCTGAGGGTCAAATCAATATCGACGGCGTCGATGTAGCCAGTCTAGGATTACACACTTTACGATCACGCCTCACCATTATTCCTCAAGACGCAGTCTTATTCTCAGGTTCTCTCAGAATGAATCTGGATCCTTTCTCTAAACATACCGACGAAGAAATCTGGAAATCTCTAGAGTTGGCGCATTTAAAGCAGTTTGTTAAAGGTAAGAATTTTATTCACCATTTAAATCTTGACAATGGGGTTCTTGTATAAAAAAATAATGATCTTTTTTTAATAGCTTATACGATAACAAAAATCAAACCCTAAAGCATTTTTCACTACCACTTGTAAATTCTGCAAAGTCGCACCAAAACGCCACCCGCAGAACAATACGTATTAGTCAACCAAACTGTCTTGGCCTCTGAACGACGCTAACGAAGAAGCGAAAGAGTCCGTGAAAGACAAAGATTAAAAACGAAAAAATCAATAAATCGGGGTACATGTACTGCGTTTACATTCGGCGTATTTTAGGCTTTTTCTTATTTATGTATTTAGTCAGATAATATTATAAAGAGTTGACTAAAAACCAATATTATATTTACCAGTATACAGGATGTTCCAAAAATTAAGTCCCACTATTATACTATCAGCCGTTTCATTTCAGGACTAAAAATGTAAATAAAAGTTGGTATCTAACATCTAATTATGATAACTAATTTAGTTTTTTTACTAAAAAATTTTTGCTGGATTTAAAAAATGTAATAAAGTTGAAATTGTTGTTTTTTTTCCATTTTAATATTAGCTTTTTTTCGCACAATTTGGTCTCAGAATTTTTAAAATTATTACCACGACAGTTTTTTTTACATGTGAAAGTTGCTTAATTCATGGCTTAGCACCGATAAAAGGTAACTTTTCTGAATAAAACGAATCGAAATATTATTAAAAAGTAAGTTATTACGAATGAACGTAAGTATAATATTTATTATTTTATATCTTTAATTTTTAAAATCCAGTATTATTGCTTTTATTATTAACTGTAAATAAGACGCAATAGAATTTTTATAGAAAACATATTTATATACAATTATTATTTTATATATACATACATATCCTACTTATTAAATTTTAGAATTAAGAAATGGTAAACAAGACGCAATATAATATTTACAATAAATCTATTCAACAGTAATGTTATGACTTTCAACAGTTTGTGCTCCAACATCCTCGTCTAATTCCTCTATTCCATATAAGTCACTCTTTTGTACATCTGACTCATTCTCGGACTCATCAATATCAGTCAGTCACTTTCTGTTTCATTGTCACTATGCAAGTTGATTATCATATTTTCTATAGCCATATCTATTGTTGGTTCCTTTGAAATGAATTCTTTTTCAAACAGCTCAGCTCGTAAACACCGAGATTTCCATTTCTCAGCAGAGAATTCTTTAAAGAAATCATCACAAAATGTAATGATCGCATTGAAATTAAAATTGACATTCTTCTTGGCAACATATTCTTTTAACTCGGCCCAAACTAACTCAATGGGGTTGAGATCTGGGTGACATGGAGGTAACCGTAGTACGCCATGACCTTTTGCATTAAAAAGTTCATCTATTTCATACCTTTTGAAGTTTGGTTTATGAACATTATGGGCCGGGCAACCATCCATTTGGTATCAGATCATTTGATCTTCCTGAACAGCTTCTTCCAAGGCGGGCCAATTTGATTTTGAAATAAGTCCAAATAGGTTTCAGCTGTTAGGTTATAGTCCATAAAAAAGGGTCCAATGATATGGTGTCCGATAATTCCCACGAAAACATTTGTTTTTTGGGGATGTTGTGTCCTAGTATGAACAAAGCGATGTTCATTTTCTTGGCTCCAATACCGGCAATTCTGTACATTTGGTTCATTGTTGAGCGTAAATGTACATTTATCGGTAAAACAAATATTTCTTAAAAATTTTATGAGTATTTGCTCTTTCCATCATTTCAAAACAAAATGCCATTCTTCGCTCTTTATCTCCTTCCTGCAGCCCTTGATGTTTTTCGAATTTATACGAATAATATTTGTGTTTTTTTAAAGTGCGCAATACCGTTGTATGATGTTTATTTACCTCTTGCCCAAGAACTCTCGTACTAACCATTTTGTTTTCCTCCACACTCAGTAGAATATTAAGATCTCTGTTCTCTCTTTCTTCGGCTCTATTTCCGATATCCTGAATTGAACATTTACAATTATTTATTACGGTACCTTTGGACTCGAACTTATTGACAATACGTTTAATAGTTCGAATGGACGGAATGGGCTTGGTGGGGAAATAAACTGAAAACATTTCAGATACTGCTTTAAAATTGTTTCCCGCATAATGCCACTTAATTATGGCTATTTTTTCGTCGATTGAATAATTCATACTTGTTTTCAAATATCGACTGTCACTGATTTATTAACACTTTTCCTCAAGTTAGTGACAATATTCATTTTACTGGTGCCCGTTTGGTTTTTCCTGAACCGAAAATTTGCTAATTTTGCATTTACATTTAAAAGAATAATTCAAGATTCGCTTATTAAAATTTTTTGAAACTTTGCAAAAGTGTTTGCCAGATTGGTCTCTTCAAAAAGTTATCTTACATTTTTTCTATAAAATGTACAGGGAAGCCAATAATTGACCCCCTTAAAATTTACAAGGGATTTCCTATGTTCCGGGTGACACACCACCCGGTATACATATAATATTTATACTTATTACATATAAACATAAAGTTTATCTCAATGTGTATAATGTATAACCTATACATAGAACATACACGATATTTTTTGCACTTTCTGGACTTTATAGGTATACACAGTAGATATCGCATGCTATGTGGGAATCAAACAATTAATTAAATAAAAATTAAATAAAATATTAAATGGCAAAAAGATTCCATATCCATACTTCATAAAAAAAATTTATTAATTCCATAATTACGACTTAAAAAAATTAAAATTAAATAATTTTAGTAAATTGGCATTTTATTCGCAAAATAACTGCTTGTTCCAATATACAGGGTGTCTAAAAATAAGACAAAAAGTCCATATACAGTATGGTTCAAAAGTGCATCCTTTTTAAGTAACAGGGTGTTTTATGAATCATGTTAAAGATGGTTTTTTGTTAATATATCCGGAACGCCTAGTTGTAATCTTTTGAAATTTTCAACATTTACTATTGGTTTTATTAAAAACTGATATTGCAACTATTTTTGCCAAAATGTATACAGGGTCGTGTAAAGTAAGTGGTCGGTAAAGATTAAATTGTTAAAACTTTTTTTCTAGCACTCCGTGATAATTTTGGTATTAGAATTGAAAAGAACAAACATCTTTACATAAAAAAGGTGCTCTTGTTGATGTGTTGTTGACATTTCACATTTTTTAAATTTGCTTTGGCAAAGTAAATTAGTTCTTTTTTGTGATTCATTTTTCAAAAATTATGGATAGATTTACAAATCAAGAGTTGACATGCATTTTGTTTATGGTTTGTGTAATGGCAGTTCTTTAGCGGCTGTCCGTGAGTATCGCCGAAGATTTCCCCTAAGACATGTTCCAGATCGTCAAGTTTTTATAAACACTCACCGAAATTTATGCAATAACGGAAGTTTTCAAAGAGCTCGTGGACAAGGCAGACCACAAGAAGATTATAATTTAGAAAATGTTTTAAATGTTTTTGAAGAAAATTCCGGGGGCAAGTATAAGAAATGTGTCAAGAACCACACATATCCCTCGCTCTATAGTAAGTAATTAAAAAAATTACTTATTGTTAAGATAGTAATTTAATTTTTATTAGATTGAAAGAATGCTAAGATCCCAAGGGTTACATCCGTTTCATTATCAGCGGGTCCAAGATTTAGAGCCAGA
This sequence comes from Anthonomus grandis grandis, assembly GCF_022605725.1. NCBI lineage: Eukaryota > Metazoa > Arthropoda > Insecta > Coleoptera > Curculionidae > Anthonomus > Anthonomus grandis. Next base: position 7,271,348 of record NC_065562.1, read on the forward strand.
CGATTTTCCGTTGAGGATCCAATTTTGTCAATGGGTAATTAATAATCCAAACTTAATTCCTTCCATTTTATGGACGGACGAAGCCACTTTCACACGAAATGGTTCATTTAACATGCATAATATGCATTTTTGGGCAGATCAAAATCCAAGAGCCATAAGGCGTAGTAATTTTCAAAGAAGGTTTTCGGTAAATTTGTGGGAGGGATTAATCGGGGACCAACTTATTGGTCCGATATAATTACCCAATCGGCTAACTTCGGATAATTATCTTCATATGGTGGAAAATAATCTTGTGGAGCTTCTGGAAGAAGTTCCTCTTATCTTACGCCAAAACATGATTTTTCAATAAGACGGAGCGCCTGTGCGCGCCTGTGTCTGTGCCGTGCCGTCCTATAAATTGGCCTCCTCGATCTCCAGATCTAACATCGTTAGATTATTATTTATGGGGACATTTAAATGAGTTGGTATATGCCGTGGAGATAAATACCCGTGAACAACTGTTGCAAAGGATTAATTGGTCTGTTAATGAAATAAATAGAAATCCATTTTTTGTTTTAAGGGCTACTCGCGCAATAACGCGTAGGGCAAGATTATGTCTTCAGCAAAATGGAAACCACTTTGAACATTTGTTGTAATTTGTGCTTTTTTGTTTGGTGTTTTTATGTTTTTTTTTTACGTAATAAATTAATTGTTCCTTTTTTTACCTATTCAATTACATTAAAAAAAAAACAATTGAACTCGAAAAACAATTTTTGATCTTAAATAAAGTATTTGTGATAGTCTTAGGTCATGTTTATCCCCAACGGATTTTTAAGATGCTTTTTAATTTTATTAACTGTTACCAAAATAACTTACGCGTTCTCTTTGCAAAACATTTACATCTAATTTTTTCGAAAACGGAAGCTCCTATCGAAATTAGTCAAGAGCACCTTTTTTATGTAAAAATGTTTGCTCTTTTCAATTCTAATACCAAAATTATCACGGAGATGCTAGAAAAAAAGTTTTCACAACTTAAACTTTACCGACCACTTATTTTACACGACCCTGTATACATTTTGGCAAAAATGGTTGCAATATCAGTTTTTAATAAAACCAATAGTAAATGTTGAAAATTTTAAAAGATTACAACTAGGCGTTCCGGATATATTAACAAAAAACCATCTTTAACATGATTCATAAAACACCCTGTCACTTAAAAACGATGCACTTTTGAACCATACTGTATATGGACTTTTTGTCTTATTTTTAGACAAAGATGCGGCTGGTAAAATATTGCGATGTAATTTCGGGACACCCTGTATAGTTGTTAGGGCTCGTATTGCCCTATAATCGGTAAGACGATAAATTACTTCATATTTATTTAAATGTTTCTTATGTGACTATAAATATGATTTTGTTTCAGGTTTAAGCAGCAACCTAAACTATGAAATAAACGAGGGCGGTCAGAACTTATCGGTGGGCCAACGCCAACTGGTCTGTTTAGCCAGAGCCCTTTTACGAAAAACAAAAGTCCTAATCCTGGATGAAGCTACCGCCGCCGTCGATCTGGAAACCGACGACTTAATCCAGCAAACGATCAGAACCGAATTCAAAGATTGCACAGTATTAACGATCGCGCATCGTTTGAATACAATTATGGATTCGGATAGGGTTATTGTACTAGATAAGGGCCAGATAGCGGAGTTTGATACTCCTTCGAATTTACTTACAAGGCCTGACAGCTTATTTTATGGAATGTGTAAAGATGCAGGGTTAGCATAGGGTTCAAGTATTTTTGTACGTATTTGTTTCTATATATCACATTTACTTTATCGGGTGAGCTGTGTATTAAACTGTAAAATGTTTAATCCTAGAACATCATATGTTAATATCTTGTCGTTTACGTACTATTTAAGTTTCAAAATTAAAATATATCTTGCCAAAAAACCTGCTTTAATAGTGTAAAGTTTGGGATTTTTATTATTTAACACTATTTTAAACTCGTAACAGTACTATCTCAAAAGTAAATTATTTGTCTCGTAATTTTTTTTCTCAATGTTCTTAGGGCAAGTGTGCCTTTTCTCTTAATTTACAGATTAAAAAAAAAATCAAAATTTTTTTTATCTAAAATAATTCATATAAAAATAATGTCAAATAATGAATTTTTGGTAGTTTGATATTTCCAATTCTATTGTACCAATTGAGGGCTTTTTTAAGGCAATTTGAGATTATTTACTTGCATTATTAGTGGTCCCATTAGCTTTAATTTCTTTGTCCCTTGGTAATTATAATAATGTTTAACCTTTCGTTGGGCGCAATACTGTTGAAGCCTTGGAAAAAATTCATTTATTTATAACGTTAATGTTTCTTAAACGTTTTAGATACACCTACTATAAAATTTTCTACGCATTCCGAAGAATCCATAGTCAAAAATATAGGCTCCCAAGAAAAAATTCGAAGTTGACGTTAAATTCGAGTCATTCTAAAGGTCAAATTAGAAGTCACTGTTTAGTCCCTTTTTCAATTCCATGAACTTGTGTTTAACCTTTTTTGCACAAAAATTAATATTTTCAGTAATATTTGACCGTTGAATATTTAATAGACACTTGTTATGTCAATATATAGTATCGGCCAAAAATAAACCAACTTAAAAAAAAAATCAATTTTGGTTCGCACAAATAAATAAATGAATCTTGTGCACATGAAAAAAAGGGAAGCAACTGTTTATACATGTTTTTGAAATATACAAATAACCTTAATATAAAAAAAAAATTATCTAGTAACGGTTCTCTTATTTTTAATTACGTGCAAACAACGGTTACGCATTAAAGATCTAGCGTGTGAATAATTTAAAGAACCAAAATTTTCCAAGATTAACCCTCCGTTAACCGCGTCATAGTTCCTCACGCCGCGCCGCCCATCCCAGGCTTATTCGTCTGTTTAGTTCGTAGGTTTGGTTGTTTCTGATTATTCTAATCTCACGACCCATATATACAGATTTGTCAACCAATTATACTTTGTTATTTATTTCTATTTAACCCATTAGTGCCCAAAGTTAGTTTTTGTTTTATTTTTAAATTATAATTAGAAAAAATACCTTATTATGGGTCTAATAAACATAAAAAACATGTTTTTTAAGTTTTAATTCACTAGAGCCTTTGTTTTAGCGCTGGGCAAAAGGAAAAAAAAAATTAAAGTAAGATAACATGTTTATTATGTTTTGTATATAATTACATTATATTTTAGTTATCATGGTAAAGTTTGAAACAAATTTTAGGATGCAATGCAATGTTACACTTTTCGCAGATGAATTGACTTTTTTTTCCACATAGAGCACATCGGCGGTCGGTTTCATTGTAGACTATCAGATGCCCAATATTATCGAATCGTACGTCATGTAATGGGCAAGGCACTCTGGTTTTTCCTTGCAGGGGTTTAGTACCAAAACTTTTCAAAAAACTTAGCGATATGTATCGTCGAAACGCCAATAAACTAACAGAGTCAGGATGATTTGTTTTCAATTTTCGCATAAGTAACCAAGCATTCACAACAGATACATCTAATAAAGGACTAGTGGCCAATACCATTTCCTTGATCGAAATCTTGATCTATAAGCCGCAACAAGACCATCTAATTTGTCCACACCACCCATATATTTATTATAGTTGGCTACTATTTTCGGCTGAGGAACGGTCTTCTTAGATCGGGTGACCCTGTCCCAACGAAGTGTGTTAGTTACTTCAGTGGTTTCAAAATTGGATGCAACAGAAACAACTTTATTATCTTTCCATTGTACGAGCATGCTGGTGTCATTTCGATAATACTTATAGCTTCCCCTTTGCTGATTATTTCATTCCTTCTCAGTTTGTACCGGTCATTTCTCTAGGAAATTATTGTGCCTGTGGCGCAATAATTGTTTTTCTATAAATAGTCATAGAGAAGAAGGCCTGTAAAGTAATTATCCATATAAATTTTATAACCCTTGCCTGAAGGTAATTTGACTTGCTCTAGTAAAGATAGTATTACATCTCCACCCAAACCAAATTTCTTTTCTTTTTCTTTGTTTTGATTTTTTCCGGTATAAATCTCAAAACCATACATGTATCCGCTACTCGAACAAATAGCCCAATTTTTGTAGCCAAATCTTATGGGCTTACCCCGAATGTATTGCTTGGCATAATGTTTTCCATAATATGGCCCCATGCTCTCGTCAATGGATAAATGCTCATCAAAGCTATTGTGTGTTCTAAAATTCAGGTTTAGATGATCTTTCAAGAGTCTCAATTTATAAAGCCTGTCGTCTTGGGGTAATTTTGAATTGTTATTAAAGTGAATATACTTTAGTAGAGTCTCAAACCGATTTCGACGCATGCTGTTTTGTAATATTTTTGGGATATCTTCTTGACTCGACCAATAGAGTCTTGTGTTTGGATATTTTCCATATCCCGATAAAAGAAATGCTCTTAGTACCACATGCAGTTCGTCCAGAGTAAAATTTAGTTCTACATTTTTCTGCCGTGCATACCTATTACTTTCCGTAATAATCAACGTCAAAAGTTCTTTATTGAAAAACAATTTGAAAAAATCAACCGGCGTAGTTGCATTTTTTGCATCCTGTGAGGGTTCACTCTGGCTACAGACAATCACAAGGTCACTATTATTTACTCGGCCACTATCAGGATCAGGCTCCCGCCATCTTGATTTTTAGTACGCGTACTCTGTTTGTTGCTTTGTATTGTTATTGCCTTTTAGGTTTTTCTGAAGGACAGATAAAGGCAGTAAATCTTCAGGGTCAGAATCGTCAGAGTCATTTACGTAAGCTATTTCACATTCCTGAGATAGGATTCCGCGAGATAGGTGATTTATATTCGCTGCATGCTCGTCGTCAGATTCGTCGCTATCAATTTCGGTCTCATTTCCATTATCTGGAGGTAAAATATAGATGTTAGATTCCGGCAAGTCATCATCCTCCTCTAAACAGTCTATTAGTTGAGCTAAGGTCAATCTGCAATAACGGAGACATAGCGCATAGCGCTTAGGGACACAACATATGTAGTAACGTATTTTACACGCGGTTACAAAATCAGGGGTTCGATGACCTTTACTATTTTCTTTGAACATTATTTATAAAGATTCAATTAGTAATCAATGCGGAAAATGTTTATTTACACATACATAAAATAAAACTTACCCTTGACCCCTAGTAGAGTACATGGAGGGATCCATTTTCAATAACACATAAATAATTTCGCGAGAAATAGAAAACAAAAACACCTGACACGTCGAATCAAGTCTGCTAAATACGCTTTGCAATTCTAAGTGCTCGATGTATCCCCACTTTTTTTTATCGCAAGGAATTTACTGTTCCCTTATAAGGGACGCTAGGTATTAATGGGTTAATCACTGTCAACCGTGTTAGTCATGATTTTTATCTTTTCAAAATTTATTGTCAGTCAAATTTCTTGTATGATATCGTTGAGTTCTTGAATCATGTCTTTGGCCTCTCCCAGAAATCAACCGCGAAGCGTATATTATTGATGATTAATCAATTAGCACCAGGACTTTCCTGACACTAATTTTATTATTTCTGTACAACATCATCATTAGCTAGTAAAATGCGGAAGTGATCAGTTGCGCCCGACGGAAGGTTAATTAAAAAAGAAAAACTTTAGGTTTATCAAAGTGAGTGTGGGAACCCAATATAGTGTACTATATTATAGTTTATTATTTACGTAGAAAGTCCATTGGAACCATGTGGAGCATGGCAATGATGATTCATTTAAATATAATTGTAATACGTTTTATTAACAAAAAATTTCGACAATTTTAAAACAAACACTTCATATTTTACTACATCTTATTAATATACGTTTTACATATATTTTACGAATTGAGAACTAAACGTTAGTTTATAATTATCGTAATTCGGGGTGAAGTCGGACATTCCTGTTTTTTTATAATAAATGTGGCAAATATCAAGAGAAAAATTGCATACAAAATTTCTAGAATATGATATACAGGGTGTCCCACTTAAGATAGATAAAAGCCAATATCTTGGTCGTTTGTTGAGCGATCTTTTTCACTTTTAGTAGGAGGCTGTATGACTATAAGGTGCACATTTTGCCAATGGTAAGAAATGCGACACCTCATAGACGTATACGAGCCCTGTCTCAGTGAAGTTGGCCCAACTATCAAAACTAGGATTTTTTATGAAATTTGACATATTAGCGAAAACGTATTAAAAACTAAAAACTAAATCTGATAACATATGATCTTTTTATTTAATATTAGCTTAAAATACTACATGTTTTATAACTAAGGAAAAATATCTTACAAAAATTCAAAAAATCTGTCGATTAATAAAAATCAACAAAACCAAATAGCAGCAAATTACCACTGCGTTACATCGCCTTTTCGACTGATTACTGCTTTGATACGTCTTAACATAGTGTCAACTAATGTTTGACAGTCATCTGGTGTAAAACTGTTCCAAATTTCTTGGAGACGGGTTCGCAATTCTGGAACGGTTCTTGCGGGATTCGATCTGAGCTTCTTCTTCATGATATGCCACAAGGTTTCAATCAGCGATAGATCTGGACTACTCGACGTCCACTTTAAAACTGGAATTATGTTTTCTAACATCCAATCTTTTACTTTTTTAGCCGTATGGCAAGCGGCACCATCTTGTTGGAAGATACATTCGATATTGTTTAAACGCATTTGTTCAATTTGGGGTATTATGTTATTTTCAAGCACATTAATGTACTTATCAGCATAATACCTTCCACAAAGTGTAAGTTTCCCACTCCACTTGCTGACATCGATCCCCAGATCATAACAGAAGCCGGAAACTTTTTTTTTAAGACAGTCATTCTGACACACTTCTTCTTTAGTTCTTATGACACGACTTCTACTATCACCAACGGATACTTCAAATCTGGCTTCATCACTCCAAATAATCGAGTTCCATTGGTTCGAAGACCATAATTTGTGTTCTTTAGCCCACGCTAGCCTGCTGTTGGTGTTGGAATAACGCGGTCGACTTCCAATTCTGGGTTTTTGAGCAACAGATCCCGTTGTTTTGTACAATTTAATAATATTTCGAACTGTATACCTCGATTTGTTAATACTGTCAGCGATTTGGGAAGCATTTTGACCTTTTAAATGCAAGTGAATGATCACTTTTCTTATTTCGTCAGAGACAGCCTTACCACGAGCCATTTTTAATTGTTAACAACAACACTAATGCATTGAAAGTTGATTTAAACGTCAAAATCGGCTTCTTAGCAACGCAAAATATTGTTCTTAGCAACGCAATTTGTTTTATACAGCCTACTTTTATTTTATCGAAGCGCATAAACAGACCATTCAACTAAGTTATTTCCATCACGTATTTTGCGATAGAAAAATCATTTTGCAAAGAAAAAAATATCGAAATTAAAACGCTTTAAAAATAGCTGCGTCGGTTTTGTTATCTTTCCATAAACATTTCAAGAAACCAAAAATATTATATTTGAAATAAAATTTTAGTTATCCCTTAAATAAATTCTAAAAAATCATGTTTTGGGGCGTTGGACCAACTTCACTGAGACAGGGCTCGTATGTTAATGGGGTTTGATATTTTTCGATTCAAGAGTAAAATTCCAAAAACAAACAAAATAATGAGAAGTAAAAAATGTTTCAGTATTCAGACTTGTACTTGCTTCTCTAAGATACTGATTTTTAATCCAATAAAAACTCCAAATCTACAGTATCAGTTAATGTCTTTAATGTAGTACTTATGGTAACATGTTTCGCCTTAAGGCCATCATCATACCGGACGTTCAACACAACATTTACAGTATAAACTTGTACTGGCGTGATTATGCCAGTAGTTTTAAGAGTAGAATTTCATATCCTTTACATAAAACACTGCCCTAATTGGCCTCTTCTATTTGACTTCACCCCGAATGACCGTACTATTACATCACTGAATCTAATTTTAAATATTGACCCCAATTTCATATTAATCGTAGTTATCATTATACGCATACTTCTAATAGGCAATCTACGTAAATCATCTATTAGTCAGTTATTAAGAAGTTTTTGTTTACTCAGTATTTATTTTCCCAGTTAAAAATTTCTTACATCACGTTTGAAGCAACCATCCTTTTTTATACATGTTTTGGCAATTTAACTTATCAGGCAAAAGGTTTCTAAAAAAATTTGTAAGCAAGTATATATAAAAAAAATTTGCTAATATACCATGAGATTTGATAATTTAAATAGTCATATTTATTGCATACTTAATAAAAATATACATTGTATTCTTCATTTTAACTCTTTTACGTTCATTGTAATATTTATAATTTATATATATTTCCTTTCTACTTGTTTTGTACTTAATAATGTTTTTTTTACTTAAGATTTTACTTAAATGGTCAGGTGGTATACTTATGTATTATTTTGTCTATTTGAAAATTACGTTTTTTTTGTCATTGCTTTAGAATAAATATATTATTTTCAACATTATCAAAAAAAATGTTTATACTTTTATACACTGAATTAAAACTATACATATAGATTGTATAGTGTAATTAATAAAAATTGTTGATAGGTATAACATTACAAAAGGTATGTTCCTTAATTTTTACCAATGTACAATGTTTTTGTATGGAACAAACATACACTTTATATTTATTGTTGCAGTTATTTTTACGTTAAAACGCACTTTCTACTTATCTTAATCTTAAGCAATAATATTGCCTTCATATGAAAATACATCCTCCTATAAATCTGCTGTTTTTTTTCTGTATCCTGCTTCTACAGTCATTTTTTTAAAATTAATTTTTAGTTGATAAATATTTATTTGTAGTACAAAGCTGGTGTAAGTAGGAAAATCGCACTTTATTCAATAGGCGCCTGGATTCTAATACCCTTTAACAAATAAACACATAATTAAAAAAATGGTCAGGTGAGAATCAAGATCGTTACAACCATTCACTTTTTTAACACTTCTTAATGCAGTCAGTAAGTCAAAGGCGTTAATACGTCTTAAAGTCATACTTCTTCAGTGATTGATATTAAATGGAATAATAACCAGAAAATAATAAATAAAAGCTCGAGGAATGACATGCATTTTTTTAATGTAATTATGTATTTTAGGCGCCAGATTTTTTATAATGGGTGATACTATGTCATGTTGCTCGTTTCGTTACACTGGTTTACTTTTCATAGTTAGCACAAAGCCAGCGTATATGAAGCTCTGCAAGTTGTTTAAAACTTCCAATCATAAACCTTCATAAACTACTTACGTTGTTTCACAACATACCACCGCCAAATATGTTTCTAACAGCAGCCAACTTGTATATCACTGATTTTAAGAAATAAAAAAAAACAAAGAAAATCTGTGAAAACAAGGACGTTATTTTTTATTTTAATATACTCAGATCCGTCAAGCCCCATCGAGGGCTACCGGAGCTACACACATGTAGGGTATGGCTCTTTTTTTGCAAAATAAATACAGAGCTGAACAAATACTGAGAGCACACCCAAAACACTACCCCATATCTCAGATGAGACTCAATAAGAGCACGGTAGGTAATTCTAGTCACAACAAGTCCCAGAGAATATGTTATTACTCTAATAGCATAACAGTTAGATGATAGATGATAGCGTTAAAGTATTACTTTTAGAAAAATTAAAAGTTAATCTATTTGACCTGTAAAGGCTTAAAATGTACAAATTTAATTGTTTAGAATAAACAATACGAATTTCAAGTTTTTTCTTCCAGGAGATATGTAAACTTGGTAACATCAACAAAGTTATATCTTTCTAAAAACTTATTCTCTATTAATATCAAAGTTCCACCATGAATATACTGAGTACGGGAATAGATGGGTGCCAGAACATAACTTTCTATAAAAAAAGGTTCACCTTGTTTCAGCCACTGTTCGGTTAAAACAATAACAGGGTTATCTTCAGATGCTAAAAAGATTTCAGATTTATTTCTGACTGACTGAATATTTAAAAGGGCTGACGTAAAATGGATCTGTGTTCTGATGAAGTTGTATTCCAGAGATCCATTACAGAGGAAGTGGTAGATGTATATAATTACAGAATATCACAGATTAATTCAGATTAATTCATGACCCTTCAAAAGCATTTGTGATAACTCTCACAGATAGTTTTTTATTTCTAATGAATGAATTGGTGTATCCAAGGGTCTTAAAATATAATCGGCTGTGACTGAAATTATACGTAATACACAAGATAAGATTAGTACTCTTTCCTATAAGCAACAGATTACTTAGACTTTTCGAAGTCACCTGCGTAAAACTTAAATTAAGACGTACAACTACACTATCTTTAATATTATAATTAATAACATTACCACAAATGGCCGTTTCACAAACTAAGTAAGGACATCATCTAGACTCATTACTTTTCCTGATATATCATAGCAAGCACCTTTCCCAATTCCCTGAGAATCGATGATAGACGTCTGGCACTGGAGTCTCCATAAATAAAAACACTTGGATTTATTAGTTAAAGAGAAGCGTGTTTTATTTGTACAGGAGTATATACAGAGTTTTCGAAATCCTTCTCATTAAAAAAATAGTCTGGGAGATCCTATCGATATAAAATCTCAACTTCTTCTCTCTTGGAGTTTAATACCATAACCATTTTCCTTTAATCTTCAATAGGTCTTGTCATTTTCTCCTCCAGAGACAAAATTTCTTCTTTTTTTGAAGTTTCTAGCTGCTCGATAAGAATCCTCTTGTCATTTACTATGGTTTGCAGCCTAGCAACCTATTTAAGTGCCTTATGTTCTGTTGTAGATATGCAGCTGGATGTAGAAGTTGATACCTTACATGTTTCAGAGTAGTATCTTTACTTGTTCCGAATTTTTCATGTATCCGAAAATTTCTTTTTAGGCAGCTGGGGTGAAAAAAACCCAATCACTGAATGCATAACTAGTTATTGAAGGCCTTACTTGCACAGCATCGAAATTTACTCTTGGGATCCATTACAAATTATATATAATAAACTAATTCACTAAACAGCAACACAGCAAAAATCCATAATGGACGTCTTAACACCTTACGCAATAGCGTAAGCAAGCAAAGTAGCAATAGCTAAATTTCAGGAGCTCTTTAAAGTTTAAAATTTACCGGCACGGACATAATACGATAAACATACGGGGAAGCCACGAACCAGTAAAAAGAGATTGAATTTATTCCATACCTTACGACCACACTGTATATATTCCGTTTTAACAAGGCCTGGATAACCCGTATTTGGAGGGTGAGTTTAGTCCAAATAAGGCTGCGGGGCCTGATGGAATCATACCCATGATGTTGCAGGTAGACTTATATTCCTTACTTAAAGTGTTCTTAAGGCATTGCAATAAGGTATGTTCCACTAAAATAGAGGGCGGCGCGATGTGGTCTTTATCCCAAAACCGGGCAAGAAAGGCTATCGTTAACCAAAGTCCTTTAGGGCAATAAGCCTGACTTCATTTCTAATGAAAACTATAGAAAGGCTTATAGATAGATAGCTTATAGAGGAGATTCTAACAGAATCGAAACTACATAGAAATCAGCATGCCTACATGAAAGGGAAGCCGACGGAAACGGCATTGTACCCTATAGTGAGCAAGGCTGAAAAACATAGAGAATAAAGAACTATAGAGAATAAAGAAATGACACTTGCCGTTCCCTTTGACGTGGAAAGAACATTTGAGAAGGCAAAAACAGATACCATCTGCCAAGCCCTTTTGACCAGAGGTACTCCGGCTCACGACAAACTTTAGGTGGGTCAAAACGACCCGAAAATCAGTGCTACACTAGAAAATTGTCGTGTCAAGACAAGGCAGCGCACCTCTGATGTCTGGTGATGGACAGTCTCTTCAGGAAGCTAGAACTGAATGGAGAGAAGAGAACTCTTTATTAAGGAACGGAATTTGACAGGCTTTAAACCTCCCACTATGTATCAGACTGGCCTAACATTGAGGTAGCAGGTCAAATACTTGGGAATTACTTTAGATAGCAAACCGACGTTTAAAAACATGGTAGTAAATAAAGCAATAGTCCTAATATGGCAATTACGGCGAACAATAGAAACAAGATGGGGTCTAAAACCCCATATTCTTCAGTGGCTTTATACTGCAGTCATACGATCGAGGGTCTGATACGGATCCATGGTACGATGGCCAGCATTAAAGGTCACCAACGCCCAAAAAGTAGCTAGACTGCAAAGACTAGTCTGTTTGGGAATTACTGGAGCATTGAGAACAATACATGCGGCACCTTTAAACATTCTTCTTTGGCTACCGGAACTCCCAATCTGAATTGACAGGAAAGCCTTGGCGCTGCATAACAGACTGAAGACTAGTGGAGATTGGCGCAATGTTCACTTAGGGCCAGGCCATATAACGATCGCTCTCAGGATGTGTAAGAACATACTAATTCTGTCATCCAGATGTATTATAGCGAGTGGAAAACTAAGGTTAAAGAAAGGCTTTCGGGTGCAAATCGCGACAAGGAACAAATTAAGGACAAACCAAATCAAGGAGTTAAACAGTTTTCAGGCCTGGTACACACCATTGTCATGGATGGAAAGCACTAAGTCAGCCGGAGCCGGAGTGTACAGAATGGAAACCAACACTGAGGAATGCTTACTTACAAACTGTGGAAGCCGAATGAAATATAAATAAATCATTACGCAACACAAATCGTAAAATAATAACACTATCATCCGCTCTTTTAAACATTAGTAAATGCATGCATTATTTATTGACCGAATTTCCTACAGTTTTTATAAAAAATATGCAAAAATGTTCTTTGTTCTACGTCTTCTCGCCGTAAAATACTTTGACACACTAAGCAGCCTTAATACAGAACAGGCCACTTCAAGATTTTACGCGGAAAATAATAAAAAAACCCAATGCGTTTACCTCGTGCGACGCTTTACCCTCACCTACCCAATGCAAATCTTTTGCCGTTTGCTAAATTTCATGGTTTTGCAAGAATTATGAGCAAAAAATCACTTGACCAGCGACCTCTCTGGTCTCTTCCTTAGGAAGCGGTTTAGGAAACAAATACAGTGAACGGCAAAAAATGGAACAAATTCAATTAAAAAAAAAATAAGGGCGTGTTCGAAAAAACGCTCGCACACGTCGATTAATATTTTTGTTTGCGCATTTTTTCAACAAAAATTTTGCATAAAAGGTGTCTCATGTAGCCGTGATCAATACCTTCTTCCATATTTTAAATTGAATACCCTGTATGTGATTACGTTTTTGGATTCTACACAAAATTATAAACATTTTGATGTATCACATGCCGCTGTTTTACTTTACTTTTTCTACTTTTATTCAGTTTCTAAGATACGCGGTTTTGAAAATTGCTGTTTTTATGAATTTAAAAGGCGCTAAAAACTTATTCTACTAAAAATAGAAAAAACACAAATTTCATTTTTCTATTCTTACTTTTTAATTCCCTTTTTCATGGCAAAAAAAATCAATATACGTAAAATTATAAATGAAACTCAACGAATTAAATATCTTAATTATCTTATTAAGTCTTCAAAATAACCACCATTCCCTTATTGGCAAAATGCTAGTCTATTTAAAAACAGAGTATTTTCAACTCTGTTTTTTCAAAATACTCTGTTTAAAACATTTAAACAGAGTATTTTCATTAATTTGACTAATTTCATATCTAATTTTACATTTTAGAGCATCTAAATTGCGCGGTTTCTCTTTATAAACTTTTGATTTTAAATACCCCCAAAAAAGAAATCCAGGAGTGTGAGATTTGGAGATCTTCCAGGCAATTCCGTATCCGACCAATAATCCACTGTCCGGGAAATACCGCATTCAAATATTCGCGTACCTGACGACCAAAATGGGGTAGGGTAAAGTTTGTCTAGCTAAGGAAAGGTACACCATCTGTTTCAAAGCTGCGCCAAGTTTTGTCCCCTAATAACGCGCGATTAGCGACAGTAGCGCGCATTTTTTTAATTTTAATTTTAGAAAAGTTAATTTATATTATTTTAAATAATAGTGTATTGTGTTTTGTTTACATTCGTTAGGTACGCTGCTTAGTCTGGAATATGAGACAAATTAATATTTAAATTTTCCTAACTAAAATTTAAAACAGCTTGTTGGCTGCCTCTCTGATTTTGTGCAAAGCATAGAATAAATAATTAACAAAATTAGAAAAATTATAATTATCTTATTATCAGGATTAGGATATAGAAACCCAAAAATAGACTTCGAAAATAAGACCATAAGAAAAGACTTCTCAAAAATATAATTTTATACGATATTATTTATTATCTGACCAGCTTTTGTTTTGGCTACTATGAATATAAGTCTATCTGTATATACGATATTTCTTCCCTCGGCTCGATATTCTATTAGTTTTTTAAAAAGTTGATTCTTTTTAGTCTAATATCATAGTTTTCCATAAGGACATTTCGATTGTCCTCAGTTTTTCGCCATCTGTAAGTAGAATTCGTTTAAGATATTAGTATAAATATTCTAAAACTTATATATACATATATTTTTTTAATATTGATTTTCATACTCATATTTTAAGTTAAAGATATTAGGGCCAAGCCTGTATAAAGTGCTTACCTAAATCCAACAGATCTTAATAGTTTTCTTAATGTCTCAGGGCATCCAGAGAAGTTAATCTGTTTGTCTTTTATTTTCTGACATACTCCTAAAATTTAAAAAACAACAATATATAAATACATTTGACATGAATTTGAATTCTAAGTACATACCTCTTACTTAGAGTAGTAGATCTTTTTTCAAGCACGTACAAATTTGTAGATTACACTTTTAATCTATTCAATATCTCCGGGGGACAATGTTTTTATCCTTTGGCTCTAACGCTTTTTTGAGTTAAAGTTCAAAAAGAAGTACTGGCCAGGTTGTTATCTACATGCAGTCCTTCCGTTTTAATTCGCTGAAGGCAATTTTTGCCAATTTGTGTATTAGCCAAAATTCTTTCTCTAAAAATGAAAAAAAAATTTCATGAAATCAAAGCAAATATCCTCAAAGTGATATTATTACGTACATAAACAAAACACTAATTTTAATTATTAATTTATTAAAGTATCAATAGAACTTTATTAATTAATTATTAGAATAGGCTGCCTGCAAAAGTATTAGATAAATTAATACATACCGGTAATTTTTTAATGGGATCTGAATTCCCTCCATTGCTTCTCTTTCCATAAATTTGGAAATATTATAAATAATTTCCCTTGCTTGGCTATGTAAAACCTTTCCTTTCACACCAATCCTTTTTGGAGCCATAATCACAAACAAAAATAACTATGAAAAAATTATATAAAAATTATTCACTCTAAAAAGACATAAACACTAAAAGGCACAGAACACAAATATAAGAATTAACGCAATGGCACTGTTTACATGCAAATCGGGGCGATCGATACCGTTGCTTTGGCAGCGGCGTAAACAAATTTACTGCGCAACCGAGCCGAACAACACGTGCTGTACCTTTCCTTAGCTAGACAAAGTCTACCATCCTGTTGAAATCAAATAGATCTATTTCGCATATTAAGCTGATTTGATTTGGAAAAGAAATTGCGAGAGTTGGAATTAAGTCATTTTGAATAAATTCTAAATATTAATGTCCAGTAAGAATTTGATCGAAAAAATTATTTAAAATATATGATTTTCTCTCATCCGATGGGGATTATGCGTGCTCCAATACCTAAAATTTTGCTTATTTACCGTACCATTTAAACAAATGTGGTTTATCACTAAATAGTATCTGCCGATGGTTTTAAGTTACACATTTCCATCAAATTTTCAGAAAATTCTAGTTTGCAATTAGGATCATCACCGTTTAGCTCATGCAGTAATCTAAATTTGTATGGATGATACTTTTCTTTCTTCAAAACACGCAAAGTTGTTCGTTGGCTAACAACATTATTTGCGGCTGCTTCAGAAGACGAAATTGGGGGATTATCTTCCACTTAAAATATTCAATCTTCTATTTTCATTATTTTTTGAATGACCTGGTCGTATACTATTTCGGACTGTCTCTGTTTCTCTAAATTTCCTTTCAATTTAACTTACTGTACTTCTTGTAATGGGTCTTTCCGGATATTTTGCATTAAACAAATTACAAACTTCTCGAGTTCTTTGTTTATCTCCGTATACAATAAAAATTAAAATTTCAATTCCTTGAGTTTCATTTAAGAGCCATGTTTACTTTAAATACGCACTGACACAAGTCATATTTGACAGTTTACTTACCATAACAATATACCTTTTATTCCTTAAGAAATGCTTGCTTTTTTATTAGATACTTAAACAATTTTAAGTGCATTTCTTCCATATTTTTTGACATGTATCATTTTGTATGTTTTCAGAAAAAAGGGATTAAAAAGTTTGAATAGAAAAGTGAAAGCCGATTTTTATATTTTTAAGGAAAATATATAAAAATTCGGCATTCATTAGGATTGATGACGTGCATCGACGTTAATTTTGTATGGGCTAATAGTTGGGTAGTATAATCACCGTCTATAGATTACAACAAGTCAGACCACTCGAGCGGCCCTGAAATCGATTGCCCCACCCCCTGTTCCTCACCTCGCCATGCATCGGCTGGGTAGAGCCCAGGTTTAGTTTTCGCAAGTACGTTAACTTGTGTGCATCCGTTTCGCGAGAGAGTTTTTGCTTGTAGCGTTTTAGACAATAATTTGGTTACATACTACTTGTATAAATATAATTACCCAATAATAAAGTAGTATGTATTTCATCCCTATATGTTAAATATTTTGTTCTGTATTTTGTGTCTTAAAAAATAGTTTATTATTTATTTTCTCCCCGTAATATTACTGGAATAGTTTTAGCCGATTTTACAACCTATTATCCCAAACCAACACACCCCACTTCTTTTTGTCGGCCACCAATGTCGGCGTTTAAGACCCGGTAAATTTTGATATTTTAACATATTTTATATATATTTACTATATCCACAAATGAATACAAAGTATATAATTTACAAAACTACTTATTTAGCGCTTATTATGATAATTGTTTGTTATTCTTTTGCGCTTTTGTATTTTTAAAACGACCTAATTCAAAAATTAAAATAACCCATACCGTATTTAAATTATTTTATATTTTTTAGTGCGTTTAAATGTGTTTTTTAATTGTTTATTTATTTTAACTTTAGATTTATTTTTTGAATATTCATCTCTAAAATTTCCACAAATATTAAGTAAAAACTTGTATTTTTTGATAAGACTCCTAAAAATGTAGCAAATTTAAACAATTCAACAAGTAAGGTTTTTTTCAAATTCACTTTTTATATATTATATTTGACTTAAAAGGCAGCCATTTTGAATCCGCCATATTAAACGCTTCCAATTTATTTAAAAGTTCAAATTCATTGAACTGATCAAAACTTCTAGATACACCAATTTTAGAAAAGGGAAACTCAAAAACATTTTAAAAACAATCCTTGTTATCGAAAGCCAAGCACCTACAAAATTTGAAAACAATCTGACAAGTAGAAGTTATAGTTTAAATAGAATTCTTAGATTTGTTATATACATACATACAAACATTGCTACATAAAGGCAAAGAAGTGAAGCTAATATAAAAAATGTGTAAAAACGTTAATAATTAAGAAACACTGTCATATAAACACATTCTATTCCAGTTCTATAAAAAAAGTTCTTATTTTATGACTTAAAATACTTCTTATGAATACTCCTCGTATAAAAATAATCAGCGCGCCTCAGAATTTGCTTTCATCGATATTTACGATAAACCCTGGTAAACGCTCGTACGCAGCAAACAGCGGGATTCAAGGTCAATTTTGCTTTAACACGGGCGGTATAGGAAGTGGTCTGACTTGTTGTAATCTATAGACGGTGGTATAATAAATACTCAAGTGCATTAAAATAATAAATATAATTCCAAATAATGATTATCAATTTTAAAAATCGTACTTGACGAACAACTCCGAAATTCTGCGTAGAAATGTTCATTATACTTATCACAATGGTGTAACCATCGTAAAATATTTTGCTTCATATATAAAGTTAGATATTTCTTAACTAATTCCTAATTTATTTTTAATTAAATTTCTGAACACTACATGAATTATACCAAAATAAATATCACAGTAAGCTAAGTCAAAGAACTCACTAGTTAAACTTAACAACAATAAAATAAAATATATAACTTGGTATGTAACTTAAGTCCTTAGCAATATAAAATTATAACACTGTTATCTTAAGGATTTCTCTTAGTATCTTTGCAATAAAAAAAGGCACATGCTGATCCTCTAATACTATCCCAGTCACCTGAAAACCTCATAGTTCTATCGTCGTTAAACTCAACCCACGTAGAATCATTTATAACGCCATGAGCGAAATAATGACCGTGCTCCATTGTACCCCTATGTTCCGCCACTGAGTACAATCGATAAGAACAGTTTCCAAACTTAAAATTAAGGTCGAAGTTTACGCAAATGTTATTTTTTCTAGTCTCCTGGTATTCGTCTTGGTAGTATCGCTTTAAAACAAGAACTAATATTTCTGGAGCCACCTGTAAAAAAAAAGAAACATTAAATTACAATTCATTGTCGTTGGTTGTGTAAACAAACGTTAAAAACAATGATTTATACAGTACATAGAAATCATCCAAATCGCTTTTAAAATTGAAATTTGTCGTTCGTGAATGGTGGAATTCGGTCAAAATGACCGAATCTTTGCAACGACCCGCGACCCGTTTGATCACGCTCTGTGACCCTATCGTATCGTTCAAACGACCTTAAACTAAACTAGACCCCGGCCGCGGCCCGTTCAACGATCGATTATTGTCAGAGAGAGACAGTCGCGGCCGAATCGGGCCGAAGTGCCGGAACTGCCGCAAGCAAAATCGCGGCAAACTACGAACAGGTCGCAGGTGCCCGATGAGCTGTTGACTTGTGATGTGAGTTATGCTTGCCTGTTTTTATAGTGTTTAGACCCTACAATTTTATTGAAATTTGAACGACCTTATCATTCAAATGAACGAATCTTGGCGAACGGGTCATTTCAATGAATGACCTGGAGATAAACGGGTCATCAAAAAGAACCGGGTCTTCCCATCCCTAAAATTTGGTGACATCAAAAGTTAGTTTGAGGAATAATGCACAGAAACCACATAGCTGGCGTTTGTGTTAGTGGATTTTTACTAATTGGAAAGTGGCCTTATTCATATTTTTTATTTCATTTAGATTGTGTTAATTTATTTTAAATAAACTTATCATGACTGGAGGCTGTGTAAAAGTTCAGCTGATGATCTACCTGATGTACTTATAGATATACTCGTACATTGGGGGAACTATGAACCAACAATGCTTTGATGAATCTTTAATTGATTATATATGCATCGCAAAGTTTAAAAAACCTTTTTAAATGTAAATAAATAAAACAGGTGAATTTTCGTAAAAACTTCGTGATTACCGAGCGTTCACGCTTGCCGCAGCAAAGGTATCGATTATCTAACAAGTGACGTCATGCTCAATATCGATAAGTTTTAGGAATTCAAACTTTAAAGAAATATGACTTGCATTTAAAAAGCTCTAATTTTTTATGCAATAGCACCATTACTCGGCAAATATGCGTTATTAAATGAAATAACATTTATTTGTATAAACATGTATACACACATTTTCATAATTAAATAAAACTTTAACATTCTTATTTAATTTTTTAGTTTAACACATTTGTTTTCATTTTTTCTCGCATAAAATATACACTTTATTGACTATTAAAAACTATTCCTCATGAAGGTAGAATGGATTTTCAATAGCAGAGCTTTGATAGACACTGAGAATTTTAATATTTAATGGTAGAAAATTAGAAAACCAGATAGGCTCTTAGGACGGTTAAAGTCCGGTTAAACCAGTATTATTTTGAGACAAAAAGCAATGATCGTTGAATAAATTTAATGATAAATAACTTCAAAGAAATAATACTTTTAATTTTCAAATAGAGTGGCTTGAATAAGTTAAAAATATTACATTTACGTCTAGCAACTATTAACAAATAATTTTGATCATTTGTTTTTTGTGTGCTCTACGCGAATATTCAAAATAAGAAAACATGTATTTTTGGCATTGTAACCTTTATTAGAAACCGCCAAAAAATATCTTCACAGAAAGAAAATAACTAGAGATTTCATAAACTCCATATCCTTCATAAGCGAATTTGTCCCATGGGAATTACACTGAATTCCTGGGTGCCTAATCTACTATTCAGCCCAAGCAGCTCTAATATTAGCCGCATTATATGTCACTGTTATGACAAAAATAATAGTCCGGCAAGACTAACCGGTTTACAGGGACTATTTCTAGGGAGTTGAGTTTATTCGACAGTCTTCATTTAAAAGTTTTAAACAACAAAAACAACTCCCTAGATCTGATAGGTTCCAGAAACCCTGTTAAATTTAAATCATAAAAAAAGAACCTATCGCCCGCTTCGTGGGTTCTCTGTATGGTCAGTTGTCTCAGTCACACTCACTCACTCAGTAGGAAAACACTTTAATTTAATTTAATTTAAATAGGGTGTTTATTAAAGGCAAACAAAATCTACATGGAAAGTAAATATACATGATGGTATTAAAAATGTAAACAAAAATAAATAAAAGATATATATCATAAGTTTATAACCTAAAGGTGCCTGAATTCGTCAGTGATCACTTCGGAAGGATTACATAATAAAGCGTAACATTGAATGGTTTTAATTTACATAGTTATAAAATAAAGATAACTTTAGTTTTAAAGATAAATAAGAAGGTGATAAGATAATAAATTCATGTTAAATCATAGGACAAAGAAATTAAAAGAATATGGTTAAAATCAATTAAAGAGGAAAAGAAAAAGACTAGTAAGCTTACGGGTCAAGTTCCATGGTGTTCTTCTTTCGAGGGCGAGAGCCCGCGATGGGTTATTTCTCACCATATAGGGCTTAAGGTATGATATGGGTTGATGGGGCTAAGGGGCGGCGCAATTTTCTGCTTTTTGGCTTCAGGGCGAAATCCTCATGGCTGGGTCATGGCTAGCGGTTTACAATTTCATATTCAAGGAGCCCTAAGAGAGATTTCTCAATGGAAACACGGTACACCAAATAAAATATCACCAACGGTGAAAACTACTTACGAAGTTTCAAGAGGCATCGAACCACTAAGAACCATCCTGCTTCAAAAAATATTTGATTGAAAATGAAGAAACACTAATGAATTTTAGTTTTCGGAATTAATTTAGCTAAAAATGTGCTGGCGGAGAGAGATGATACTAGAATTACTAGATTTATATCACGACACGATTAATCTCTCTCCATCACAGCGGACAGCACGGTTCACCTTTGACAGACGCAGGAGCTGGAAAGACCCCCAGATGCGTCGCGGAACTGCTTAAGTAGCAGTCCAAAAGACGTTTGGGCGCAAGACCGGAGATTGAGGAACTTCGCTCGTTACTTTATGGGTTTAGCCGCTATGGGCTCAACAAAAACCCATACATAGATTACTAATAAGAAAACCATAAAATGCCTAGTAGAAAGTACAAATACGGGACAAATCGTAATAATTCGACACGCGGCGCCACTGGTCCGCTTTAGTAAACCGGTTGACCAATTCAATTGCCGTGAAATCTTCTCCATGCACAGCATATTGTAAACAATAACAAATAATTAAAGTGGAGATAAAGTTGATAGTGGTTCCATAAAAAATATTGGCGAATTCCATTAAAAATCGAAGGCAATTGTAATTATGGTGGGTGTCTCCTTATAAAGTTTTGAAAGAAAGATTTGCAACAAGGTAATTTTTAAATATTTTAACCAAATTAATAAAAGTTAAGATTCTCCAGATCCCGTCTAAAGCGTAATTAATCCTGTAACATCACAATAGCGGTGGTCTTGTTCAGAAGCAATATATATTCCAGTGTTTCTGTGCTTTTGGCAGTGAACAAATAGATCTTCTTTAGTTGTGTGTACTATGTAGTCAAAACTCCTTTCATTTATAATGTGTGACCTGATAATGTTTGATTTTCAGGTGGTCGATATTTCGCCCAATTGACCAGGCAAAATGTTAATAAAATGTAAATCTTGCAAATATTAGAAATTCTATGTAAAAATAAATTTTACTTTTAGGGACCTAATGGCCATTTAGTACTAATACGAATCTTTATTGAGATTCGAATCGTCCTTCGTTTTTTGCATCCGAATATCGGATGCCATAATGTAAATTTTTGTTTTAATGCGGCGTACCCACCAACGAAATATTAAATCGGAAACCTGATAAAGATTGGTATCTTGGAAAAGACATTTTGTTTTACAGAATGACATGTTTTACATAATGTTGTAGACAAGAAATACACGTATAAAATATTATTCGTATAAACACTTAAGTTATGTTTCGGTATGGGAATTAAACATTTATCCAATGTTTTTTTTATATTTGTCAAAAATTTCAATTATTTGCATTAATGGACAATCAATTTTATAGGATCAAAATGTATTTAACTGTTACGATTATAACCTACGGTCAGAAAAACTTAAAAAAAATGGTATAATTATATGATTTTATTGATTTTCAAATATGTCTAAAATTTCAAAAGAGACAAAGAAATATTATAGTGCTATGAGAATGTAAATTATTTTTATAGTTGTTGAACTGTTTTCAATCAATGCTCGGTTAACGGCATTCTCCAAAAGATCTAAGTACGTATTTCCATTTAAATTTCTCGGTAAAAAAAATGGTCCAATTATGTGATCACCAAAAATACCATCGCAAACGTTTAATTTTTGAGGGTGTTGAGTATGAACCTTATGGTTGATCCTTGGATTCGTGTCGGATCAGTAACGACAATTATGACGATTGACAGTGCCATTGAGAAGAAATTAACATTTGTCTGAGAAGCAAAAATTTAAAAGATAGTTAGTATTATTTGAAATTAGTTCGGACATTATTTCACAAAACTGTAAACGGCGGTCGTCATCATCTTCATTTAATTCTTGAAGAAGTTGAATTTTATATGGGGTGCCATTTGTGCATGTGTCTCATTAAACAAAATTGCCGTTAGCTTTGCACATTGATTGTTTATAAAGTATTAATTCAATAATTTCCATTCTCTCCGCAATAGAATAAACCATTTTTATCGAATCGAAAGAAAAGCACAGAAATAACTAATTCACATCAACTTGTTGACTGAAGATAAAGTCGGATTGCTGACTGATTTTTGATAGTTTAAAAACAATTTTCTACTCACACACCTAAAATATTCTGTAAAATATTTAGAATTCCATTGCTTGGCGATGCGTAGCTCAAATTTAAACAACAAAGCGCTATTGTAAAGAAAATGAAATTCTCAATTTCAAAAGATATAACACACCTCATTCCATTTAAAAAATAAGAACCTCTAAAAACGAGCGCTAAAAGTATTAAACAATGGTATTGTTTCAAAATCTTTGACAAGCTGTCATACTGCGAAAACTCAAGTTAGCATTTTCAATCTTGGCAGTTGTAACTAGAATAAAAAAGACCTTTAAAATAAGCTTTATCATGTGTCACTTGACCCCTCACTCGCATTTAAGATTTTGAGGGTGGTTGCAGCCCCCGCCAAAGATTTCATGTTAACGGGTTGAAAGTATTTTAAAAAATTGTCCCCCTAAATTCAAAAATCGATGGGTCCGAGCATTGTTTAAAGAAAGGCCCCAAACGTTTCTGGACTGTTTTCGATGGGCCACCCTGCATAGTATTATGGTTCCATATAATAAGTTAAAAGTTGAATAAAAAATATACCATTAAAAGTACTTACCACTACTTCTTTCGTATTAATCACCCCCAAATTTTGACATTTGGAACACTTGTAATCCAATATCTGGTTATCTTCCAAATATTCATTTATTAAATCTCTCAAATTGACACTTCTCAATCCGGGTCTGTAAGGTACGGGCAACATAAGTGTATTATCAGTTTCGTATGAATCCGCCTTTGCTCGACACATTTGACAAATTTTAGTATTCCTAAACTGGTGGTAGAATAGATCCACCCAGAATGACGTTCTACCCTGGAGTTGACTGTACCATGCTTTTTCTCGTTCTATCATAACAGACTTTTTTTTAATATCTGTGCCACAATCGTCATTCAGGTGATTAAAAAGGAAAAGGAAAAATTCCATGCAGTCTTCATGATTACCTGTAAAAATTGAACTTTAATTTTTGTTTTTGATCATCAGCAACAAGGGTTGATCAAAGGTTTATGTTTAATTATCCCCATTACACTCTCCCAATTCGTTTGAGTTATTGTGGCCCAACAATAATCCAAACGAAAAATAGGAAATTGTATAAAAATCACAAAAATATCCTTATATTTTGGTTAAGTTCACTTAAAATGTTGGGTAACATAAAGAATATTCATCAAAAGACGTACCTCAAGTATATAAAAAAAGAGTGATCAATTACAAGGGTTTTGCAATTTCGTGGAAATATTTTTAAATAAATCAAAATAATGACACACAGTAAACCAAACGCCAAGAGCCAAGTGGTACATTCACTTGTAAAATTAATGGAGTACTTCATATAACTAAAATGAAGGATACACAGATCATGTTCCTACCATGTTTGATGTTCTTGAATAAGACACACCATTTCCAAAATAAATGCTCGGTAGGTATATTGACTTAGAAGCTCTATTTTGTGAAAAATAAAGAGGATTGAAAAAGATTTTGAGTACGGAAATCCTGAAATGGAATACAGTCTAAATCTAAAATGTCATTTGAACAGTTCGAAATAAATGGTTGCAATAGTAGTACCAAGTTCCCTAGCAGTAAATCTTAAATGAATGATAACATCTCAAAATATCGAGATAAAAGCAAGTGTAAATAAAGAAGAGTGTTGAGCCTAATACTAACCCTTGAGATACGTCATTATAAATAAATATCTCCTTTCAGAGAGATATAACTTAGTCCATTCAAGCTCAGTAGCTTGGAAGCCAATAGCCATATTTATTAAGTTTTAACGGCAAATAGCAGTGTTCCGCGATACAATGGAATACTTTTGGAGATTCAGGAAACTAAATAGATTCACCATAAAGATAACATCTGCAGTATGTTCGAACTCAAATTCATATTTTGTTTACCCGGTTGGAATTAGGAAAGAACTAAGGTAAGAATAATGTCTATATTTGCTAGGCTTTCCATCACCTAAAGTGAAAAGCAATAAAATAGGTCGATAGGTCAGGTGAATCGCCTCAGTAGAACGTGGTTTTGAATAATCTCCTCATACGCCTAAATAATGACCACCATCATACAGTAGCCTACGCAGATGACTTAATCATTCTGGGTCATCAAATGGGTAAATTTAAATAATCGCTTTGGGAACGAATGCAGGAGGCTCTTCAAATTATAGAAAAATGGTGTGCGGAATACTCCCTCAGGCCCCATTAGGCCTAAAAGTAAATAAAAAATAGTACAAAAAGAACGTTTATACAATATGCTCAAAACTGTTTACCTAGACATACACCTGGACAGATCACATTACAACTAACAACAAATGTAAAGCAAATAAAAAAGTAAAAACGTTAAATGTCACAAGCTGGGAACGATCCAGAAAACCTTAAGATTTACAGGCGCGCGTTTTAACCCATAGGCCACCAAGTCACACGACAAACCATGAAAATAATTCTAACAATATCAATAATAGTGAAGAAATAGTCCATACTTGCAGTGGAGTAGGTTAAGGTAAAATGAAAATCCTTCAGTCTCCCTCCACTTATTTATTAAACATTTAGATAGCTTAAAATTCCCTACATGTTTCGGACACAGTGGTGTCCATCATCAGGGGGTACTAAAAGGAAGTAGTTTCGAACAAAAGACAAACAGACACAGAAAAAAAAATTAAACAAAAACAATATGAGGTACACTTACAAAGGTTTAAAATTGGTAACAGGCACACGCCTCAGGGTTTGATAACATATCAAAAACCCTCTATTTATTACTTTTTGTTAATTGATTTTGTCCTTACAGTTGATAACAAAGGATCTTAATGTATGTTTAGTTTGAAAGCTAGTATTGATGTTATGCGAATTAAATATATTTTTGATTTGGTATGAAACCGTACCCCAAAAGGGGATTGGATAATATTTATGATCGTCTAATTGTTTGATTATCAAATTTTTATATAAATGTTTGAAATAAATTTTATTGATTAATTTTGAGGGAAAATGGTTGTTAGAAGCTATTTGTTTTATAATATTTAACTCTGTGTTGAAGTCAGCTTTATCTAGGGGAATCGAGAAAAGTCTAGAAAAGTAAGAACGGAAAGCTGCGAATTTCTGGCTATTAGGGTGATTTGAGTTATAAGGGTTGGTACTGTCAGTGGATGTAGGCTTACGGAATATTAAAAATTTGATCTTATTGTTTATACGTGTTAGTTTAAGATCTAAAAATGTTAAAGATTCGTTGGTTCAATTTCAAAAGTAAAATTAATGCATGAGTGTAAAGAGTATAAGAACGTAATAAAATTCTGAAGGTCGGAGGGGCTACCCTTAAAAATGGCAAAAACATCATCCACATATCGTTTGATAAAGAAAATGTGTTGAAAGAGCTACTTTTTATTTTATTTTCCAAGTCACACATAAACAATTCAGCTAAAAGAGGGGACAGGCTAGAACCCATTGCAACACCTGAGCTTTATTTGTAGTATTTATAGTTAAATTGAAAAAAAATTTGTTGTAAAACTAAGTCAACCAGAACACAAAGGTTGTCAATATGGACTTTCTCAAGATCAGTATTTTTTTTAAGTAAGTCTTCAACTAAAGGTAAACAGTCCTCAGGAGGAATACTAGGGAAGAGGTTAGAAACATCGAAAGATACTAGAAAGGATGAATCGGGTAGAATGATATCTTTCAACTCGTGAGCTAGTTGAGTGTAATTTTTTATAGAAAATAAACTTTTAAACTTAGTGAGATAAAGTAAGGTGTGGTTGAGCCAAGAACTCAGCTTGTCACATGGAGAGCCTCAATAACAAACCACTGGCCGAATAGGCATATCATGCTTGTGGATCTTGGGCCAGACGTACGTGTCCTTCTGACAAATTTTTACACATTTTTCCTTCTGACAAAACACACCATCAGGTACCATGGCACTGTTGGAACTTCTCCCATAGATGTCACCTAGTGTGCTGGTCAACAACAGAATGTAAACAAATAAAAATAAAAAAATTCAAATTGAAAACAATAGTAATAAATAGGTTGTACCTTATATTAATTTTTTTTTTAATTTTTTTTTCTTCTGTGTCTGTTTGTTTTTTGTTCGGAACCATTTCCTTTTAGTACCCCCTGATGATGGACACCTCTGTGTCCGAAACATGCAGGGAATTTTAAGCTAACTAAATGTTTAATAAATAAGTGGAGAGAAACTGAAGGATTTTCATTTTACAAAATATCAATAATATTTATATTTTAACAATAAAAATTTAAAAGAAAAAGACCTAAATTTAAACAGAGAGGTTATTATAGATGAGGTGAGATTCAAAGGTGAAAATGTCATTAACACACACAAGGACGGGGCTTTTCTTAGCTTTAGTAATTTCCATTGTTTCTACTCTAAGTCCAGTTTTTTGCCTTTTGAGCATTCGTGTAAAATATCAGCTCCCTATATTAAAGAAAAACCATGTGAGGAGGGCAATAAATGATTTGCAAACGCCGATTTAGTTCAAGATCAAGTCAATATCCCTGTACTTGTCCACCAACGCCGTGTGTTCTTTAATTTTGGTGGAAATTTTACGCCCTAATTGCCCTATGTAAATGTTACAGTAGCCATACACAAAATGCATGTCTGCATACTCTTGAGAAGAAAATAGGGCATTTTGATAAAAATCCGTCACTCACTAAGAAACCAGGAATAACTGCCTTGTTTATCATAAAACAATTTCGTTGATATTTACTGTGATCTCCGAAAAAAAATGTAATAGTTTTTATTTACTTTAGGAATTTATTTTTAGTATTAACCTCTAATAAGATTCATGGACGAGTAACTGTAAAACAAATAAAAATGGACCTACAAGTCTTGCGTTTTTTTTACTGAAAATGAAGCGTACTTTATGCCCCTATAATTTGATCATAACGATACAAGGTGTCCCTTGTATATACAAAAGTGGTCTGAGGTACTTTTAAAGAATTTATTACTTTTAAGGAAAACAGAAATATTTTACTAATAGAGTTCTCAATAGAGATAAAAATAATAATTTTATTATATTATAGTATAGTAGTGTAGTAGGTTACAGGTTGGGGAATTGATCATTACGCATAGAGAGGTATTTAAAGGTGACATATGGCAACGCGCATGCATGCATTTCGCTAGCTACGTCGTTTTTCAGTACGAAATTAGTAAGCGTCCGACTTTGATGGGTATAACTGCAATAAAATTTCGCAAAATATTTTTCTGATGTCGGCTTTACTCATATCAGTGTACAACCAACATATAATCGTAAATGTTTATTATGCTGTGTACTGTATAATGAAAATTAAAGCGTTATTTTAATAAAAATAAAATATAAACTCTGATAAAAGTAGAACAATTTAAACACTATAGAAAAATAAAATTAAAACTCCTTCAAACCTCCTAAAAATAAACTTCTCAAAAATTAAATCTTTAAATAAATTGTAGGGTTTTTCCCATTTTGTTATGTGTGAAAACATTCAAAAATATTAATTAACTACTTTATTTACACACTTACACTACAAATCCCGATTATTTTTACTCTATTTATTTACCACTATCTAAGTCTTGCGCCAATATTCCGAACTAAACTTTACTGAACTGACAACTATCCGCGATGCAGCTCCTTATATACCCGGAAAAACGCTATTCCGGAAGATTCTCACCAACCTAAAAGACGTCGTGCGGTGTGCCACTTGGGTCATTCCAGAATGATGAAGAACAGCTGGTTTCTCGGTTTTTACAATATCGTTACACTATCATAGAAGCCATTTCGTACTTCCAAGCGAGTTTCTAATGAAATGGAATTGACACTTCAAAAATTGCTTCCCGTAACTCCTCTAAATTTGTTGCCTTACTAAATCTATGTTTGTAAATTGACTTAAGAAAATAAATTAATCCTTAAGATATTATAAAATAAAAGTCATTTGGGGACAAATGTGTAGATCTGAGAGGAGATCATTTAAGATTGCCAGTCCCACTAATAAGAGAGTTAGGAAAAAATCCTTTAGTATAAGCGCTTTATGAGAAGGACTCTTTGAAAATAGCCGTCTTGTGGAAAATAGACCGATCCTAGGTCTAAGTCAGGGAGGATTTGAAGGAAGAACTTTTGCAGCAACTCAAGGCATTTTTGTGCGTTTAAAATACCATCAATAAAAAATGGCCCTGCTATTACATGTCGTCTAAAACACCAGCCTAAACATTCAATTTTTGATGACAATGAGTACAGAATTGAAAACTTCTGTGCTCATTTTATTTAGAAACCAATATCAAACAGCGAACGGATTGTGTTTCTCATTTAATGGAAACGAAAATTCATCTAAAAATAGAATATTTCGTAAAAAAAATTAATTTTCATTTGCTTTTTTAATTATGGTTTCACAAAATTCCATTCTTCACCACTGGTCTTTGAGAAATATCTCCTGAGTTTTGAAATATCTGAAACATTTGTACCCATTTTTTTCCAAATACTGGAAACAGTTTTACGGTCCAAACCCAGTTTCTCTCCAACACTTGATCGTGTTGAATCCACTTCTAGAGGACTACAAACTATTTATTGCAGTCGTTCTTGCTCCTGGGCCTTTTTTTAAATAAGGTTCTTGCCCTTACGTGTGGGATTTATAACACTCATAAAGACAAAAGAATGTTTAAAAATTCGGAACCACATTTGGTATAATCTCAGAATTGCAAAACGAGATTCGTAAGGGGTATTCCACATCCTCGGTCTTGGCTGTAGTAACTGATGATATAATAGAGGCACTGGATCATGGACTTGAAAGTATTCTTATACTATTAGATTACTCCAAGGCATTTGACACTATAAATCATTGACTCTTGTTGGCAAAGCTAAGATATTACAGTTTTGACGTCGACTCACTGTCACTCATCGCATCATATTTCTCTAACAGGTCATAAAAAGTGTTGTTTGTTAATGGTGTGTATTCGGAGTCTAGTGCCATACTATCAGAAGTACCTCAGGGCTCTATCCTTGGTCCCCTTTTCTTTATTGCTTACACGTCTGTTATAAGCTCTCTTCATGTCGGAAAGATACAAGCTTTTGCTGACGATACCTAGATGTACTATCACTTCTCTTCAAAAGACTTTGTTACTTGTAACGAAACTATTAATCATGAACTAAACAACCTAAAAGATCTCTCGAAAAAACACGGCCTTCAACTGAATCCATTAAAATCAAAACTTATGCTGTTTGGCAAAAGAAATCAAAACGAATATTTAAAAAATAATATTAAAATCAAAATAGATGACCAAATTTTACCATTTTGTAATTCTGCTCGTAATCTGGGGATTTATACTTGATTGTTAGCTTAATTTTTCCGATCATGTTAAGCGATTTCTACAAACGCCATATGTATTGCTTAAACAACTATTCCAACAGAAACCTTTTAAGTACCAAGTTAATGGCAATACTACGTGAAACTCTTGTACTTTCCCACTTTAACTATGCTGATTTTATTTATGGCCCTCATCTTCGTCAAGCGGAACAATCATATTCAAAAGGTGCAGAATACATGTTTTCGTCTAATTTTTAATTTAAGAAAATCAATTCACGTATCACATAAAATGAATGAGTTGAACTGGTTAAATATGTCTAGCCATAGAACTCAACAATTGGGTGTTTTATGCATGGTTTAATTACTAATTCAAAATTCATAACTAAATCTCTAAAAAATAAATGTAAAACCAATTTGAGCGTCCATGATACAAATACCAGAAATAAATTTGAATATATTATTCCTCGACATTATACAAGAACATACAAGAAGTCTTTTACTTATAATGCGATTAAAACATGTGCCAAACTCCTTGCCAAACAATGATTTACTACTTCATAATTTAACTAAGTTTAAGTAAGGATTTAGGTTGTATTTGTTTAGAGAACAGTTATACAAATACAAATCGTTTATTTGTCAAAATAAGACAAAAAAAAGAATACATTTTATGGAAAAAAAAAGTATGACAAAAAGGACAGTTCATTGATTATAAAAAAACTGCTTCACATGCTACTTATATTAAAGAAAGCATATTTGAACTATCCTATACATAACAAACAAAACAGCTAAATATTTCTAAATAATTCCATATAAAAACTAAACTAAAAAAAAGAGTCAATGCATGGCAGATGCAAGCACTATCATTAGTATTTAGTCTATGAAAGAATTTAAAACGACTACAAGAAATATAATTTTAAGTTATGAAAAAAAAACAAAAAATTAGCAATTATGGAGGCAGAAGCGAGGGGCGACAGTAAGGGCAGCCAAAAAGATTATTTTAATATAATATGATATGACGCTGAAGTCTGTTGACGTATGTTGTATTATTAATGACATGTTTGATTTCCTAAGCTTGAGAACCTTGTTCATAGAGTAACTTTAATCTGGCATGCTTTGAGAAACCCTTCTTGCTACTTACAACTTACAACTTGTGTTTTGATCTGTTCCGGCAGTTGGTTCCACAAGTGCGCAGCAACAAAAGAGAATGAGCGTTGAAATGATGCCGTATGATGCTGAGGGATTACAAATTTGTGATTAAACCTAGTGTTGCGAATATGACTGGCAGGCCTTAAAAGATTTCTTAAATAGGTAGGCTTATTATTATTTATAATGCGGTAAATAAAATTATACATATGAAGTTTTCTCCGGTTTTCCATATTTAAAATATTTACTCTATTCATATGTGGTGTAATGTGTTGCTCTAAAATTTATATTAAAAGAAAGTCTTAGACAGGTATTTTGTACCTTTCGTATCATTCTTCTTCGCTCTTGACATTTCCAAGGCATTTGATAGAGTGTGGCATGAGGGACTACTAACCAAGCTCTCCTCAATCGGCATACAAAACTCATTATTGAATTGGATCAAAAGTTTTCTTGAACAACGAACAATCCAAGTAGCCGTCGATGGATACCTCTCCGACAAATTTAACATTAACGCTGGAGCCCCTCAAGGATGCATTCTGTCCCCCACCCTTTTCTTGATATATATCAACGATTTGCTAGGAACCACTGTCAATCCAATCTACAGCTTTGCGGACGATAGCACACTTATTTCCACATTTAAGTCCGCGAAACCAACGACAGCCGCAAGTTCTCAGAATCTTAGGCAGCAACAAGTAGCTTCAATCAACAAGATATTAGAGCAATCTTGGAGTGGGGCGGTAACAATCTGGTCAATTTTAACGCTAAAAAAACGCAGGCTGCAGTATTTACGATGAAGACTAACCTTGGTGGCCCGAAGCTGGTTATGGCGGGGAAAACATTGCCAATGAAATCATCTTTACATCTTCTAGGAGTCGAGGTCACCAACAGTGTGTCCTGGCATGACCACGTTGCCGAGGTCGCCAGGGCGGCTTCCAAAAAACTCGGAGTACTTTTCAAAACAAAAAAACTGTATACACCAGAATAGCTGCTGACTCTTTATAAAGCTCAAATACGCCCTTCCCTCGAGTATTGCTCGCATGTCTGGAGCTCTGCACCCAAGCATAGTTTAAACCTGCTGGATTCTATACAGAAGAGAGCTATTCGTCTTATCGACAAACCAGAACTGACAAAGAGTCTGGATAGTCTGGAGCACAGGAGAAAGGTGACTGATCTCTGTTTATTCTACCGTTATTATCACGGTAAGTGCTCCTCTGAGCTGGTAGGCCTGATTCCACCCAGGGCTGTTCCGGCAAGAAGGACGCGTCTAGAAGTTGCGGTTCATCAACATCGAGCCAACCTGCCTACCCCAAGGACGTCGCTGTATCGGGACTCATTCATCTGGAGAACATCTTCCTTGTGGAACGGGCTTCCACCTCACATATTTCCCGACGCATACAACCTACAGCGATTCAAGATAAACGCCCACAAATATCTTCGCGCAAGCACCACTCCAAGAGTGACATAGGACTTTTCTCTTGTGCTTGTGTTTACCATAAAAAAAAATTCTTTTTACGTGTGACAGCAAATAATTATTGTATACAGTGTCACCATAATCAAAAAGAGACAGAACTAAAGTGTCACACAACAAATACTTTTGCCTAGAGGGAATATATTTTTTCAGCTTATATAGATTTTTAAGACGCAAATAGGCAGCTTTTAATTTTATTTTAATATTAGGCACAAAAGTAAGGGCATTATCTATAATAATACCGAGATTTTTTGCTTGGTTAACAACTGGAATTTTATTACCTGAAATGCTAATATCTAAATTATGTTCAACATCTCTTCTAATGTTTTTACTTCCTAGCACTATCACTTGCGTGTTCGCGGAATTTAATGTAAGATTGTGATCTCTTGCGAAGGTTTCAATGCTTTTTAGATCGGATATGAGGGAGTTTTGTCTCGTTTCAATATTTTCCTTATTTATTGGTATATAGATTTGCGAATCGTCAGCATATTGTGGCAAAGTGGCATGTTTGACTACCTTATACATATCCGCAACATAAATTGAGAATAATAAAGGTGAAATGAGCCTTGTGGCACCCCGCAAGAGATTGCCTGAAACTCTTGAGTACCTCGTGATGCCCGCCCCTCCAGGAATGGCCACTTGACACTCTCGACTGTTAAAATAATTTTTAAAAAAATTGTAGTGTTCGCTGAGAGGCCAAAATAGTGCAATTTCGCTAGTAACAAGTCGTGATTTACCGTGTCAAAGACCTTACTAAAGTCGATGCAGGTGCCAGATTTCTGTTCCTCACTGGAGCGAACATCATTTAATATTTTTGTAAGACAAGTACTTGTGCTGTACCCTAAGCGAAATCCTGACTGGCATTCTGGAAGAATTTTATGGACTTCTGCAAAATGACCAAGCTCAATGGAAATGTGTTTTTCAATAATTTTCGACATAGCAGGTAAAATACTGATTGGTCTGAGATCCTTTAGTTCTAGGGGATTTGAAACTTTTGAAATTGGTTTGATTATGGCTCTTTTCCAAATTGTGGGATAGCAAAAAGGCAAACACAACTTTACATCTTTCATTGATATACCATTCGTACCGGTTGCGTTAGACTTTAAGTTAAAAATAATTTTTCTTAAGGTATCAGAGTCTAAGAGAGGAATGCTAAAGATCTCATTAGTAAATCTACTATTTTTGTAAAAATTTAGTAGCTCTAATGATGTAGAGTCAGCCATATTGGAGTGGCTCAAAAAAAAATCATGAATGAGGGAAGCATTATTTAAATTTTCTGGCAGTTCAAATAGATGGTTTTTATCACGTGTTAGTTTTAGCTTGCCAGCAGTTACACAAAATTCTTTTCCTCTTTGATGCGCTACTTGCTTAAAGAATGCTATTTTTTCTCTGATAATTGCATGCTTAGTGTAGTTTCTTAGTTCCTTGTAATACTGTAAGTGCGCTTCTGATTTTTGGTATTTTTTGAGAGCCTTGTCTCTTAGTCTAATCATAGTTTTTATATGATTAGACTAAGTTTTATATGAAAAACAGTTGAGCTCCTATTTTTTAACTCACTAGTATCGTGTGCTCCAGAGGTAGCATGATGGTTCTATACGATTGCATACAAGGGTATTTGTTTGTGTGCAGTATTGTTTTGGTGCAGGTTGTGAGTTTTATATATCCCACGTGTTGGGTATAAAGAAGGGTATAAGTAATTTTTTGGTGGGAATAATTATTTCTTTATATAATTTCATCTTTATATTATTTTTCTTATTATTATTATGTATGATTACCGAAATTTATTTATTATGGTTACGTTTGAGTAGCCTTAAGCTAGACTTCACCTTTTTTTTCATTTGTAATATTTGTCAATCTGTTGTTTTTTTTTTGAATAAGAGATAATTATTATTATTATTTAATTTTTTTTTTACAAGGAATCGGTCTATTTTCAAATGTAACAGAAAACAAATCCCTACATTATTCTGCCGAATTGCCTCAATAAAACCATTTAATAATTGGAACTCTTTCGGAAAATATATTCTGAAACAAAAAAATTATAGCGCTTTAAAATTGATTATGGTGTGCAGCCTGCAGTCACACACCAAAATGAGGCATACCGATATTATTATTGTTAAGGTCCGAACACACATAAGCGCAACGAGAACGATCCGTGAGTCGACAATGTCACGGACGACTTAGTGTGAACGATTTCTCAGATCATACTTGACCGATAGACGACCGTGTTTACGGCAGTGTTTTGTTACCAGCGTATTAACAAGACTCGTGGTATAAGGTTGATGCGTTTTTTAACTTATACAGGGTGTTTCAGAAAAATGGGATCAGACTTCTGGGGGTTGTTCAGTGCAACAGAAGAATCCATGTGAGTATAGGAACCCATGTCCGGAAATGAGTCACTACGCTACGCCACTGCGGCCCTAAGACGCGTTAAAATTTATAAAAAACATTAATTAGGACCTAAACAGGATCTGCTGCATTTATTTTTACCTTTTGTACATGATACCATAACAGCAATTGTTTAAAATCAACACTTATGAATGTCAATTCAAAATGTCATGTTTAAAAATTTTATAGCTTACAATTTTTAAACATTTATTGCTAATGGAAAACTTTACCAATCAAGATTTGGCGGATATGCATTTGACATACAGAGCAACAAACTGCAATGCACGAGCAACATCGCGGTTGTATTATGAACGTTATCCCGAACGACAGCATCCTGGATACAAAAAGTTTATTGCGGTTCATCGGCGGCTCGCTGAGACAGGCATGTTTAAGACCAAGATGCATAATACTGGTGTTGCTCGAACCGTAAGAACGGTCGAATTTGAAGAAGAGGTGCTTCAGCGAGTTGCCGATGAACCATCAAATAGCACACGTGACGTCGATAAGAATATAAATACGAGTAACGCTTCTGTCTGGCGGGTACTACAGGAGCAACAACTCCATCCTTACCACTTCCAGAAAGTTCAAGGTATGACTGCAGCCGATTATCATCCTAGAGTTCAATTTTGTCGATGCACATCCAAATTTTTTACGATATGTTTTGTGGACCGATATAGCCTCTTTCACAAGAGACGGTATTTTTAATAGTAGGTATAGCCATGTTTGGGACGAAGAAAATCCTTATGCAATTTTTCCAAGAAAACATCAGAATTGTTGGTCTGTCAACATATGGGCAGGCATTGTTGATGATTATTTAATTGGGTCATACCTTCTACCGGAACGGTTAACAGGACCTATTTATCTGCGTTTCTTGGACGAAGTTCTCTCAGAACTCCTTGAAAATGTTCCACTAAACGTTAGACAGCAAATGTGGTTTCAGCATGATGGAGCGCCGGCTCACTTTGCTGTACAAGTACGAGAGTATTTGGCTCAGCGGTTTGGGCAGCGTTGGATTGCCAGAGGTGGAGCAGTTTCTTGGCCTTCTAGGTCACCCGATTTAACGTCGCTCGATTTTTTCTTGTGTTTAGTCTACGAAACTCCAGTAGAATCAGAGCTAGACTTAATTGGACGAATAACAGCAGCATTTGAAATCATTCAAAACGAGCATCAAATTTTTAGTGTAGTCCGCCGAAATCATGTGCGGCGTTTAAATCGGTGTATTGAGGTTGGAGGAAGACATTTTGAACAATTGTTGTGATGGTATCATATACAAAAGGTAAAAATAAATGCTTCAGATCCTATTTAGGTAATTAATATTTTTTCTAAATTTAAACGGGTCTTAGGGCCGTAGTGGCGTAGTGACACATTTCCGGACATGGATTCCTATACTCAAATGGATTCTACTGTTGCACTGAACAACCCCTAGAAGTTTGATCCCACAGTTCTGAAACACCCTGTATTATTATAATATATGCAAAATGTTTAGTAGTTTTCAAAATAGTGAATTGAGATTTCAAAAATTAAAGAAAAAACTAGGTTACCAAACAGTGTGGTAGCTTGCACATGGTAGGCTAGATGCCGCAAGCGCAAACTGACAACCGGCTACCAAACAAACAAACTCTGACACGTGGCACTCAACACCGATTTAGTAAAAATTCAAACAAATTTAAATCGGTGCGGTACGGTCTCGTCACACGGGCGTAAATCGTTATGTGAAGACGAGCTCGTATAATTTTATTGGTTTACTTTAGACCTAAGTCGTCCGTGACACGGCCGACTCACGGATCGTTCTCGTTGCGGTTATGTGTGTCCGGACCTTTATTCTGTAAAAAGTAAAAACATCAAATACCAGATACCCGCGGCGGCCGATTATCGATGAGAGGAATCGGTGTTGCTATTATTTTGGACAATACGTAATTCGTATATTATCGTTCGTATACAGTGTGGTGACTTTAACTGGAATAAATTTAGTTAAAACTAATCAAAATTTATCTCGCAAAATTCCTGAGACCCGTCGATTTTTGTTTATTTTTTTTTCACATTTCAAGATAGTTTGTGTATTTTTTCACCTACAGGGGGGGTCCAAATTAACCCCAACTTTTTTTTTTTTCAAATGGAAAGCCACTTTTTTTTAACTCTCATTGAAAAGAGCCCTTTTTCTTGATTAAATTGCCCAATTTACTTTTGTGATTATCTAAAGGAGAAATACGAAAAAAAATAAAAACCATTAAATTATTAAAAGTTGCGTTTAATGTATAAGATGCTCAAAATGAGCACCATTTACTTGTTGGCAAAGCCCAAGACGATAATAAAATTCGTGTCTGACATTTTCTAACACTTCTGGAGATATTTGTCGGATTTCTTGCCTAATACATTCTTTGAGTTCGTCTAGGTTTCCTGGTTTGCTCATATAAATTTGACCTTTCAAATGTCCCCACAGAAAAAAATCAAGTGGGGTGAGATCGGGAGAACGTGCCGGCCATTCGATTGCCCCCTTCTACCAATCCATCTGTTTGGAAAATTGTCATCTAAATACTGGCGTACATTACGGGCATAATGTGGTGGAGCACCATCTTGTTGCATCCAGATTCTTTCATCATACAAATCTGGGTCGAACTGAATCGGATATAAGGCACGTAAGACTGGAACTAGTTCATGTTCAAGAAATTCTAGATATCTTTCCCCAGTTAAAGTATCATTGAAGAATATGGGCTCTATAACTTGACTGCCAATTATGCCAGCCTAGACATTAGTTTTCTGGGGATATTGTGTATTAGTTTCCTTACCCAGTGTGGGTTCTCGTCAGACCAGTAGCGACAGTTCTGCTTATTAACATGGCCATTTAGGGTGAATGTAGCCTCATCAGAAAAAAGGATACACTCCGAAGATATGCGATTTTCGTCAATGGCGTTCATCATTAATTCACAGAACTGAACTCTCTATCTGCGATCTGGATCATCTTCCAATAACTCTTGAACGGGTTGCATTTTATAAGATCGTTTGTTTACACTTTTTAAAATTTTTAGCACATATTTATGATGAATAGAGTTTTCGCGAGCTACTCCCCTATTGGCTGCAGTTACCGGATTTTCTTCCATCGCTAACAATACATTTAATTGGGTGTTTTCATCGATTTTAGAACACCTTTGTCTTGAAACATCCCTCGCGTGCCCAACTTCTCGAAATCTGCTTTCGATTTTACTAGCCGTACCTTGGTTAATAGGTGGCAAGTCTGGATATTTCTGCCTGAATAAGTGGACAACCTCTAGCTGAGTACGACTTCTGTCCCCATAACCAATCATCATTAAGATTTCAATCTTGTGGAATTCGGATAAATAAGGCATTTTTTCAATATAAGTTAACTTATTTAACAACTGGTTGAAATTCACTTTAACAGTGACACTACAACAATGTCAGGAAATGTCCCGATACCAATAAAATAAACAAACACTTACCAACACAAAATATTTCGAGACTTTTAATAATTTAATGTTTTTTTTTTCGTATTTCTCCTTTAGATAATCACAAAAGTAAATAGGGCAATTTAATCAGGAAAAAGGGCTCTTTTCAATGAGAGTTTAAAAAAAGTGGCTTTCCATTTGAAAAAAAAAAGTTTGGTTTAATTTGGACCCCCCCCTGTAGGTGAAAAAATACAAAAACTATCTTGAAATGTGAAAAAAAAATAAACAAAAATCGACGAGTCTCAGGAATTTTGCGAGATAAAATTTGATTAGATTTAACTGAATTTATTCCAGTTAAAGTCACCACACTGTATATAATACGTAATCTTAAATTCCCCAACCTGTATACAAATGTTGTAATTTCAAAGGTATAATAATAGAGTCATAATATTCTATATTTAAAATATCAAAATACTAAATATTTCCCGAAATACTAAACGCGGTGCTAAGAATAATATCTATTTACCTTTTTTATAAACCGGATCTAATCTGCATACTACATCATAAAAAGCACTTGGCTTAAACACCTTTTTATCATTTTCAGTGCCCTGGCAAAGATTCTGTATAACGGACACAAACTCGTTAATAATTAATGGCGGTCTCCTGGTTACATATTTGTCATAATAGGAATGTACAATCATTCTGATAATTGGAATGCATTTTAAACATTGAAGAATTGTGTTCATATAACAAGTATTCCTTATGTTTACTAGGCCACACCAACCGCCGAACCTAACGTCCACCTAAGAAGAATTACCGCAATTAAAGACCACAGCAGTTATTGATAAATTGGTAATTATTTTATAAAATTTTATAGAATTGAAGTTTCACTAACCTTTTGAGGTTTAGTTTCTCTCCGAATTGGGGGAGGTGCTTTTTTAATTGTATATCCAGGCTTATCTCCGATTTCTTCTACGAGATTTTTAATGTTCATACTAGATTTCTCATTCTTTCTATTCCTGGCTTCCATTAAGAGCCGTAATCTTTGTTCTTCGATTTTATTTTTAATGTCATTGGTATCAGCATCTTTTTCTGCTTTATCATCTTC
This sequence comes from Anthonomus grandis grandis, assembly GCF_022605725.1. Classification (NCBI taxonomy): domain Eukaryota; kingdom Metazoa; phylum Arthropoda; class Insecta; order Coleoptera; family Curculionidae; genus Anthonomus; species Anthonomus grandis. The sequence continues at coordinate 7,311,370 of NC_065562.1, forward strand.
TTTTATATCAGCCGACTTATCAATAATGGCACCTCCTTTTGGTAAATGGGGTGGTATGCCCTCTTCGATATCTTCATAATTATATTCGACCGGAGGAATTGAGGGTGCTTCAGTAGGAATTTCTCCTCCTTGACTACCAATATCAGATTCGATACCTGTAATGCAAAATTATAAGTTAGAAGATTAAATATGTCTGGTTTACAATATTTTCAAGCTTATTGATAATGTGTTGCAAAAATTGTTTCTTTTTCGTGTAATAGGCCAGAAAAAAACATAAATAAGACAAAATACTATAACCAGAAAATTCTGTGAAACTGAACCAATCTTTATACAAATTTTTAATTAAATTTACTTCACATATAAATCATATATGTGAAATAAATTTATCCATCGATCATATAGATCGATGGTTATAGAATGTCGGTAATTTGCTTCTTGGATACAGAAAATAACCGTTCATTAACAGGCAACAGTTAAAAAGATAACGAAAATGCTTCACGGATTCTCCCTGCCAAGAAGCCGTTCAAGAAAGGTGTTTTTTTCATATTTATGACCTACTTGCGCATTATAAGAAGAATAGCAACCTGCTGAAACCTCTGGGAAATTACGAAAAAAATCTCTGAGAAATTCATATCTAAGTTCGGTACAGCAGTTATGATTTTAGCTTGTACATTTATATACATATCCACGATTGAAATTTAAGAGTCTTCTTTTTCTTTCACTCTATTTCTCAAAAAAAAAGTTTTTTTTTCTTTTTGAATACTAAAAAAAAACTCAAATCGTTTTCAAGTTTCTAGAGCAACTACCAGAGGACGCAACTTCTATGATGAATAAGAAAATAAACATTTTAAAAAATTGCCTAGATTTGTTCCTTTAAACAAGACTTCGTTTGATTCCTATTAACCAATGTGCAGTTAACGACAATTAAATAAAAACAGAAACTATATTTTCCTAGCACTTTCCTATCACTGGATATTATTTTCAAACCAAAAAGTCTAAATTTTGCTGAAAATGATGGAGCCTTTATTTGTATAATTCTTGCTTAGCGAAAATTTTCAAAACTCTTATTTTCTTATAACAGATGGAAGTTACGCCCTCAAGTAGTCGTTTTAAATACTTGAACATAATTTCTCGCGATCTCTGTTAACCTTTTTAATCACAATTTTTTTATGACCATGTAACTAAAACTTTCCTAGATATAGCCGAGAGCCTTCTTAGTGGATGAACACCAGGTAGGTAGAGGATCTTTCCCCATATATTGACCCTCCCTTTACAGGAGGTAGGTGAAAGCAAAAAAAAATTATAAAAACTTTTGAAGTTGACTTTTAATTTTTGAATCCGATGTCAAATTCTTTTTCTTTTAGAAATGTCAAAGTTTGACAGATGGTCAGTTTTTTCTTATGGAACACTCTGTATATGACTTAATAATTACATTGAGAGCAATTTTCTGATTTAAAATATATATGGTTTAACTACTTCTAATTAAACCGTTTTGAAAGTTCTAGTTTGAAAGATCTAATATTTCGTTTTTTTGACAAAAATATATTATTTTAATAATTGTTTAACTTTAAATTAAATGCAAATAATTATATTAATACAATTTATATAATCTTCTCAGTTTTTTGTATCGTATTAATTATAAATTGACTATGATTTTGGTAAATATAATTTATAATAGAATTAGTTGTTTCCTAGTAAATGTCAAACAATAACAATGCACCGCCCACCAAGATCTTCTATATTTAATTCTTTTAAAGTTTGGAGGCCTATATTTCTAAAACAGTTTAAATGAAAGTAGTCCTCTTTTTAACGCTGAAGTCATATACAGCTTGTTGCATGAGAAAAAACTCATCATATGTCAAAATTTGACATTTCTAAAAAAGGAAAAAGTTCTTGAGATCGGATTCAAAAATTTTAAGTAAAACCCCAAAAGCTTTGTTCAGATTTTTTTTTTTACTTCTCAATTAACCGCTATAAAGAGAGGGTCAATATAAGGGAAAAGACCCTGCACCTACAGGACATTTTGCTTAAAAATATGACCTTTTTAAATTATTTCACATTTGGTTTCCTATAAAAAAGAGGTTATAGGCAAACAGCCATAGCTCAGCACCTACATGAATGAACCAGAAGCGTAATTTCTTAACTTAATTTTCAGCTAAACACTTATTTTGTCGAATTTCAATTTTCTGAGCTGTTTGAGAAAAGCAGATTTTTTTTTTTTCATTCAAATTAATATTTTTGGTTACAAATACTAGGAAAGTAAGACTTTTTGCTTAGCACTCATCCCTACTTCGATGTCTGTAACTATGTTTACGATTAAGAGCAAAAGCACGCCTTGGCGCTATATAACTTTAGTTTCTTATTTTCTATCTCCTGACCAATCTGTACACTTATGAGATCATTCTCACAAAATTTCGACTTGAAACCTCATTTTCAAACACAAAACATCGTTAACTCGCGTGTTTCTGACGAAGTTTCCATGTCAGATCATCGATGTATAATTTTCACCCTAAACTGTAATATCATAACCTTTAGACTATATCGAGACTCTAGAAAAACCGAGAAATCTCTTTACCGTGATTGTCTGAATAGGGCCCTAGAGACAGTAGTAGTTAAAACATCCAATATGAGCAGGAATAAGAACAGTACATTTCTAGCATTAACATTTCCATCATAAAGCTATGCCCACTGAGGCGAGAACTTTGGTAAAAGCTCGGTTTGGTGGAGCCAAGAACTAGACAAACTCAGGGAAGAGTCAAGAAAAGCCTGCAATAAAGCTAAAAATACCAGAGAAGCCAAAGACTGGCACCTTTATGGGGGGGGCACCTCAACCAATATAAAAAGGTTGCAAGACAAAGCAGAGAGAAGGATGGAGAACGAACTGCGGCGAAATAGAGAACTATACTGATGCTATGAGACCAAAAAGCTCTCAATAAAGATCCATGTCGGGCAATAGGCAAGCTATGCAGGGAGGATAGCACATTTACTGCCAACCTCCAAGAAAGAACGAAGCTACTATTTGCCACACACTTCCTGATTCCACTTCCAACATTACGGAGAATCGAAAATGGGTACCTTACTAACCCTCGGATGCAGATTGGCTACTTGCTTATTGGATAATACACGAGGGCAAAATAAATTGGGCACTCTCCGGATTCTCTCCCTTTAATCCCCAGAACCTGACGGCATCTATTGCCGCACCTGGTGGGGAGGTTCAAAGTGTCTCTGGCAGTAAGATACATTCCCAAAGCTTATCGTTCCATTAGTCTATCATCCTTTTGCTTGAAATCCACGGAAAAGCTGTGCGAAAGATATACAGATCGTGTTTTCGTTCGTTACTTATAGGAAACCGCATAAAGGCGAAATTTTGCAACGTCGCGCATGCCTGCGACAGAGCACCGCCCCGGCCGGCCCGAGGACGGGCATCTGACTTTCGTGGGAGCTGCGTCGTTTGGCGACAAAATGTCCCAAAATCTTACGCGAAAATCCAGGCATTTTTAAAATATTTATTCTAATGCGGGTTTTACAGACATGACAATGTGTAAAACCCGCATAGAATTGTAATCTTAAAATGTTTAATATGCTGTGTTTTGCATAATGAAAATTAAAGCGTTATTCTAATAAAAAATAAAATATCAACTCTGATAAAAATATAATAAAAAATCAGAAATAAAACTCTAATAAACAAACTTAACAACATATCATTTTTTAAATAAAAGGCTCAAATAAACCGCTTTCTTTCGCTAAACAAAAACTTAACCTATCGTAAAAGCTATTTCGCACCTCCAAAAGAGTTTCAGGTAAAATGGAATTGGCATCTTCTGACACTTTTATTTCGCAACTCCTCTAAATTTGTTGGCCTACTAAATTCATGCTTGTAGATGGTCTGTTTAAGGTAACCCCCAGGATAAAAGTCATTTGGAGACAAATCTGGAGATGTAGGAGGCCATTTAATATCGCCAGTCCCACTAATAAGGCGGTTAGGAAAAGTATTTGTTAAAAGTTCTTTTACCCTAGCCGCGTTATGAGCAGGACAGCCATCTTGCTGAAAATAAACCGATCCCAGGTCTACATCAAGTAGGATTTGAATGACAGGAAGAACTTAGTTTTGCAGCAACTCAAGGTACTTTTGGGCGTTTAAAGTGCCATCAATAAAAAATTGCCCTATAACATTGTCGCCCAAAATACCTGCCCAAACATTCAATTTCTGAGGATACTGGGTACGAAACTGAAAACTTCTGTGCTCGTTTTCCTGAGACCGATAACGAATAATAGAAAGATTGTGTTTGCCATATAATGGAAAAGAAGATTCATCAGGAAACAAAATATTTTTTTAAAAATATTCGTTTTTATTTGCCTTTTCCATCATGGTTTCGCAAAATTCCATTCTTCGCCACTGGTCTTCAGGAAATATTTCCTGAGTTTTTGAATACTTGAAACATTTGTACCCATATTTTTTCCAGATACAGTTTTATTGCTCATTCCCAGTTCCTCTCCAACGCTTCTAGTGGACCGTGTCGAATCAAGTTCTAGGGTACTGCAAACCATTTCTTCCCGCCGTTCTATATCCTGGACCACTTAAGCAGGTGGTTCTTGACGTTTTGTGTGCCATTTTTTACAATCTTGAAGACAAAAAGATGTCTCAAAATTTGTAACCACATTTAAAACCGTTTTTGCACAAGGAATCGGTCTATTCTCAAATGTCACTGAAAACAAATCTCTACATTGTACTGCCGAATTGCCTCCATAAAACCATTTAATTAGTTGAACTCTTTCGGAAGGGGTATAAACAGCCATAGTGAAAAAAACACGAAAATAACGCTCAAAAATTATTAATGCAACGTATAGTAACACAGCAAAGTGAGGTCTGCTGACTCCCGGTTCAAAAAATAAAAACGAAAAATTCCGCCGCCTGCAAGCCGCAACCAAGCGGTGTTGCCATTATTTTGGGTAATACATAGCTCACGATAACAGGATCTGTATAAGGGATGAAATCATGTTGTCTAATCCGCTTTATCCTAACCAACACGCCTACACTCCCGAAAGATCAAGAGGCTCAGCGAGAGTGTTCACAAAGAGTTCACCCTGGGTGTATTTATTGAAATGGAGGGTGCGTTTGAAAACAACATTCTGTAAAATGAGCTGGTCGCTAAAAACCAGAAACACGCCACGCAAACAATTTTTGGCAAAGCCAAAGAATGGCTTTGACATGGTCTAGTTTTCGATGAATTTCCTCAACATAACGGGACGGAAGTTATGCTGTGACTGGACATTTACAGTTGTGGCCAAAAAAATAAGAGTATTTCTTCATTGTAACTATTTGGTCTCTGTTTATTCGGATAAAGGATTTGTTTGTGATATTTTCCATAAATACAAGTCAGTTTCAACAAGATCCTTGCATCGCGTTGGTACATATGGGTCGCGCAAAGCATTGTAGCCCCGAAGAAAGGCGTCTAATTTTGCAATTGAAGAGTCAAAATAAATCCTATGCATTTATTGCAAATCTGCTTAAAAGATCACCTTGTGTAATCTCCAGAGTATAAAACGAAACTTAAAAGCCAAGTATTAGCACTAGGAAGAAGACATTTGCAAGGCCAAAAATTATATGGTCGAGTGGCCAGCAAAATCCTATTTCTAAGCAAAAAGAATATAAAACAAAGACTGGCATTTATTAAGAATAATTTTAATGAAAATTTTCAAAGAAATTGGTGCAACATTAATTAGTGATGAAACGAAGATCAACTTATTGGGATCAGATGGAAGATTATTCGTTAGAAGGAGGAAGAATGAAGAATATAATCCTAGAAACACAATAGGCACAGTTAAACACGGAGGTGGAAATATCAAACTGTGGGGCTGCCTTTTCTACAATGGAGTAGGTCTGATTTTGGATTAAAGAGACCATGAGAAAAAAAATTTATTTGGATATCTTGGATAGGGTCATGCTACCATATGCCGAAGAAACTGGTTTACACAAAATAGGGTTTTGGTTCTGGAATGGCCACCACAATCGCCTGACTTTAACCCTATTGAAAACCTTTGGAAGGAGCTGAAAAACCGAGTAGCTTGTAAAAAAAACGAACAATTATGCAAGATTTATGGATTTATGGAAGGAAGTTCAGGAAGTTTGGTATTCCATCCCAGTTGAAACATGCCAAAAGTTGATCGATTCGATGCCACGAAGATGCGCAGCCGTCCTCGAGAATAAAGGTTATTCTACCAAGTACTGAGTCGCTTATCTAATGTCGTTTTTTTTGCGGTACATTGTAACTATGTAACTAAAATTTTTTATGGCAATTTTTGAAAAATACTTTTATTTTTTTGTCCGCCATAAGACGTATACGAAATAAATTATTTATTTATTATTACAAATTTAACTGGAAAAGAATAACGTGTATTTATTTTTTTTCACTGATGGCATATATTGTACAAATATGAAATCGTTATTCTTTTTTCTCTATGTAGCACAATATATTATTAGGAATATTCAAATAAAACCAGGCACTCTTATTTTTTGGTTACCACTGTATGTCAAGGACGTTATGCTACTCACGCTGATGCGCTTCTGCTCTACTGGAATGTACATGAGTGTGGTGACAAGCACGCAAAGAACTCGCTTCCTATACTGGAGGCTCGATTTTATCGGGCTCCGCCAATCTTTGCTTTACATAAACCCTACACAATTAATATGTATAAAGGGCATAGGTACCAATTGGATGGCGGGTAATACTAATATCACTATAATATAATGACACTCACATGGTTTTCAAAAAGCGGTGGGATAATACTCAAGAATGTAATTTGTCTAAGAAACTTCTCAGCTACCCGGACAAACTAGAGGCAATTCGCAAATTGTCTCTGATTAAAGGAAAATTACATCTTATAACAGATATCCTATCACTACTACTGTCAATTAAATGGCCTTTTCAATCATGAAACTTTTCAAAAAATGTTCTCAAAATGAAACTAAGCAGTAGTTCATTATGTACAGGGTCCGGTACTCGAAGAGTAACCAATATCAGACCGTTCGCGCAGTTGACGCACTGGCATCAGCTGTCTCAAAAGTTGCTAAATGATAGTTCGAAATGTCGTTTGCAAGCGAACAAAAGCATTTTGCCAACAGTGAACGCAAAAAAATTATCGGGGAGGATGGAATTCAAACGTAATAGTGTGATTGCTTTATATTTAGCTGGAAAATCACAGCTAAATATAAAGGATTATGTGGTTCGTGAGTTGAAACACCTCATTAATAATAATAAAGTTTGAGTTTATCGTTGCATAAATCGTAACAATAATATTACCATGAAAATATCCGACCGTAGCACCCGACGCATACTGAAAAACTCCAGATCAATCCTTACAAGATCCAAAAGACGTATGATCTCTCACCGAAGTAGCGGTCGTTAGACTTTAGAGAACGAAGGAGGTGCTTGGCCGAAAGCGGTTAATTTCCGAACATCGTGTTTTCAGACGAGAACATTTTTTTCAATTCAGCAATTCTTTAACTCTCAAAATAATAGGGTTTACTAAGTCCGCCAAAATATTCTCGCGAAAATCTTCTGGAAGCTGCTTTGAAGCCGTGGGCAGACAAATATTTCAGTGCCATCTCACAAAGCTTGAGTGAACCAACAAAAAGCTGAAAACCAACGTTCCGAACTTCATTATGACGACACAATGGCTCTAGAATCAGACGCATATCCAGTGGGTTATTCTCCCAAGTCATTTTGGAGAGCAAAGTCTGAACTCAAAGATACATCAGTCTCGAGGCGCTGAGGAAAGTCAAAATACCGGTAAATCACACTTGGGTGTGATTTGTTCTTCGTTTTTGGACCATTTCAAGGCCATAGTCAAGGCAAAAGGTGTTCATACCGAGCAAAAGTGAATTGATTGTGAATTTTGTATTATTTTCGCACATGTTGTAGTTCATCAATAAAATAAAACAAAAGAAATATTTCAAACTGAGTGTATGGCCTTTTTAATTGGTCTCACATTGAGTTCCAAACCCTGTAGAGCATGCAACCATATAGAGATAAGAGAGTCCCTAGGCAACATTGTCGCTATCGTTGATTCGCTGGGCTTTTTATGATAGTCAAGTTAAAAACCTTAGATCTTTGCGTATTCTTAATGTAAAGCTATGCTTATTTAGAAAACAACAGCAACAGATCTAGTCACCTCTCTACAAGGAATTTCGCGATTTCTGTCAAGAAATAATTTACCATCTCCTACATACACCTCAAACGCAGGGCAATACTTTGTTGTAATAGAATTAGAATTTATTAGATTAGTATTTAGCTTAAAAATCCCATTCTCCAACCAGAAACCTATACATTATACTGTAATTTTCCTATCTCAATTCTGGATAATTGAACAGTATCATATTGTTCCAACCAGCCATAAATATATCGAGCGTGACTACGATTATATTTCGCCTCCAAATCTGGATAACTGCAACCACGTACAACTCAACAGCTACATTTGTTCCAAACTCTTGCAATATCCCATCAATAGTGCTTTAATCTGCGAAGCTCAGCTACTCAAAGTAACTAATTTCCAACAACCTGTCAAACTTCGATCGTCCTAGCATCAGATTACGAGGGTTGCTATCTATATTTCTGGCCTTGGTTGTTGCCAGGTGCAGAATGTTCCTTCGGCATATTTTATCAATTGAGTGAGATTACAGTATCTTGAAAAATTAAATCTCGGGCGAAAAATGAAATTAATTCGTGAACATTTTCGAGCAACTATTTTTCATAACTTTCGATGTGGATTATCAAGACAAAAGCATCGAAGAATTTAATACTTACTACTATACAGCGAAAGAGCACTGGAAACTGGTATAACGAATTTAATCGTGGCCGACGTTCGCTCCAAGGCGAATTCCGTGAAGATCGTCCAAAATCGGTTGTTGTATCAGAAAATACCGATGCTGTGTGTGAACTGATAAAATAAAATCGGCATATGACCGTGAGATTGAGGCATCTTTGGCCATTAGTATGACAAGTACCAATAAAATACTGCATGAACATTTGTCCGTAAAAAAAATTTCAAAAAAATATGTTCAAGGTGCATCAAGGGCTGTGTATAACATCTACACAGATGACGAATCATGGATCTATGCATATGAGCCTGAAACAAAACAGCAATCGACTGTATGGATCTTCCAAGATGAGCGAAATCCAACAAAAGTTGTTTACGGAAGAAGCATATCGAAGCAAATGATTGCTTGTTTTTTCTGCATTGCCGATCACGTGGCGACAGTAGCATTAGAAAAACGTAGGATATTCAATTCTGAATGGTATACGACCATTTGTTTGCCAGAAGTGATCAGAGAAATACGAAAAAAGAGGCAAATAATTTTTCATCATGAATTTTTGACTGGCCAAAACATCGAATTAATGGGTCATCCGCCGTACAGTCCTGACTTGGTACCTAATGACTTTTTTTTGTTCCCGCATATCAAAAATAAATTACGTAATTTCATTTCGACACCTGAAGAAGCGGTTGATGGATTCTAAACACATGTTTTGGAGTTACCTCAATCGGAGTGGAAAAAGTACTTCGACAATTGTCTTAAACAGATGCAAAAGTGTATTGATTATCATGGAGTATGATGATCAATACAATAAAATTATTTTAGAAAAAAAAAATTAAAGCAATTTTGATTATAAATATTAGTGTTTTCATTATTAGGTCAGAAATATATATAGCAACCGTCGTATCATGTTCAAAAACTCGATCAAAATTAATAGTTAATAACAGTTTTAGAACCTCTACCCGTAACTGCTAAATGCGGAAAAGACGAGATATGATCTCTGACGAGCTGAGAAAGAGGTTCCTTCCTTAAACAGAGATGCACAGTGCTTGCATTACCCTCTGCAGTAAAGGATACTGATACAGAACCCGTCATTTACTGGCTTATAAATAGTATATAAAATGTCTTTGGGCACAAAATAGAAAACTACAAATAGTTTTTTTTAACTTGAAAAGCTGTATGATACTTTGTCATATACAGTACAATTAATACTGAGTTGGTTAACGATTTATGTTGAAAAATAAATATATTTTTTTCTCTATCATTTGATCAATCCTTTTAGAGACAGCCTGTCGAAATTATATAGGCAGAATGTATATATAGAGTCTACTATTCTGTTATACAAATAAAAAACATCATCAGAGAAATTATCATCAGGGCATGATTTTGCTGATGATTATTTCGATATGAACCTTTTTCAAAAAATACATAGTTCGAACTAACAAAGATTTCATTAAAAGCACTTGTAACTCTTATAGGCTAAATAACTAGAAAATTAATAAAAAACATACCTTCATCACACTGCTCATCAATTTTAGTAGATTCTTCCAATTCTTCAATAGTAAACTGTTTTAAAGGCATAATAGACACATTTTGGTCCGGTTCAGGATAAATAATACTGTCTAACTCTAACAATTCATCAATATCTTCATTGTTTCTAATAAAATTCACATGAACATTGGTAACAGAACCTGGATAACTATCTAAAAACTCTTTAAAACCTCCATTGACTATTACTGGGTGCTGTTTATATTTCCTATTACAGTCCCATTCTACAACAGAATCTTTTAAATAATTCAGTTTATTACAAGTTATGTTATCAGATCCAGAATTCCAATCAAGAAACACTAGAGCATCAAACGTGTCCCTTTTATCCCAAATTTTCTGTGTGTCATCTTTAAGCTTCTGGCCTAACATATTGGCCGATAGTCCTGCCACGATAATATCATCTGGTATGTTTATTAGATTCTCAAATTTAATTTTAGACTCTCCAAATTCATTTGAAGGTCTGATATCGATTATAAGGATGTTAGAGTTTTCCTGGATGGCTTGATAGAGTTCTTTAACAGTAATAAACTCCGTTGGGAATAAATGTTTTGAAACTTTTTCCAATTTAAGCTTTTCAGTTGAAAGTTTGGTTTTGGTTTTCAGGTTGTCAATGCTTGAGGATATTTTTCTAAAAAAAAAAAATATTACAGCATAATTCCTTTTAACCGGCTTCGCATTAACCGGTCGACGGATTAACCGGCCTGTTTATAACAGCCGAACGCAACGCAATATTTTCCAAGAAACTCACCGGCGAGGCGATTCGGCTGGGATTTCCCCGTTATTACGAGGAGATCCCTGTGAACTGAACTATAAACGATGCTGGATAGGATTATTTTGTCGTTTTGATCAGTTTGGTTTGTTCTTGCTGTGGGTACGTATAAAACATAACTATTTCCTTAACAATGAGTGTAAAGCGCAAAAGAATTGTGATGGATACACGTTTAAAAAAGTGTTAAAGCGAATTGATGATGGTGAATCTGTGGCGAAAATCTGTGCAGAATTTAATTTTGGAAAAAGCACTGTAAATGACTGACGAAGAGATAGGCATTCGATTGAGGAGTTTTGTTCGAAAATGGAATCTGATAAGAATCTGGGCAGCCGTTGTACGAGAAAAAAACCGATTTGCGAGGTCGTCGATGAAGCTTTGTGGATCTGGTTTCTTCAGGAACGTCGAAGAGGTACACCGATTGGCGGCCCAATTTTGAAAGAAAAAGGTCTGGCTATCCACCAGAAGATTAATAATGGAGGCGAATTTGTGACAAGTGATGGTTGGCTTAATCGATGAAAAAAGCGACACGGAATTCATTTCGCACATGTAAGTGGAGAAAAACTGTCTGCTGATACTTCAGGTGCGACAGAATTCAAGACTAAGTTTGGTAAAATGGTTAAAACAGAGGAATTATCTCCAGAACAAGTTTAGTATGGACGAGACCGGGCTAAACATTAAAATGTTACCAGAAAAAACTTTTCTAGGCAGTCATGAACAGTCTGCCTCTGGCTTTAAAAAGAACAAAGAACGTATTACAGTGGCCGTTTGTTCAAATGCAGCGGGAACTCATAAAATTCGTTTTTTCGTTATTGGCAAATCTGCTAAGCCACGGGCATTCAAAAACTTGAATCCATCGTCCCTTCCGGTCTATTATAAGTCACAAAAATTACCGTGGATGAATTCAGACCTGTTTAAAGAGTGGTTTAATTTAGAGTTTGTTCCAAGAGTTAAAAAACATTTAAAAAGTGTTAACTTGCCTATCAAAGCAGTTCTAGTGTTAGATAATGCTCCAACCCATCCTCATAACTGCGATGTAGATGACATAAAATTAGTTTATTTTCCTCCTAATGTGACAAGCTTAGTGCAACCAATGGACCAAGGAGTGATCGAAAGCTTAAAAAGACGAACAGGCATAAACTTGTTTCTGAAATTCTGCAACACTCGGAGAGTGAAGACAAAGGTCTTTTAGAAGTCATCAAAAATGATCAATATCAAGGACGTTATCTATATGTTAGCTACAGCATTTCAAGAAATGCCCTCTTCAACGTTTATTAAATCTTGGAGAAAACTTTGGCTAGATGTTGAGAATCTAGTTGCGATCTCGAATATTGCAGGGACTGAAGAAGAAGAAAACAAATCCACTCTACAAGACCTTCTAAAGTTAACGGGTAACGAACCATTGCAACCAGAAGATGTGGAAAATTGGATGATAAGTTGTGACGATCACCTTGAAAATGAATTTTTGAATGATGAAGAAATCATAGATTTAGCAACCAAAGAACCAGAGGAATATGATGAGAGTAGTGACATTGAAGAGGAAAAAACGATTTCTCATGAAGAAGCCAAAAATGTAATGGAACTTGCATTAAAATACATTGAGCAGCAACATGAGTCAACAGCATTAGACGTTTTGGTGATTAGAAAATGGAGGGATATCGCATTCAGAAATTCACTGAAGGTTAAAAAACAGAAGAAAATCACACTTTTCAAAATACAATTATATATTAAACTTACATACATATGTATATTTGTTGATGTAGCACCTTCATGTATGTAAATATGAAATACATAACTATATAAAGAATATTTATCCATTATTTTATATTTATTATGTTGATATATGTGTAATATTCTATTCAATACATGTACATAACATAGATAATGAACATAATATAATATGTATTATGTACACATATATAAGTACACTTCGGATTAACCGGCCAAAACGGCAACCGGCCAGGTATGCAGTCCCGAGGTGACCGGTTAAGAGGAATTCTACTGTATATAATTGAAAATAATACAGCATATTGGATCATTAATCGTGAAAAAACTATTTATTTATTAATTCTTCTGATAATGCACTAAATACTTTTGGTCCTATAAAGACAAAATGATTAATTATCCCTGTATAAAATACTGGTATGGTACTTAATAAAGTGGTGATTATTAGTGACGAATCTACTGAGAAATTGCTGATTTTGATTATAATGATATTTGCTATTAGAATAAAATCTGAGTTAAAGTCTAGAGTTAGATCAACGCGGAGTGAAAAAGTATAATTCCTAAAGATATCAGAAGAAGAGTGGATACAGCACTATAAGAACCTATTAACAGAAACAAGAAGAAAATATAGGTGAAAAGAAATACTATTAACATTAAAGAAGATCAAGTGCAAATAGAAGTGGAAATGGTACGATAAAGATAATACTCATAATGATAAGGTCTTTAACAAACACTCAAAAAATCAAGTTCCTAGCCAATGAAAAGGAGCATACATATCCTCCGTCTACAAAAAAAACAAAGCTGTTTGTCCTAATTACAGAGGGATATCAGTTACAAGTATAATTAACAGATTGTATGGAAAGTATAAAATTCATACCGTCTCTTTAAAACTTAATTTTTAATATTGAATATTTTTAGTTTATTTATTTCAACGGCAGAGATAATTTACAATATGAAATAAAATAAAATATAAGTAAATAAATACACATAATAAAAAGTGGCAACTATTTTCATAGAATATAATAAAGTCAAGCATATAATAAATAATATCATATAATAAAAAATAATGGAAATTACCAAAATTTTAGGGAAAATAAAAAAACACAAAGAACAAAAACGTAACCTTACAGATAATGTCAGTCTTTTAGTTCCTTAAATTTTAATTTAAATTAATTAAATGAGTTATCTATGAAGGGATCAAGATTTCAGAAGAAGTTCAGTAAGAAGTCTGAAAAACATATACAATCAAAAGAGAGGCAAAATAGATAATGTAAGGGTTTGGTTAGGGAACACATATGAGTTTTTAATAAAACTGATAATATGCCATTGGATCCATGAAAATATTTAATTTTGATGCCATTAATCGCTTTCAAAAAATCAGTTCAAATCATCATCAATCAATCAAAATCAAGTTTGCTATATAATTAGAAATTGTACCTAGTTTTTTGTAAGTTCCTAAAAAATGACGAGCAAACAAATTAACTATATCCTGAATACTTTCGGAAAATCTACTAATTAGCTGCATACTATTGGGATAGGATTTTGATCTTCATAAGTTATTGTACATGTTCCCAAAAGTTATTTGAATTTTGTGCTACACCATTATTCATTTCAGCAATGTAGGATTTATAGGAATTATGACTTACAACCTTGCACCTACTTCTTAAAGTGTAAAATATAATCACGATCTGATGATGAGATAAGCTTTGTAATCGCGATACCGGTCGTCACAAAATAAAAATAGGAATTTTCTGGAGAAATAAGACCTTTTTTTACCTTCACCTTATAAACAAAACCCCAGAATATGGACAAAACTTTACAAAATATAAATATAATGTAATTGACTTCAAGTTTGGAACTTTTATATTTTTTGCGGCTTGGTTTCTCTATTATTAATTTTTGTAATTTACAACTGAATGAAGGAGAAGAGTTAGAGGATTTATAATGATTAAAGGGAACAAACATTTCAAAAGTGCAATAGACTATAAAATTAGTTGACACAATTTTGTTGACTGATTAACATCAGTTATATTAAACCTAAGGAATAGAAGCAAAAAAGTTTTCATAGAATGTATCTTATAAATTAATAGAATTACTTACCTTAATTGTTCTGCTTCTTTATACCGCTGTTCCAACACTGCCCTTAGTTCCTCTATTCTATTATTAACTCTAGATATTTCACGAAAATAAAGAGCCCTTATATATTTAGCATCTGCAATCTTGCATAAGATCTGGATAGTTACTAAATATCTATGGCAATAAATGAAGCATTTTTCGTCATCAGTTGTTTCTCTACATATTTCAGAATACAAATTCTTAATGACCTTTTCAAGAATTTTGGGGTTTTTTCCTAACTTGTCTGGACTAGCAATCTTTGTTAAATCTTCCAAGTTAGTGGCAATGTATAGATCAATAGTCTTCGTGTTTGATCCCATGACTCTGACTTAAATGAAACACTCTAAAAAACAAGTAGAGAAAGTTAGAATATACTTTTTATTAGATTATACTTATCAACGGCTATTGTTATATTTTAAAATGTGGCTCTGTGAAAACATTAGACATTTATCCTTAATATCCAGTTTTCTATCTTTATAAAGTTAACCAGGGACACATTTTCATTAATAAACACATTTTTTTATTACTAAGCTTCTAGAAAGCAGCTTTATACATAGGACATTTTAAAGCACCAAAATTGTATGCGATAAATACGGTTCTAATGAAATAATTTTCATTAACTGATTTTAGAATATGTGGTCTTACTTTTACGCCTTAGTAATTAATTCCCTAATAAGTGTCTCTAACTGTATACAAATCTTATTTAAAAACCAATAAAGAACCGAAATCGCAGTGATTATGTAGAAGACTTTATAATACATTAGCTGAAATGTTGGTGATTCTTTCAAAGTTATTAAAAAATTATATAAGGTTGAATAATATAAATTTGCCTTTTACTGTTTGACAATGAATAAAAAAAAATTATTACATATAGCAGCAGAGTATTTAGTTAGTAGAACATGAATAATTTACTGCTTTGTAGTAAATTATTCATTTTCTTGCCACTAAATAAGTGTTTTACTAAATAGTCCCTCTTTTTAAATAAAAACTTGAAACTGAATAAAATCTTACTTAATAAAAATGCTTCTCACCCAAGTCATTTCTAATTATCTGAACAAAATCTGAACTGAACCTTTTATTGTCACCTGCCAACTTCGCCTTTCATATATACTTTCTTTTCCTGCCAGAGCCAGTTAATTATTTGATGTATGTGCTTTGGCAATGTTTTTGATAAAGATTTGCTTATAATACAGAGCGTGACGCTTAAGATATAATTTTCAGAGTTATTTGCAAAAGAATTTTCTGATGATTTTTTTTTAAATTATATATTGTATCTCTTGCAAGAGGGATTCATAAAGTTAATACATCAATACCACTGTGCCTTAGAAAATAAAGCTCAGGTAAGATACAAAGATCTTAACCTGAAAGTATCAAACATACTAATAAAAGCGAAAATTGCACAAGCTTTTCTATTTTACCTTTAACACACTTCTTCAAACAAGATTAAATGATATTAGGTAATCAGCGATATTTAAAAAAAAAGCAAAATTACCATTAGGCTTTATCAAAATAGGAGAAAAACCTATAAAAGGGATTTCTAACAACTTATCTACTAATAATCTGACATTTCTAACAGAAATTCAAAAAATCTACAGTAGCGGCCAAATGTAGAGAAACTTTTAATTTTTTAAAAAATTAATTAATAGGTTAAATAAAAAGTTTTAATTTCATCACTAAATCATTGGGTACCTTAAGTTACTTATAATGATATAAAAATAAACACATTCTTTAACACATGACGAAAATACCAAAATATTTTTCATTTTTTTGCGCCCATAAGTAGAGAAACTTTTTTTCCGATCATTCCTAAACAAACAGTTTTTGAATAAAGAGAATAATATTTTAGTCGTGTGTTAGTATTAGTCGAGTAAGATGCCACGAGGTATTCATTTGTCAGTTCAGTTAAAAGAACTAATTATAAAAAAATATCAAGATGGATTGAAACAAAATCAAATTGCAATTGATTTAAAGCTTAATAAAAGTGTTATATCTAAACAAATCAAGATGTACAAAGAACGTGGAGGTTCTTTAATTAAACCTAAGACCGGAAGGCCGCGAAAGACTACTCCTTCAGATGATAAAGTAATAAGAAGATGTTCCCAAAAAAATCCTTTCTTTACTGCCGTGGATATTAAGAAAGGAAACCCTTCCATTTCACTATCCATCCGTTCCATAAGAAGACGCTTAGGCGAAGGAAACCTCCAAGCCAGACGACCGGCAAAGAAACCATTCATTTCCAAGAAAAATCGGCATGCTCGTTTAAAATTTGCTAGAGAACATTCCACTTGGACTTATAACCAATGGAAAAACATACTTTGGTCCGATGAAAGTAAATTTAATTTATTTGGGTCGGATGGAATAAAGTATGTAAGGCGTCCCCCACATCAAAGATTCAATCCTAAATACACTAGGCCAACCATAAAACATGGTGGAGGTAATGTCATGGTATGGGGTTCTTTTTCTGGGCATGGACTAGGTCCGCTAATAAAAGTTGAGGGTATTATGGACAGATATCAATATTTACAGATCCTCAAGAATCATATGATACCTTACGCCGAAGAAAACCTTCCACTAATTTGGAAATTTCAACAGGATAATGATCCTAAACATACAGCTAAAATTGTTAAAGATTTTTTTGCGGAGGAACAGCTCAACGTTTTAGCCTGGCCTCCACAAAGCCCCGACTTAAATCCCATTGAAAACCTATGGGAACAATTGGAGTTAGATGTTAGGCGTAAATATCCCGAAAAATTTAAAAACAAAGAAGAACTGTTTTGCGCATTATCGCAGGCCTGGCAGGAAATACCAGAAGAAAAAATTGTAAAATTGTTGGAGTCGATGCCCAGAAGATGTGCAGAAGTTATTAAAAACAAAGGTTTTGCTACCAAATATTAGGTTTATTTTAAGTATTTGTAATATTTTGCTTAAGTTTCTCTACTTTTGACCGCTTAAAAAATAAAAAATAAATTTTTTGTGGGTTTATAAATAATTTTCTTATACACTAGTTATTTATTTTTTATGTTGTATTTGTGTTCCACCTAAAACAATAAAATATATTTTTAAAAAGTAATCTATCAATATTTTTTTAAAAATAATCAAAAGTTTCTCTACTTTTGGCCGCTACTCTAGGTGTTTGGTTAGACTGGGAGTTAAATTTTAAATCTCATGCATTGGAAAATATTTGCATTTAAAATAGATTATTCATTCAAATATCCACCTTATTTTGTTGTAAGTTCATAGACCAAAAAAACTATATAACTATGTTATAAGCTTGCTACATTTTAATTATTGCTAAATCATATTGTTTTTCTCAATCATATCTTTTAAAGCAAAATGAAATATCTAGATTGCAAATGCTGCAAACAAGAGATGATGGTGGGAAAATAGAGTAGAGACAGTTAGAAAATATAGATAGTTACAGAAGACAGCTCAAAATTTTCTGCCAGTCAAGGAAAGTTGGTTTAATGTTTTAAGGAAAACACAGTATAAGGGTAACAAAAATTAAAAGAATTGAAAATTTAATTTTCGTAAGACCTCTTTAAAGAAATAGTTCTTTAGGAACCTCACATAAATAGTATTAGATTGAACTTATGTAATTGTGATATATACACCTACAGGTTAACATGTTAGTCAAAAGTCTATTGCTGTGAATAATTTTGCACACTTTTAATCTTGTTCAGTGTAATCACATCCTAAACTATAATAACAGACTATTAGATCTTGTTTTATCTAACTTCACCTGTACTGTTTCTTGTAGTGAAGTGCCTTTTATCTTGGAGGATTTGCATCACCCTACACTGGAAATTGATTTTAATGTCTCAGGCGAACGTGTCCATAATTTTCAGCTTAATAAAAACTTATCTCATTCTTTCAACTTTAGAAAGGCCAACTTCCATCTCCTTTATAACTCGATCCTTGAAGCTGACTGGTCTACTGTGTATTTATCCTTTAACGTTAATGATGCACGTGGAGCCCTATATGATATATTGAATGGCATATTTGCCACACACATTCCTATTAAGCAGCAACGTAAAAGAAGATTTCCAAATTATTATTCTCGAGAATTGATTAAGAACATTTATAGGAAAGAAAAGGCTTTCAAGGACTTTAAAATGTACAATTCTCTATTTTTTCAAAATAAATTCCATTCTCTTATACGCCTTATCAAACTACAAATACGCAATGAATATAAGTTGTATATATCAAACACCGAAAGGAATATTTCTTTGGACCCATCTAGCTTTTGGAATTTTATTGGTTCTAAGAAGGCTGGCACCAGGATTCCTGGTATGAGGAGGGTACCCGATGACGTGGTAATTAAAGACCCACAAGACATTGTTGATGCTTTTGCACTGTTCTTTGGTGAGGCATTTATACAATCAAATTTCATTAATTAAATTTAAAGATTGCATTGGTGTCCTGGCTGATCCGCTGACCTACATTTTCAACTTAATACTGTCAACAGAACAGATTCCTGAAATTTGGAAAACTGCTAAAATAATACCTATTTTAAAAGCTGGGGACTCTGATCAAATCGTGAATTATTTAATTTATTTCATTCCTACTTGATTGGTAGATCTTAATATGTTGAATATGAGGGCTTTAAATTGAAACTTTTTAACATAACGTCGGGTGTGCCACAGGGCTCGAACCTGGGTCCGCTCCTGTTTAGTTTTTTTATAAATGACTTGATTGAGTCACTCACTTGTCATAGGCTGGCTTTTGCCGATGATTTGAAGCTATATTTAAATGTATATGGTTTGGAGGATTGTGTTTTTCTTCAGAACTGTCTAAATACATTGAAGGTATGGTGTGCTGTTAACAGGTTAGGCTTAAATGTAGTGTGGTCAGTTACTCTAGATCAAAAACACCCTTAAATTTTGATTACTTTATTAATGATACTATTTTGAGTAGATTAGAGCAAATTACTGATCTTGGTATTTGAATTATTACAATTAATATTGACTCTGCATTTACATTCGTTCCACACTTCAACAACATAGTCAAGTCAGCCCTGAGAAGGCTTGGGTTCATAATTAGAAGTTCTCAGAGTTTTACTTTGGAATCTACATTAAGACTGCTTTTCTGTTGCTTTGTGAGATCAAAACTGGAGTTTGGCTGCATTATATGGAACCTGCTCTATCAGAATCATGTTGGTCTCCTTGAATCTGTTCAGCCTAGATTTGCTAAGTTTTTGGCCTTCAGGCAGGATGGAATATATCCAGTTAGAGGGTTTGATCATCGGCAACTATTGGAGCTCTCATCTACATCCATTACATCTCAGAAGAATGATCTTCTCTGTAAAATTCCTGCATGGGTTACCGAATGGATTAATTGATAGTCCTGTACTTCTTTCTGGTGTACGTTTCATGGTGCCTAGGTTTAATGCTAGACATCCCCTAACATTCTTTCTGCCAAGGCTTCAATATGCGCTATATTTAATCGGATCTGTCACATGTGCGATATAAATTTCTCTCCGGTTCATGTGATTGTCGATATCTTGGTGTATCATTACTCTTGGGATTAAGACCCATGTGTTTAAGTTATAGTTAGTAGGTATATTGCAATTAATTTAATTTAATTTTGTTGAATATGTGATTATCTTGTTAAACTTTTATAATTGGGTTTTTATATCATATTAATAGTTATTTGTTTTAATTTTTTGGATAACTTTTGAGATTGTGACTTTACTTTTTTCCTTTTCTTTTCATTCTTTTAGGTTTGTTTTGTGTTTTTTTTTAACTATATTTTTCATTGTTTTGCAACTGTTTCCTGTTATTGGGCAAGTTGCCTGTTGGAAATAAAGGCTTATTATTATATATATTTTAGCCCTATTATTTTGCAGTAAATATGTCTGACTTGTGTTAATAATATTTTTTTTGTTTAATTTTTTACCCGAAAATGGCATTCATAATTATAAATAAAAATACACATTTAAAGAGTTGCCATGTTTTTTTTTAAATCACAGATCACACTTATTACCAGCTATATTTTTATATGAAATAATCATTTTTGTGAAGAGAAACACCCATATACTTGACAAGAACATTCTTATGCCTAGTATATTGGTAATACTAATAGAGTGCTATATTTTAAAATATTCCAATACATCACCTGTCAGTTTTCTCCTTAAATTTTATGTGATATGGAACACTAGAACAGTTTAGAAGAATAAAATTTTTAAAAATAAGTAGGTTAAGTTTATAATCTATCTGGCGAAATACAAAACCATTTACACATCAATAGAAGTAAAAATCATTGATATATTTTTAAAAAAAGCTCAGGAGAGTGTTTTTTTTTGTTTAGCAGTAAACAAAAATATGCCCCTGGGTTGGGTTGGATTGGATCCCTCTGTAATATAAGTAAAGATAAATCCCAGCAGATATTTTTTTATTTCAATTTAATTAATTATTTAAGTTCTTCTGATGAGAAACTTGCAATATTTAGATACAAAACCGAAATGATCTGCAAAAATAATAAAATTAGCACTAGGATCACTGCATTCGGAATAAATAATATAGACCAGTCACAACTTCATACAGATCATTAATACTGTTTCGCAGAAAATATATGAATAACTTCCCATTTAATATTGCTTACCAAGACAAAGATTTTAGAAAAATATTTTCTTGTGAAGTGTTGGCAGTTTTATTTATTTTAATGTCTTGTTTCAAAATAATTGGAATTTTTAGTATTAATGCTAAATGGTTGGAGAGATTAGTCATATGGATATGCTCCTGCATTTGGTAAACTTTAAAATATATTATCTAAATAAGCATCAGTTGGTTGGTGAAAAGATCATTCTAAAAAAAAGACTCAATTCAATTAAATAGACTCAATTAAATCTGTTAATTGTTTACTTTTATAATCACCTGATATAAAAATCTATGTTAAAATCATCACCAAAAATAATTATGGTTTTATACTGTTTTTAAGTTTGCATAGAGTTTTCAAATTTGGTAATAATTATTTCATTTGGCCTATACATCCACCAATGTCTGATGTTTGCTAGAACACACTCTTTTAGATTTAGCACAGTAAATAGTAGGCACCTATATGACACCAGACATGGGGAAAATCTCTTACTTCCACAAGACCGGCTTAGTCTGACCCATAAGGCCTATATGACTAATGCCAGAAAACTTTTTAATGCAATATCCGAAACCATTTAATTAGATTTAACCAAGTAACGAAAAACCTGATTTCGGAGATCTGTCCATACTCATTGGACAAATTCTACAATAGTCTTTAACCTAGTCTATCAAAATTTATCGAATATTAAACTTTCATACCTGCATAACAAATGTTTCATATATACTTAGTGAGAATTTCTGATGCGAACCAAAATTGTATTTTGTTTTATGTTCCTGTCTAAAACTTTAGATGCTTTTTGATTGTGAACAAAATGTAAGTTTTTTGTTTGCTATGTTATGTAGGTAAAACTCTAATACATGAATGTCTCCCTTTATGCACTGTATTATTGGCGTTTGACAGTCTATACCTTTTACCTTTATACATATTGTAACTTCACCATGTATGGGATAACTTCTACAGAAATGGTATATTTTTCTAACTTATGCAATTTAATTTAATTTAATTTTTACACTACCAGTGTTCACTAATACAGACTATATCTAAATTAAGCCGCAAAGAATGAATTTCTACTATATTATTTCTTAGACATAGCATTTACCAAAAATTTGTAATTTAATTATATGAACTATTAGTTTTATTACAGAATACATCTCTTGATATATAAATAGAATCAGTGTTAGTAAAATCTATACTACAGAGATAACCATCATAATATATTTATGTCTTTGGTGACTATAATTTGCCAGAAGCTCATTGGAGAAATGATGAATATGGCTTTTAGGTTGAGTGTCTGGCAGCATCTAATGCAATGTTATTAGCAAATTATTTTGGGATTTTACAGCTATTTCAGTTAAACATCTTGATCTTCTTTTTTCAAATGATAGTAGCGTTTAGCACATGTTTTGTGGATCTGATTTTGACAGACAGTATACATAATTATATTTAAAAGGAATGCCTAGACCTGACAATCTCAAATTTTTTAGGTGTCATTCTCTGTGAGCCGAATCTCTAGCTTTAAGCAAATTGATTCCAATTTGAATTGTTTTTATAAGATTTTGGGAATGGGAATTGCTTTCTTTGCCCCTCTAAAGAAGTTTCACCTTAGCACATATACTAATTGGTTTCCTTCTGAACTGAGATGCCTGAAAAGAGAAAGTTGCACAAAAAATACATTAGATCCGAGTCATATTTGAGTTTTGTAAATTGAGATCCAAGTGTAAAAGGAAGAGTGACATTTGCTGTCCATAAATCATCTATTCATTTTAGAATAAGTTTTTTAGACTTTGTGCACTCAGGTTGGGTTTGCTTGTTTGCTTTGTTAAAGCATTAATTAAGATTACATATGTAATTTATATCTGATTACTTTGGAACGTAGATGATATTTTTATAGACTGTAGCAGTTTGTTGGAGTGCATAAACTTAGATTTACAAACTAGGATTAGAAGGGGTGCTTTTCAATCTTTCAATATTCCACTTCACCAATTAATTTATGGTCAAAATTTTCCCATAGATTGTTACTGTGAAAACTCATCAATGGTTGCAATACGAGCCCTAACAACTATATATTGGAACAAGTAGTCATTTTACGAATAACATTCTAGATTACCTTAATTCTTTTAATTTCTTTTTTTTTATTTAAAAATAATAAATTAATAACATTTTTTATGTTTTAGAGAATTATTTTTAAGGTTTAATAAAATTTTGATGTTAAATATTTATTTAATTGTTTGAAAATCAAAAAATGTTGACAACTAAATGTTGGAACATGGGTTGCTTTTGCTCAAATTTTTCCAGTTTTCAAAAAAATCATTCTAAAAAGATCAATCAAATAGACTCAATTAAATCTGTTAATTGTTTACTTTTATAATCACCTGATATAAAAATCTATGTTAAAATCATCACCAAAAATAATTATGGTTTTATACTGTTTTTAAGTTTGCATAGAGTTTTCAAATTTGGTAATAATTATTTCATTTGGCCTATACATCCACCAATGTCTGATGTTTGCTAGAACACACTCTTTTAGATTTAGCACAGTAAATAGTAGGCACCTATATGACACCAGACATGGGGAAAATCTCTTACTTCCACAAGACCGGCTTAGTCTGACCCATAAGGCCTATATGACTAATGCCAGAAAACTTTTTAATGCAATATCCGAAACCATTTAATTAGATTTAACCAAGTAACGAAAAACCTGATTTTGGAGATCTGTCCATACTCATTGGACAAATTCTACAATAGTCTTTAACCTAGTCTATCAAAATTTATCGAATATTAAACTTTCATACCTGCATAACAAATGTTTCATATATACTTAGTGAACATTTCTGATGCGAACCAAAATTGTATTTTGTTTTATGTTCCTGTCTAAAACTTTAGATGCTTTTTGATTGTGAACAAAATGTAAGTTTTTTGTTTGCTATGTTATGTAGGTAAAACTCTGATACATGAATGTCTCCCTTTATGCACTGTATTATTGGCGTTTGACAGTCTATACCTTTTACCTTTATACATATTGTAATTTCACCATGTATGGGATAACTTCTACAGAAATGGTATATTTTTCTAACTTATGCAATTTAATTTAATTTAATTTTTACACTACCAGTGTTCACTAATACAGACTATATCTAAATTAAGCCGCAAAGAATGAATTTCTACTATATTATTTCTTAGACATAGCATTTACCGAAAATTTGTAATTTGATTAACTATTAGTTTTATTACAGAATACATCTCTTGATATATAAGTAGAATCAGTGTTAGTAAAATCTATGGTAATCTATAGTAAAGTCTTTGGTGACTATAATTTGCCAGAAGCTCATTGGAGAAATGATGAATATGGCTTTTAGGTTGAGTGTCTGGCAGCATCTAATGCAATGTTATTAGCAAATTATTTTGGGATTTTACAGCTATTTCAGTTAAACATCTTGATCTTCTTTTTTCAAATGATAGTAGCGTTTAGCACATGTTTTGTGGATCTGATTTTGACAGACAGTATATATAATTATATTTAAAAGGAATGCCTACACCTGACAATCTCAAATTTTTTAGGTGTCATTCTGTGTGAGCCGAATCTCTAGCTTTAAGCAAATTGATTCCAATTTGAATTGTTTTTATAAGATTTTGAGAATGGGAATTGCTTTCTTTGCCCCTCTAAAGAAGTTTCACCTTAGCACATATACTAATTGGTTTCCTTCTGAAATGAGATGCCTGAAAAGAGAAAGTTGCACAAAAAATACATTAGATCCGAGTCATATTTGAGTTTTGTAAATTGAGATCCAAGTGTAAAAGGAAGAGTGACATTTGCTGTCCATAAATCATCTATTCATTTTAGAATAAGTTTTTTAGACTTTGTGCACTCAGGTTGGGTTTGCTTGTTTGCTTTGTTAAAGCATTAATTAAGATTACATATGTAATTTTTATCTGATTACTTTGGAACATAGATGATATTTTTATAGACTGTAGCAGTTTGTTGGAGTGCATAAACTTAGATTTACAAACTAGGATTAGAAACATTTTTTATGTTTTAGAGAATTATTTTTAAGGTTTAATAAAATTTTGATGTTAAATAATATTTATTTAATTGTTTGAAAATCAAAAAATGTTGACAACTAAATGTTGGAACATGGGTTGCTTTTGCTCAAATTTTTCCAGTTTTATTAGCATGACGCGAAGATGGCTTTGAATAAACAAAAGTAAGAAAGAAAGAAAATGTGCTATATTACGTAAGACAACAAAATCCTGTGTACAAGCATCATAAAAACTAAAAAATTCCAAATTCACTTTAAATTTCAAATTTCAAACAAACATAACATCTAAAACACTTTACCATAAAATTTACACACATTACCAAAATTAATCATAACAAAACAGATTGAGAAAAAAAAAGCATCTTTTTGATAAATTTCAAATAAAGAATAAAAAATAAGTAAAGCTGTCAATAAAACAAAATTTAGAGGAAGTAAATTAAATTATTTAATAGGAAACAAAACTAAAACACTAAAATGATGTCAGAGCACAGGTTAAAATGTATCATTAAAAAAATTGTCAAGGCTATAATATGCCCTGGATAATAAAAGTGATTTTAATTCCTTTTTGAATTTCTTAACTTCTAAAATTTGTCTGATACATAGAGGATACATAGTAAGAAGTGCGTTGTCAACAATACAAATTTTGATGCGTCACTTGACCATTAATAATCAATTACTGTCATTTTTATTACAAGTAAAATACAATAATGGCTCGTGGAAAACCTACTGATCTAAAAGTGCGAGAAATTATTATCCGGCAGTACCATAAAGGGAAAACAATGCAAGAAATCTCCAGTGAATTAAATGTTGCAACAACTACTATATTTAATATAATTAAAAAATATGGTGAAACTGCCAGTATTGGTGTTCGCAGCAAAAGTTCAGGATGTCCAAAAGTTGTTTCTCAAAGAAATGTAAGGAACTTGATTAAAATTTGTAAGTCTGGAAGAAGAAATACTCTACAAGAAGTAACTGCAAGGTGGAATAGAGAAAGTGGGATAAATGTTTCCAGAGAATGCTGCCGCAAATATATCCACAAGAGCGGTCTTAGTTTTTATAAGGTATGTTTAATAGGCTGTTCTGTGCAATATTATTTTAATTTTTCTCATTTTTTCACCTAGGCCAAAGAAAAACCATTGTTAATGGAGACTCAAAAAAAGAATCGTTACATTTGGGCCAAATCAAAACTTTCGTGACCAAAGAAAATTGGAGCAAAGTTATTTATAGCGACGAAAGCAAATTTGATGTCTGTGTCAGAGATTATCGAAAGCGTGTGATTCGGGACAAAACAGAAGCATTCCATAAGGATTGTCTTAAAAGGACTGTAAAGTTTCCACAGGGCATCATGGTGAGGGGTTATATGTCAGCTAAAGGGTTGGGAACATTACACTTTATTGATGGCATAGTAAATGCAGAAAAATATCAAGACATTCTTGAACATTCGCTTTTACCAAGTGCAGCAAATTTATATCCATCTGGAGATTTTATCTTTCAACAGGACGGTGCCTCATGTCATACTGCTAAATCTACCAAAAAATGGATGGGGGAACATAATATTAAAGTTTTGTCACACCCCTATAGCAGCCCGGATCTCAATCCAATCGAAACACTTTGGCACAAAATGAAGCAAGGCCTAAGAAATAGTCCGCAGCGTTTTTTGCCACAACTACGTGCTAAACTACAGGAAATATGGGAAAGTTTCACCCCTGAATTTTGTGAAGGTCTAGTTGGTACAATGCCTCATAGAGTTCAGGCTGTTATTCAAGCTAAGGGCGACATTACGCCTTACTCATTTGTATTTTCCTTTTTTAAAACTCACTTGTTCCAATATTTAGTTGTCGGCATTTTTCAATTATTTACCAAGTAATTAAATACTAAATAACTTAAAATATATAAATAAATTATAAAAACAACATTAAACATTATAAAAAAGCTTGTTCATTTCATATTTATGATTAAAAAAAAATTAATAAAATATTTTCGCTAAATGGGCATTTTATTTCAAAATAACTGCTCGTTCCAACATATAGTTGGTAGGGCTCGTATTAAAGTGTTTAGCCTGTTGGTGAATTTATTTAAGAAACAATTGATCAATTCTGTTAATTAGGTTTAGGTTTCAAACTTTTAAGTTTATATCTCATATATTTTTGGATTACTACTTATTGTACTTATCTTGGATATCTTTAAATTAACTTGTAAATTACTGCCTTTATGTTGTTTAATTATGTAATGGGGTATCATGAAGAAAAATAATTTATTTAAATGCTAAAATGATATAAAAATGGACTTGAAAATGGAAGCTACAAAATTTACTACCCATGTTTTTAAGTTAAAATATCATTATACCAAATTTAAATGATGCAATAATACAGGGTGTTTCAGAACTATGAGATCAAACTTCTAGGGATAATTCAGTGCAACATTAGAAAATATTTGAGTATAGGGACCCATGTCGGGAAAAGTGTCACTACGGTCCTAAGACGCGTTAAAGACGATGAATTACCTAAATAGGATGTAATGCATTTAATTTTTGCCTTTTGTACAGGGTCTTTCCCCATATATTGACCCCCCTCTACAGGGGTAATGCGAAAAGTTAAAAAAAAATTAATACAAAACTTTTGGGGTTTTACTTTAAATTTTTGAATGTCAAATTTTTTTTTTTTGTTTAGAAACGTCAAATTTTAACAGGTGATCAGTTTTTTCTTATGGAACACACTGTATATGACTTCATAGTTAAAAAGAGCCGAATTTTCTGATTTCAAATATATATAGTTTAACTATGTTTTATTAAACCGCTTCGGAAATATCGGGCTGCAAACTTTAAAAAAATAATATATTGAAGATCTTGGCAAGCGCTGCATTGTTATTGTTTGGCGTTTTTTTTAAGATAAATGAATTGAGTAGAAACAATAAAAACAGAAGATTTATTATTGCTAAGGTGATATTTAGCATCTTTTTGTTGACAAGGATACATTATTTTAACAATTGTTAAACTTTAATTTAGACGTAATTATAACTATAAGTGCTCTATATGACCACCACCATTATCAATACAGTTTATATAATCCTGCTCAATTTTGTGTATTGTATTCCTTATAAATTGTCTATGATTTTGATTGATATCATCTATCGCGGTAATAATTTTTCTGCGGAGCTCCTCGACATTTTCAGTTCTCTGTTCGTAAACTTTATTTTGCAGGTAACCCCACAGAAATGAATCAAGAGGTGTCAGGTCTGGACTGTTT
Organism: Anthonomus grandis grandis; assembly: GCF_022605725.1. Lineage (NCBI taxonomy): Eukaryota > Metazoa > Arthropoda > Insecta > Coleoptera > Curculionidae > Anthonomus > Anthonomus grandis. The sequence continues at coordinate 7,340,212 of NC_065562.1, forward strand.
GGTGTCCAACGATTTGGCCCAGTTCGTCCAATCCACAGGTTATATCTTTCATTTAATCTCAAAACAGGTAACACATTATGCGGTGGGGCACCATCTTGATGCCAAACTATTTGCTCATATTGCCTTATGGGTAGATCTTCAAGTTTAGTTTCAATTTGATAAGTAAGCATCTCTAGGTATCTCTCCCGTCAAGTTGCCGTTATAAAAAATAGGTCCTATTACCTGGTCATTTAAAATTCCACACCATACATGTAGAGATTGCTGCCCTTGAAACTTAATTTCCCTTGTTATTCGGGGGTTTGTTCTTGACCAAAAGCGAACATTTTTTCGATTGTAAATGCCCGCGGTTGTAAAGATGCACTCGTCAGTCCACAAAATTTTTCTAAAAAAGTTATTATCTTCTTCTTTTAGCACTAGCATCTCTTGACAAAATTCCACCCGTTTATTTCTTTGCTCTACACTTGAAGTTTGAACAGGTAATATTCGATAAGCAAAATATTTATACGTTTTTAAAGTTGAATACATTTTTTTGGCCAATCGATCAAAGTAAATTCTGGCCTCTTCTATGGAATGATTTGGGTGTTCTAAAAAGAAATTCAACATTTTTGATGGGCAATTTGAGGGAGACAAAGGCCCGAACATGATAGCGTAGACCTCAATATATTCAAAAATTAGTAAAAACTTACCTACCTTCGAAATATAGCAAAATATGTAATTCTTCTTCTGGATCGACAAGAACTGTCCGACGTTTTCTTCGTAGAGTTTTCCTGATGCAAAATGCTTGTTCTATATTTTTAAACGTATTTTTTGCCGGAATTGCGTGTAAAGGAAAGGTTCGACGATATTCCTCTCTGGCGGCATTTGCGTTATTATTATTTTTATAAAATATACGGACAATGTCACATTTTTCTTCATCACTCTACAGCATTTTTTAACATTTATGGATCAACAAACAAGAAATGACAATGCCATCTGAATGATTTGTTTTTTAATAAATGTCAAACAATAACAATGCAGCGCCTACCAAGATCTTCGAAAGAAAAGAAGAAAGAAAGAAAATGTGCTATATTACGTAAGACAACAAAATCTTGTGTACAAGCATCCTAAAAACTAAAAAATTCCAAATTCACTTTAAATTTCAAATTTCAAACAAACATAACATCTAAAACACTTTACCATAAAATTTACACACATTACCAAAATTAATCATAACAAAACAGATTGAGAAAAAAAAAGCATCTTTTTGATAAATTTCATTAAAAAATAAGTAAAGCTGTCAATAAAACAGAATTTAGAAGAAGTAAATTAAATGAAATTTGAAACAAAACTAAAACACTAAAATGATGTCAGAGCACAGGTTAAAAGGTATCATTAAAAAAATCGTCAAGGCTATAATATTCCCTGGATAATAAAAGTGATTTTAATTCCTTTTTGAATCTCTTAACTTCTAAAATTTGTCTGATACATAGAGGAACATGGTTGTAAATTTTTTTGCTAAGGTATATAAGTGAGTTCTTAGTGAGGGAGGATGTAGGGATTGGTAAGGGAAAATCGTTAACCTGGCGAGTCATATGAACAGTGTTAGAGGGAGGTTTAGGACATTTATGAATAAGAGTAGCTGTTTCTAAGATAAAAAGAGAAAAAAGAGTTAGGATTTTTTGAGATATAAAGAGAGGTTTACAAGAATCTCTTAACCCAGCAGAACATAGGTATCTAACTGCCTTTTTCGAATCACAAAAATTATGTTTAATAATCCCTTGTTGCTTAAACCCCAAAAAGGCAAGCCATAACGAAGGTGGGACTCAATAAGAGAAAAGTACACTGAACGTGCAACTACCCCTCCCAGCTCATGCCCCACCATTCTTACTACAAAGCATCCAGAGGATAATTTTGATGCAAGATTTAGGATATGATCTTCGAAGCGAAGGCGACCATCAATGGTAATACCAAGGAACTTACAGCTTTCTTTGTTTTGCAAGGGGGAGTTTTCACTAAACATAAGGCCCTGAACGTCACACTTAAATCCCATAATAAAGGTTTTGCCCACATTAAATACAAGCCTGTTTGCAGCACACAACTCCGATAAAATCTTAAGATCCTTGAAAACCTGGGCTCTAACATTATCAGAATCTCTATGATTCCATAAAATGGTGGTATCATCAGCAAACTGAACCACTTTGCCCTGCAGTTTTAATGAACCCAAATCATTTACATAGAGCAAAAATAATCGTGGTCCTAACACTGAACCCTGAGGTACTCCAGTTTTAAGGGATCTGGAATCGGATAAACATCCAGATACTGTAACTCTTTGGGTACGATTAGACAGATAGGATTCCAGCCATTGCAATGCCACACCTCTAAAGCCATAATTATTGAGCTTAGACAGCAGTATTCCATAATCTACACAATCAAATGCCTTGGATAAATCGCAAAACACTTCCGCCGCGGACTCTCCAGAATTCAAGGACACATAGACACTCTCCAAAAAGCCGAAAACAGCGTCATGAGTCCCTTTTCCCGTTTGAAATCCAAAGTGATTTGCAGATAAAATGCAATTATGTTGCAAAAAAGTTAAAATTCTGATTTTTGCAAGTTTTTCAACTATCTTGGAGAGGGTAGATAATATAGAAATTGGACGGAAATTACAAGGCTCACTCACATCTCCACCCTTATAAAGAGGGATAACCACTGCCTCCCTCAAACATGCTGGAAAGATGCCATTATGAAAGGAATTGTTTATGGCAGAAGCTAAGGCATTCAATGCTGAGTTAGGCAAAAGGAGTAGTAATTTTGATGATATTCCATCAGCTCCAGCTGATTTATGGTTTTTTAAGCTTTTAATTGCATCTCTAACATCAGTAAGGCTAACAGGATAAAAGAAAAAAGAATTTTGAACTGACACTTGTTGAATATAATGCAAAGGATCAATATTAGTATTCACATCCTTGAGCAATAAATGAGGAATATTACAGTAATAATCATTTAAACTATTTGGTCTTACTTTTGGTTCTGAAACTTTCTTGTGAGAATGCCTGAAGTCATTTATAATTGACCAACATTCTCTCTGCCTATTTGAGGACATATTCAAGCGGTCACTATAATATTTAACCTTAGCTGCTTTTATCGTCTTTCTATATAGACTACGATATTTCTGATGATAAAGAATAATGTTTGCATTAGTTGGAAACTTGCACAGCTTAGCCAAAAAACGGAGGTTTTTAGCTGAAGTTCTGAGGCCTGCTGTGACCCATGGTTTTCCATTTTTCATTTTAAGCCTCTTTTTAGGAAAACACTGATTGATCTTGTCACATAGCACATGAAATAACAAAGTAAACGGGTCAGGAGCCATTTCAACTGCATTCCAATTAACCAAAGCTGCAGTAGAAGAAAAAGCATTAAAATTTGCTCTGCTGAAAATTCTTCCTATATAATGAGATGAAGGAAATACAGTGTTGCATGGAATCCTAGCGAGAATGGCTTCATGGGCAGAAATACCAGATGAGAGTACTCTACATGACACATCATTTAAATTTGTACACAAATAATCAATAGTAGTTGCAGATGAGGATGTTATATGTGTGGGTGAAAGAACATGCATCTTCAAGTCATAAGATTCCAATATACTTAAAAGGGATGTATGATATGATGGCAAGCTTACATCAGTGAAGTTAATATTAAAGTCACCAGCCAATATAACTATGGAGTGTAGAGACAATTGGGATAATAGAGAATCAAGTTTGTCCAGGAACATACCAATATCTCCTGTGGGTGGTCTATAAACACAAAGAACATATAAATTAAATAGCTTACAAAAACAAAGGGAGAATTCAAAAACCTTCTCCAACAGAAAGCTATCATACTTATTAATTTTACAGAAAAAAGCTTCAATTGTTTGTTTAACTAAAATAGCTGTTCCTGCATGTATGGAGTGTTGCCGACAAAAAATTGATATAGGAATATAATCAGATATTAAGAAACATTCGTTAGGCTTTAACCAGTGCTCAGTTAGTAATACAATATCAGGAAAATCACATGAATCAAGTAAATTATTTCAAATATATAAATATAATAAAACAAAATAACAAAATAAATATATCACTTCAATATATTATTTTTTTAAAGTTTGGAGCCCGATATTTTCGAAATGGTTTAATAAAACATAGTTAAACTATATATATTTGAAATCAGAAAATTCGGCTCTTTTTAAATATGAAGTCATATACAGGGCGTTCCATATAAAAAAACTGATCATCTATCAAAATTTGACGTTTCTAAAAGAAAAAAAAAAATTTTGACATCGGATTCAAAAATTTAAAGTAAAACCCCAAAAGTTTTGTATTAAAATTTTTTTTTTACTTTTCGCATTACCCCTGTAGGGGTGGGGTCAATATATGGGGAAAGACCCTGTACATGATATCATCACAACAATTGTTCAAAATGTCAATATCAATGTTTAAAAATTTTATAGCTGATGATTTTTAACATCAGCAACATTGGTCTGTCAACATATGGACAGGCATTGTTGATGATTTTCTGTACAAGTACCTAAGGATTGGGCTCAGCGGTTTGGGCACCAAGTTTGGAAATTTGATCCCATAGTTCTGAAACACCCTGTATATAATAAAACATAACACTTTTTTCTCTTGTAATAGGTGCTCGCAGATATTTCTTGTCAGTATACAAGACATGAAGATAGAAGGGGTAGAAAAGGTTCTTAAGAGTTTAAATGAGGATGTGCACAATTGCCGAATTAATAAAGATTTATAATTAACTTCGTTTTATTCAATAAAGTAATTTATTAGTAGTGTGTGACTGTCAGCAGGGAATAAAATCACAAAATACATGAAAAAAAATCATTCAATTAAGGAAAGTTGAAATCAAAAATAGGGCTTCACTCACCTTTTCTGGCTTTGCAAAACTAATGCTGTGTAGATTTTAATACCACAATTTGATACGCCTTTGAAACTAAGAATTAGAAAACTATTGGGTGATTTTCAAAATAATTACAAGCTGTAACTTAAAGAAAACATAACATAACATAACAAATACCTGTCATTTGTTTTTATTTGAATTTTTCCATTTTCATTTTTCCACGAGTTTTGACGTTTTGACTATTGACACAAAGTAGATATTGCAGGCTAAGGGTGCTTTCACAGTTTCGCCGAGCGGTGTGAAGTTAGCTTGCGGTTCAGTGGCATTTTCGATACACAATTTTAAATCTAATACAGTTGTTTATTTCATTTCTTTTTGCATATTGGTATTATAATATAAATTTATGTTAGTATTTATTATACAGGGAAACAATTTCAAAACTTACAATGGCTATATCTGAGGAAACGGAAAAAAAATCGCTGAAAACACTTCTATAACAGTGTAGCGTTTTTACCGTTCGTTTAGGTGTCAATTAAAACGCTAGATGCACAAATATAGAAACTAGAAACATAGATGATTCCCAAATGATGGGAACAGCTGGCATTTTCGCGGCGGTTTAGATCATTACACTCCCACTACCTAAGCTCAATCAACATGATCTCAAAGATGGTGGATGTCCATATAGGCAGAAGGTCCCCCTTTAGCAATAGAAGCTCCTGTATAAGCATTCCATGCTTTTCTCCAAAAAACAATGATGAGAAGTATAACAGCAGATCAGAACATGCACGCCTGTACACAAGTTCTAACGTGGGTCGAATCATCATCCAGTCCAAGTTAGAGAGTCCACTTTTCAGGTCATTGTCAGGCTTCCTAGGCCCTCGGCAAGCAACTCCTCCTTTAGAGAATACAAAGCATTTTAATGATCAATCATCTTTTCTTGATGAGCTTCATCTTTTACTTGATTCATGTGATTTTCCTGATATTGTATTACTAACTGAGCACTGGTTAAAGCCTAACGAATGTTTCTTAATATCTGATTATATTCCTATGTCAATTTTTTATCGCCAACACTCCATACATGGAGGAACAGCTATTTTAGTTAAACAAACAATTGAAGCTTTTTTCTGTAAAATTAATAAGTATGATAGCTTTCTGTTGGAGAAGGTTTTTGAATTCTCCCTTTGTTTTTGTAAGCGATTTAATTTATATGTTCTTTGTGTTTATAGACCACCCACAGGAGATATTGGTATGTTCCTGGACAAACTTGATTCTCTATTATCCCAATTGTCTATACACTCCATAGTTATATTGGCTGGTGACTTTAATATTAACTTAACTGATGTAAGCGTGCTATCATATCATACTTTTATCATACTCCCTTTTAAGTATATTGGAATCTTATGCCTTAAAGATGCATGTTCTTTCACCCACACGTATAACATACTCATCTGCAACTACTATTGATTATTTGTGTACAAATTTAAATGATGTGTCATGTAGAGTACTCTTATCTAGTATTTCTGACCATGAAGCCAGTCTCGCTGGGATTCCATGCAACACTGTATTTGCTTCATCTCATTATGTAGGAAGAATTTTCAGCAGAGCAAATTTTAATGCTTTTTCTTCTACTACAGCTTTGGTTAATTGGAATGCAGTTAAAATGACTCCTGACCCGTTTACTTTGTTATTTCATGTGCTATGTGACAAGATCAATCAGTGTTTTCCTAAAAAGAGGCTTAAAATGACAAATTGAAAACCATGGGTCACAGCAGGCCTCAGAACTTTAGCTAAAAACCTCCGTTTTTTGGCTAAGTTGTGCAAGTTTACAACTAATGCAAACATTATTCTTTATCATCAGAAATATCGTAGTCTATACAGAAAGACGATAAAAGCAGCAAAGTTAAATATTATAGTGACCGCTTGAATATGTCCTCAAATAGGTAGAGAGAATGTTGGTCAATTATAAATGACTTCAGGCCTTCTCACAAGAAAGTTTCAGAATCAGAAGTAAGACCAAATAGTTTAAATGATTATTACTGTAATATTTCTCATTTATTGCTGAAGGATGTGAATACTAATATTGATCCTTTGCATTATATTCAACAAGTGTCAGTTCAAAATTCTTTTTTCTTTTATCCTGTTAGCCTTACTGATGTTAGAGATGCAATTAAAAGCTTAAAAACCATAAATCAGCTATAGCTGATGAGATATCATAAAAATTAGTACTCCTTTTGCCTGACAGCATTGAATGTCTTAACTTCTGCCATAAACAATTCCTTTTATAATGGCATCTTTCCAGCATGTTTGAAGGAGGCAGTGGTTATCCCTCTTTATAAGGGTGGAGATTTGAGTGAGCCTTGTAATTTCCGTCCAATTTCTATATTATCTACCCTCTCCAAGATAGTTAAAAAACTTGCAAAAATCATAATTTTGTCTTTTTTGCAACACAATTGCATTTTATCTGCAAATCAGTTTGGATTTCAAACGGGAAAAGGAACTAATGACGCTGTTTTCGGCTTTTTGGAGAGTGTCTATGTCTCCTTAAATTCTGGAGAGTCCGCGGTGGCAGTGTTTTGCGATTTATCCAAGGCATTTGATTGTGTAGATCATGGAATACTGCTGTCTAAGCTCAATAATTATGGTTTTAGATGTGTGGCATTGCAATGGCTGGAATCCTATCTGTCTAATCGTACCCAAAGAGTCCGAGATCCGATTTCAGATCCCTTAAAACTGGAGTACCTCAGGGTTCAGTGTTAGGACCACTCGAAACATTCATCCATTATCCCAAAGATGCTGGTCATACACTTTTAAAAAAGGTAAAAAACACGAAATCTACAGCATCACAAATACATTTAATAAAATAACGAAGGTTACATGTTTCGCTCGACTAGAGCATCATCAGACCTAAACAATAATTAAAATTGTGTAACCCGAAAAAAGGAGAAATCAACAAAAACTTACCATAACATACACAAAACATTGATTACAATAAAGTGGCACTATCTATGTACAAAGAACTCAACTAAACAATCAAATCACTTTATACATTTTAGAAATCTAACTATCATTTAAGAGTCTAGAACTACTTGAGGTTATTAAAAACTAGGTGGCCATCAAAATCAAACCTTTCATTAACACAGGACAGATCTGGGCTTTTAAAAGCCTTACCAATCTTCACTGTCTCTAGGACCACTAATATTTTGTAAATGATTTGGGTTCATTAAAACTGCAGGGCAAAGTGGTTCAGTTTGCTGATGATACCACCATTTTATGGAATCATAGAGATTCTGATAATGTTAGAGCCCAGGTTTTTAAGGATCTTAATATTTTATCGGAGTGGTGTGCTGCAAACAGGCTTGTATTATTAGGCTATGTAATGTGAGCAAAACCTTTATTATGCATTAATTACACCTTATTTATGCATGAAGTTGAAGCTTACTTCCTAGCTTAACCATACAAATCAGCTTGAGGTTAGATATTACAAAGAATTTTAAAATATATCTTAAATAATTGCATAGTTACAAAATATTAAGTTCTAACTGCCTATATGCACAACCGATTAACATTACAACGTTTGATAACCACACAGACTTATGAAATTTACAATAAGTTAAAGAATAGATATTTAACAACACTCTAGGCTAACAGAGATCAGTAATATAACTGCTTATCTTTCGTCTAAATATAGAAGGTGAAATATACTTTAACTCAGGAGGAATTTTATTATATTGCAGATGAATACAGTAACTAAAGCTCCCCTCAAATAAAACAGTTTTATGAAGAGGAGGTGTAATAAAATGCCTATTTCTTAAGTCCAAAACATGAGCGACTATGTAGTAACCTCCTTTCACTCATATTTAGCCATCTCATCAAGCGTAACTTTCTACATCAACCCATTTACTAAAGCGTCGGCGATAGTAGAGGCTTTCTGGTTAATCCTTAAAAACATTCGTATTCTAACATTATTCTTGAACTCGTATTCTTATTTTTACTTTAAGAGGCAAAACGTTACTATTAGCATTATTATCTTTGATTTTTATTTTGGTACTATTTACATATGAAATAGCATTTATCTCCAACAATGTCGTACAGCACAACCAAACGTATGGAAATTATTATTGTTTATGCTAAAGACAATCAGTGTTTAATAATAATAGCTCAAGTATTTAACCGGAGCATCCAGAGAGAAATATAATTCACCTGTCATTCGCCAACTATAGTGGCAAAATTTCAAAGATTTAATTTCCACCGGATTGTCCCGCAAATTTGTGAAGAAAACACGTAAATTTTATAAATTTCATTCCTATATGCAAATTCCTTATGAACTTGGTGACAGTGACCACGACTGAATATATAAATTTCGGGTAATTGTAACAGCTAGAATTACTGCACAACCTCAGCTCGTCAAAAATATTGGCTCAAGTGATATAGTTCAGTTCAGAGATCTATTAGAATATTTGATGGACCGCAAATAGTCCGTGTGCCGGTGTTGCTTGTATTGTCACATGACGTGCATGTTTAAATCGCAAAATTTTATGTGGAAAGAGTCATAAAGTAATATTCTAAGCGATATTTAATCATTTCATTAAATAAATAAATGTTTTAAGCATTTTTTAAAGAATTTATACATTTGATTCGTAAAATGTGACTACATGCGCCCACGTATTATTTTGTTAAACGCCTGACCTTAGTCACAGCCACTCAAGCGTGAAAAGTTGCACAGGTCTGGCCTTAAAATTTATTTGTATTTAAAACTTTATTATTCGGGATTTTTGGGTTTAGTTTTATTAAGTTAGAAATTCAGGATAGTTGATAGCAAGATAATATTTAATTTAAATATAAAATTTAAGTACGTTAAATGAGTTTAACCAAAAATTTTAATTTCATAAGTTTAGTTTTTAGCGCCATCAGTCCCTTATAACAAGTCAAGTCTCTTTGCCTTGCAATATGTCAAGTTGGAATAATGTATTGACTACTGTTAACCCACTGCATAGCTTTCATCAAATAGTATTAAAAAATTTTAACACTGCTTTTCCTGTTGTCAATATTAAGAAACGAAATAGAAAACCTTGATATACTAAGGGTTTACGAGTATCTGGGAAAAAATATGCGCTCCCTTTTTTACAATAGGAAATACGCTATGAACAATGCAACATTTTTAAATTATTATAACAGATACCGCAAGATTTACAGAAACTCAATCAGAATGGCTAAGTGGACCTACTTTCAAAGGAGGATAAATAATTCCTCCAACAGAGGAAACGAGTCTTGGAAGATTTTAAATAAGCTTAGGGGTAAAAATAATGTCTTGGTTATTCCAAGTACCTTAGATTCCAATGTCCTCAATTCCTTCTACTGTGATATTGCTAGTAACCTTGCAGCCAATCTCTCACAAAAAATAGATCCCAGGAGCTATCTCAGCAATGTGGTAGTAGCCGAATCTCTCTTTTTTGCCCCCACAAGTGTAGAAGAGCTTAAACAGTTAATGGTTAATATTAAGAATAAGAGTTCATCAGGTCGGGATGGGCTTTCTCTTAAAATATTTTCTGCTTTACCTCTTGTTGCTTTGCAAGTCTTGGCCGAGTCAATTAACTTTTCATTTATGTCTGGAGTTTTCCCAGAGTGCTTAAAAAGAGCAATGATTGTTCCTCTTTACAAGGGTGGCGATCGCGACTGTCCTTCTAACTTTAGACCTATAGCGTTATTGCCTACTTTAGCCAAGATAGTGGAACGGCTCGTTAAGGTGAGGATGGTTTCATTTTTAAATAGGTTTGGCCTATTGAGTCTTCAGCAGTTTGGCTTTCGTGAGTCTGTGAGCACAAATAATGCTATCTTTAGCTTTCTAAAGCACCTGTACAACCGACCCAATGTTGGTGAAGTTGCAGCAGCGGTATTCTGTGACTTGTCCAAGGCATTTGACTGCATGAGTCACAGAGTGCTGCTAATGAAACTGGAGCTCTATGGTTTCAGAGGAACTGCCCTTGAGTGGTTTCGTTCCTGCTTATCAAATCATGTCCAGGCTGTCAAATTTAATGATGGTATCTCTAAGGAACTTAATATAAATGTGGGTGTTCCGCAAGGATCAGTACTTGGTCCTTTACTTTTTCTCATTTATGTAAACGATCTGCCACAACTGCAGGTAACTGGCAAATTTACATTGTTTGCCGATGATACCACCATCCTCTGGCACGACTCTAATGTTTCTCAAATGGAGACCAATATACGTGCAGATTTGTTAAAAATAAAAGACTGGTGTGATGCAAATTTTTTGACATTTAATGTTTCCAAAACAAATATCCTTAATTTTAAATGTAATACAAATGATATATATGTTTAAATAATAAAGCCATCAACATGCCACCGTTCAGTAAGTTTTTGGGTCTTTCCATAGACAAGTTCCTTAAATTTGAAGACCATATTGTGAATGTATGTAGAAAAGTCTCATCAGGCTGCTACGCCCTAAGGGTTATTGCCACCAGTCTTAATTTCTCCATCGCCAGATCTGCATACTTCGCGATTATTGAGTCGCACCTTCGATATGGAATTTGCTTTTGGGATTCATGTTCAAATTCACTTTTTAGTTCAGTGTTTGTACTCCAGAAAAGGGCCATTAGATATCTATGTGGAGCCAAGCCTCGTGACTCATGTCGCCCGTTTTTTGTAAGTCATAATATTTTAACCCTGTGTTGTATCTTTATTTTGGAAACAGTTTGCTTAGTTTTTAGAAAATGTAAACAGGAACTCCACTTGGGAAGCCACTATAATACGCGACAAAATTATTTGTTAAGGCTACCCATTCCTCATTTTGAACTTGTCCGTAGCTCTATCATATATGGAGTTAAAAAGCTGTTTAATAAACTTCCATTAGAAATAAGACAACTTAAGGCTGAAAAAAGCCTACGTACAAGGACGAAAATATTTCTTGCTAGTAAAGCGTACTATAGTTTAAGTGAATTTTTTAATGATTAGCATTTAAGTATTTTTCAAAGTTTTATATAATTTTATTTTATTTTAAATTAGTTTCTCGTTTTTATTCCTTTAATGTAAAGTCTATTGGCTTTGTCTACAATTTCTATGTTTATATTGACAATAAAGCATTTTTGAGTTTGAGTTTGAATAGCCCTATAGCTCAGACCAGATTTTCGATGCCAACAATAAAAACCAAAGAAAGAAGTAGAAGATGAAATTTTGTGGTTAGGTTAGAACACTGTGTTAACGAACGGCAATTTTAAACTTTTTTAGGAAATAAAATGATTTGATTCTCTAATTTACTGTTCAACACTTTTTTAACTCTTGGTAATTGTGGTTGTTGGTATTTTTATTTTATGATTATAATTTAACGTATCCTACTGTAACATTTAGTGCGATGTTATTGTTTCTGTTTTCTTCCTGTTTATAAAGGTAAGCTTTGTTGATTTTTGTATTTTTAAGATGTCAGAATTCAAGTATATTTTTAAATTTGATATATTGAATTATACGTTTACGATTGCTATTTCAATTTTTTGATTTGTGCTTAATGCTGCAGTACAAAAGATTGAAACAGGTGTACTTGAGATCTTATTCTTAAATTATGGGGAATAGAGAAGGTAATAGAACAGTTTGTTGTTGTTTTTTGACACTGCCAATTTCACTTTCAAAAAGGCAACTGGTCTTTCTATAATTCTATTAGCAGTTCTACTCCCTAAAATTCAATAGTAAAGGTCTACAAAACATGATATTTTAAATAAAATGTTTTATTATTTTTTTGTTAATTTTGTGCCTAATTTTACAAGACTGTCAATTGTACCTGGGGTTTTATTATTAAACAATTTATTAAGTAAAAAGTAGTCATCCCTAGTTCTTCTCAACAAAAGACACTTTTGTTGTAAATAAAATAAAAAATTAAACACATTTTTTCATACACACATTTAATCAGGGCCCAGCCTAGGGTATTTGCGGCCCCTTCTGCAGTGATTTTTATAAAAAGTGTTTTAAAAAATGCTCTTACCAAAATACAATGTTTAAAAAAAAGGGTGTAATAAAAAAATCATATTGAATTAAATTCCAAACACACATATATTAATCAATATATCAATATTATCTATACAAAAAATATACATAAAAGCATATATTATTTACTTATATAAGTATTTCTATATTAATATGTAATTACATCGATATAAACACCTAAAGAAAATATATTTTAGTTACATACTAATTTAAAGAAATAAAAAAAAAGTAATTAGAACCCTGGTTTAAATGCTAACATTTACTTTTCTTGCCTTTTTATATGCAAATTCCCTAATTAGGTCGGTAACATCTAAATTAGAAACAATGTCTTCGTCAATACTTATTACTGATAAATTTGATATTCTTGATTGGCTCATTGTGGATCTTAAGTAGTTTTTTATTAATTTTAGTTTGGAAAATAAGCATTCCCCATGAGCTACAGTAACTGGCATTGTTAAAAATATTCTTAACGCTATGAATAAATTTGGAAATATGCCTTTCTTCGTTAGCACCTAGATATATTAATATTTCTTTGGGCGAGAAAATATTTCAATCATTAATGTAAATTGATAATATGTCGATTTCATTATAGAGGTCCAATACATTTATGTCCATATTTTTTGTTTCAGGGTCAGTTAATTTAGCTTCTAAATTCTTACAATAGGTCATTATTTCGGGTTTGGAAAATGCTTTCAAATTGTTTAAAAAACCAAATAATTCAATATGTTTTTGTAAATCATGAAATCTCTCATCCAATTTTAAGGTTGAAATATAGAGAATATAAAAAAAAAAATTACTTTAAAATTTATTTCTGGAGATTGGATTGGCTCATCCTTGTGTTCATAATCAAAAAACGTTTTTTTTTTCCTTGGTCTTATTGAGTGAATGGCTGGAAAGGAAATTTCGGCGTCTACTTCTTCCGCCTAAAAACCCGTTTTCCGATCTCATTTGTGTCAAAAATAATTTGATTTCTTTTAGCATCTGTACAGTTTCTGGTAAAATAACATTAGACTTTTGCAGTGTTTTGTTTGCTATATTAATTTTTGCGAAAATGTACCAAATAACTAATGAACAAATAAATTTAAATGATTTTATTTTATTTATTAAGGACATTGCAATATTCTTTGTTTCATTATCTCTGCTTTCATCATTAAAAAGCGTGAACAGAGCATCATACACTTTTTCTAACTCAAATCTAAGAGTTTTTATTGCCTCAATACGGCTTTCCCAGAGGGTATCCGATAAGAGCTTTAGTGTTAGCCTGGACAGCTCTTTTAAGAGAGCATTCCATCTTTAAGTTGAGGCCAGAAAAAAAACCTATATTTCCTGAATAATGCTAAAAAATTGTTACTTCTAGAGAGCTTTTTGCTGCACAGGGTACAAAAAAGGCTCTAGGATTAATATTTAAAATTTTTTTTTGTAGGTTATTGTGCTTGCCTTTCATGTTTGCTCCGTTGTCATAGCCCTGACCTCTCATATCGGCAATATCAATATCCAGTTCTTTTAAATAATTTAATAAAAAATCTGTTAACCCCTGACCAGTAGTGTTCGTAACTTTACAAAATCCTAAAAAATGTTCTCGAATTTCTATACTTTTAGAACAATCATCAATAAAAACGAATCTAACAATAATGGTAATTTGTTCATGGTGACTAACGTTACAGTCAAGAATGATTGAGAAATATTTGCATAATTTTAAACATTCAACAACATTTTTTACTTTTTCTCCTATTAAAAAAATCAATTCATTTTGTATTTTATCTCCCAAATAATGCAGCATTTTGTTCCCATCTTTTTGGACTCTATCAATATGTTCGGCCATTACAGAATCAAATTTTGCAATCGTCTCAATTAATTTAAGAAAATTACCGTTACCCTTATCAAATAGTTTTTGACTATTACCCCTAAAAGCTAAATTTTGTCCAGCTAAAAACTGGATAACAGATATTATTCTCTCTAAAATCAAAGTCCATCGTTTTTTTCCATTTGAAATAAATTTTGATTGATAGAGTCCACAGTTAAACCTTTTTTTATTGATTTTTTTAATTCAAGCTATTTCCTAACACTTTCAAAATGCCCCTTACTGGTTTTATGTCTTTCTAAAGTCCGAGATAAATGTCGCCAGTCACTATAGCCATTCCCCTCATTAAAACTATTATCAGAAACTTTAAATAATTTACAAGGAAAACAGTACACTGAATCTTTGAGTAAATAAGCCAGGTTCTAGGAACTTTTTCATTGTTAGTTAATTTTTTTTCAAAGTAAGCAGCGCTAAAACATCTATTTAAATTATTAATGGGGTAATTAATATTTTTAATTTGAACAGGTCCTATTCCTAAAATCAATAATCTAATATTATCCGTTAATATTTCTGGCCAATATGCTGGATCTTTAAATCGTTCTTCATTTACCTGAATAGCTTTAATGCCCTCAGTTTGCGTATTTGCTGGCGTATTCGTCGAGTGATCATCTTGTTTTAGTTCATCTCCTGATGGTTGTTGATCTCCATCATTTGGTTGTTCTACATCGGCATCGACTTCAGTTGACGTCAAAGGTTGAACATCCGGCCTTTGGCTTGTTGAAGGTTGAGGTTGTGCCGGTTGTGGGTTCGTTGATGACGCAAAAAACTTTTTTAACGAACCTGCTAACCGCCTGTCATCTTCCTCCTTTTCTAGCTTCCTTTTTCGGTATTGGGAACCAGAAAGCCTCTTTCGACCATCAGCCATTTAAATCAACAAATATTTTTTTTAGAATTGGCACAAAAATCAGACATTACCTTTTTCAATGAAAAATTGCTTAAGGCATGAAGTTCTAAATATTTGGAAGATATTAATAAAATATTTTAAACTTACCGTTAACAAGACAAACACAATTTTTATATAAAATGTATTAAAAATAAACACTAATCGACAAGCCGCTTTAAAACTCGCAAATTAAAATAAATTAAAAACAAAAGGGTGGGAATTTCTAAACATTACACCCCCGCTTATTTCTGCCATAATAAATTTTGTGTCATCTTTAAAAAGAAAATAATTTGTTGTTTGTTTTTATTTTTTCCCGCACTTATTTTAATATTTATTACTGTTCCAAATTTATGACGTATAAAGGGCTAATTGGTGACATCATGTATCTTAAGACGGTTATAACTATAACCGCTTGGACGTGTTTGGTTAATACCATTTAAGAACGGTAATTACCGACAGACCGCTTGGAATCGGTTTAAGTTTCTCCTTGTTCATGGTTTGATTCATGTTTGCCTCTACCCAGTTCTTATTGTGTCCCATATACATAAAAGCAGACTTACTAGGATTTATCTTCAAACCATTATTTATTGAATACTGATAAATGAATTCCAACCCGCTGTTAAATTTTTCATTCTTTCGTTTGCACTAGACTTCAAAAAACTGTCGTAAACCTGGGTATCATCGGCATATTGATGGATATTATTCTTGATAACAATTTTATGTATGTCCACCGTAAATATAACAAAAAGTAGAGGTCCTAGTATGGAGCACTGTGGAACCCCACTCTTTGAATTCACGTGGATTCGACAAACGATCCTGCACAAGTACCCTCTGAGTTCTTCCTGATAAGTAATTTCTAAAAAAAATCAACCACACTCTTACTAAAACCGTAATAGCCCAATTTTGCACACAATAGCTCGGGATTGAGTACATCAAAAGCTTTACTGTAGCCTAAAAATATTAATGCCGATGTCTTTCCTATATCTATCTCCCAACAATGTCATCGAGTACTTACATCGGTTCATTAAAACTGCAGGGCAAAGTGGTTCAGTTTGCTGATGATACCACCATTTTATGGAATCATAGAGATTCTGATAATGTTAGAGCCCAGGTTTTCAAGGATCTTAAGATTTTATCGGAGTTGTGTGCTGAAAACAGGCTTGTATTTAATGTGGGCAAAACCTTTATTATGGGATTTAAGTGTGACGTTCAGGGCCTTATGTTTAGTGAAAACTCCCCCTTGCAAAACAAAGAAAGCTGTAAGTTCCTTGGTATTACCATTGATGGTCGCCTTCGCTTCGAAGATCATATCCTAAATCTTGCATCAAAATTATCCTCTGGATGCTTTGCAGTAAGAATGGCGGGGCATGAGCTGGGAGGGGTAGTTGCACGTTCAGTGTACTTTTCTCTTATTGAGTCCCACCTTCGTTATGGCTTGCCTTTTTGGGGTTTAAGCAACAAGGGATTATTAAACATAATTTTTGTGATTCAAAAAAAGGCAGTTAGATACCTATGTTCCGCTGGGTTAAGAGAAACAGCTACTCTTATTCATAAATGTCCTAAACCTCTCTCTAACACTGGTCATATGACTCGCCAGGTTAACGATTTTCCCTTACCAATCCCTACATCCTCCCTCACGAAGAACTCACTTATATACCTCAGCAAAAAAATTTACAACCATGTTCCTCTATGTATCAGACAAATTTTAGAAGTTAAGAGATTCAAAAAGGAATTAAAATCACTTTTATTATCCAGGGCATATTATAGCCTTGACGATTTTTTTAATGATACCTTTTAACCTGTGCTCTGACATCATTTTAGTGTTTTAGTTTTGTTTCCTGTTAAATAATGTAATTTACTTCTTCTAAATTCTGTTTTATTGACAGCTTTACTTATTTTTTAATGAAATTTATCAAAAAGATGCTTTTTTTTCTCAATCTGTTTTGTTATGATTAATTTTGGTAATGTGTGTAAATTTTATGGTAAAGTGTTTTAGATGTTATGTTTGTTTGAAATTTGAAATTTAAAGTTAATTTGGAATTTTTTAGTTTTTAGGATGCTTGTACACAAGATTTTGTTGTCTTACTTACTGATTTTTTATTGCCGGTGACTGGCTCTCGACACACTCCGTATGAATGTGTCTTTTCAGTACCTTCTGAAGACTTCTGCGGGACCGGATGGCATTATCAGCCCAGCTTGCTACTTCGTGAATGTGTATGTACTCTGTCGAAGCCTATTTGCACTTTATTCAATCTGTCTTTAAAGTCGGGAGCATTTCCTTCTTTTTGGAAGAATTCGTATATTACGCCGATATTTAAGTCTGGTAATACTAGTGATGTCAGTAATTATCGGGGAGTTTGTATACAGTCAACCTTGCCTAAACTTTTGGATGCACTTGTAACCAAGCAATTGTCATGGCAATGTAAAAGCCTTATTATTAACAGTCAACGTGGTTTTCAAAAAGGTCGTTCCACTGTTACTAACTTAATATGTTATGAAGATTATCTGTTTAATGCTTTTGGTAAGGCTTTACAAGTTGATGCTGTTTATACGGATTTTTCGAAGGCGTTCGACAAAGTTAATCATGCGCTTCTACTGGCAAACCTCCAAGCTTTGGGTTTTGGATCAAATGTTATTTGTTGGCTAAGGGACTATCTACTGGGTAGATCGCAATGTATACGGCTTAATAACTTCTTATCTAGCAGCTTTTCTGTGCCATCTGGCGTTCCTCAGGGGTCACATGTGGGTCCGTTGCTTTTTACAATGTTTGTTAATGATATAGGATTATTTGAAAATTGTAAATTTATATTATTCGCTGATGATTTAAAATTGTTTTTGTCTATTGATTCTAATGTTCAATGTCAATTGTTACAGGATGATTTGCATAATCTCTATGAATGGTGCAACCTTAATGGTTTAGATTTAAATGTTCTGAAGTGTTATTCAATACCTATTGGAAGAATTCGCGATCTTACATTGGTTGATTATAGTATAGGTTCCACTATTTTAAAAAGGGTAACGGAAGTTAGGGATCTCGGAGTAATTTTCGATTCTAAGTTGACATTTTTGTCTCATGCTGAAAAGTTAGTTCAGAAAGCGTATAGAAATCTAGGATTTATAACTAGATGCAGTCAAGACTTCTCATGCTCTGTCTATAAAGTTCTGTACTGTTCGTTAGTCCGTTCTGGTTTGGAGTATGCTAGTCCCGTATGGTCTCCATTTTATAAATCGCATATTGAAAATATTAAGAAAGTCCAAAATTAATTCTTAAGAAATTGTTCTTTTAAACTTAAGGTTCCATTAGCTAATGGTCATACTGATTACAAGTCGGTTATGTCAGCTCTCTCTTCGGACCCACTTGAGTTAAGGCGTAATAATTCAGACTTGTGTTTTATTTTTAAATTAATATCTGGCATGACTGATTGTGATTATCTTTTAAATAGGCTGAATTTTCGGGCGCAAAAATTGACTAGACTGAAAAATGTAGAGATAGTAGTTCTTATGGACAGCATAATCCTATAACTAGAATGCAACGTTCTTTCGATAGAGATAGTCTTGACTTGCACGTTTCTTTTAGCAGTTTTAGGAGTTCTTAAATTAATTAGTGACTCGTTACTTTAACAGGTTTCTTTAAATTAATTTGTAACTTTGATTGATTTATGTCTTACTATTATCTAGCTTAAGTTGTATTAATATTAGTATCTTTTGTGTTATTTTATTTTTGTAAAATTGGTGGATACCGTTAAATAAATAAATAAGAGTTGGATACGTGCAGGTTTGATTGCATTTGTTATAAATTTCTACTAAGATGGAAATGATTACTGGACAATATAGTTTTATCATAACGAGGGAGAGCTGATCAGATCCCGAAGCATTAGACTTAATCTGGCATAAGGCCTTCTAGATATCACTATTTGAATACCGAATAAATTGAAATCTACTTGCAGTACATTTTGTTGTACGATACATTTTAAGTGTCTCTTTGTTGACTTTTGGGGATATTTTTTGCACTGAACTGAATCTAAAAAGGAATCGTTAATTTTTTGGAGATCTCTTAAAGAAGGAGGTAAATCAATATTTTTTTTTGTTTTTCTATAAACGTTCGTTTCGTTTAGGCTACTTCAAAGTTTCTTGCTCTCGCTTTCTTGCAGTCTTGGGTACTTCTACTTTTTTATACTTTGAAAAGAGTTTATTGCGATATTGCTTTAAAATTTTTAAAGTTTCTGTAAACCATGGAGCTTTGGCCTTTGTGTTTTGAACTGATATCGTTACAGTTAAATAACTCGTGCCAAGTTTGATTTAGAAGATCGGACTCAAAAATCTGTTGATCAATGTTCTTATAATTCGATACGTTACCATTTTAGGTAAAGTTTCAGGCACCTGAATGTTAAGATTGCAGTATATAAGTTCATGATGCATTTGATAGTGTATAACATCTCCGCCTACAAACTTTTTATTGGATGTTATAAAAACGTCAATTAGGCTTGCTTTATCGCCAAAATAACGCGTTGGGTTTGATACAAGTTGATGAAATTCAATGAAAAGTATCTACCAAGTTACTAATGCTATTATGACACAACAGATGTATGTTTAAATCTCCCATACATACTAATTCATCACAAAGAAGAATCATGTCGGCCACTGAGCTCTCTAATATATTAAGTGCTTGCAGTACATTAAAACGCTTAGGACGATAGAAAATTCCTACCCCCAAAGTGACATTATTAATTTTAGATGTTCTAAAGTTTCTTCTTGTGAAACGTTATCCAAAACATTTACAATTAAATTGCTACGTATGTACACAACAACATCACCTCCACGGCCCTGTCTATCCATTCTATGATATGTATATCCCTGAATAGAAATAGCAGTATCGGGTATGTTTGCAGTAAACAGCCTCTCGGATATTCCCAACATGTCCAGTTGTAATTCTAAAGTAATATTACGAATTGCGTCAATACTTGGCAGAAGTATTGACGCAAGTATATCAATAATATATAAACTATTATAAATTATTCATATTTTCCATTCTTTATAATGCCATTGTCAGAAATAAGTGTTTTTATCTAAAAAAAAAATAGCTGGCTGAGTCAAGTTTAAGTGGAATGGAAGATTACCATTAGATTCCTTGTTGAAAATTACTCCAATATCTGGGGAATATTCAGCTGTCCTGAGACTATTCTTACTTTTTAACCCATATATCAATACATACAATACAATATACATTATAAGTACTGAAGAAAATATGGAATGCTTATATACATCAGATGTTTGTCATTTGCTTCTCTTGAATCACTTTTTTTTTCTTTTTATTTCACTGTGTTAGTAATTTAATATCATCAATTATTTGATATTAATAAATAGGACGAAGTCCTCTCTTTGTAAAAATTATCGTTTTCCTTTAATATATAAAATTAATTTATTTATATTTTCAGATCGGTCCAGTGCTTCCTACTTTCAATAAACGAAATAAGTTTGTGTAAAATGGCCGATATTCGTGTGATGTTTGTCCTTCCTGATGAGGGCGATGACGAAACACAGAGCCCTCTGATGATGCAAGCTTTTGACTCCTGCAAGCAAATTATTAATAATACTTCATGGATAAAAGAATCAGAAATAGCGGACCTGACCCTTTCTAAAAAAGACTACTTGGTATATGAAAATCTTGACGGGAAAGACTTTAGTACACTTTTAGAGAAGAAGTGCGCTGTTCTCGGCCCACTTGCTATAAGTGTGTGTCTGATGGAAGGAAAACCCATCCCCAGTTTTCAATACCCATTTTTAAACGTCGCTATGTATGATTGTGTCGTAGCATGCACAAAAATAGTGAAAGCCGAAAAAGAAGAGATAAAGAGAAAAATACAACTTATGGGAGGTTTTTATGTACCGGATTTTTCAGAAGGGGTAACACATTTGGTAGTTGGTGCCTGTAGATCAGAAAAATATACAAATGCCGTAGCTCAAGGAACAAAATTAATGCTACCTGAATGGGTGCAATACTCATTTCAAGAGAGTATAAAAAGTAATTTTAATGCCACAGCACCCAAGATTCTGGAGAAATTTAAGTGTCCCGTTTTTCAGGGCTTGATTATCTGTAGTACTGGAATATCAAGCAGTAAAGATCGAGAAAAATTGGGTAAAATTATTGTTGCGAATGGGGGAGTTTTGGCCCAAAAGCTGGTTTTGTCTAAAACTGATTATCTGATATGTCATGGTGCTGGTGGTACTTCTAGTGATAAATATAAAGCTGCAAGAAGATGTTCCCAGATAACATGCGTCACTTTAGACTGGATCTATGACAGTATTAAAAAAGGTCATTTAGCTCCTGCGGATGAATATCGTCCCAAAGCCGTTACATCTACTCCAACCAAGGATTGTGAAAACGCTGATCCAAATTTTTCAACAATTAGTGAAATTGGAGGCTCTTCAATATTTCTCAAGCCTCAGATTGATGAAACTGTAAATGTTACTTGTATGACAACCAATGGCGACATGCGCGCCGCCGTTGGACACTCTAACAAAAGAAAAGCTGATGAAGATTTAGTAGACAAAATCGATATTAAAAAAGTGAAAAGTGCAGGCAGTTTTTTAGACGGTTGTTCTGTTTTTGTTGCTGGATTTAACCCCACTCAAAAAGAAAAATTAAATAAAATTATTAATATTAGCGGAGCAACGCGATATGATGTTTTATCGGAACGTGTCACTCATGTCATTGTCGGAGATCCCAATAGCCCTGAAGTAACTTCAATTAAAAGTAAGGGAGGTTATTGTTTGGTAACAGTCCAGTGGTTACTGAAGTCGGTTGAACAACAAGGTCCTGCTGACGAGTCTAAATTTTTAATCACAAAATGCGAAGAGCCTAAACGACTTGAAGTAGACTCACCTTTAAGCAAGCGCATGCTAAGTTTATTAAAAGAAAATACCGAGCAGGCATTTACAGAAGAAAATGATAGGGAGCACCCAGCGGAAGAAGATAAATTAACTCAGCAATATCTAAAAAAAAGTAAGCAAAATGTTAATGAAGAGGAGGACACGTTAGCAAGACTTCTGGGAGATCAGGAACTTGAACAGCCAGGAAACTCGAAGGACGAATTTGTGCTTAAAACACGTCCTTTACATCGTACCAAAGAGACTTCACCTAAGCCAGCAATAGATTTTAATCCACCAGATACTTCCACTCAGCTGAGTGAAGAAAGTACATTAGAGTGTCCGCCGATCTTTCAATCGCTGAAATTTGTATTAGATGACTTTGAGGAGGAAGATCTAATCACTTATATAAAACTTATTGAGTTTGCACATGGAACCGTTGTTGATAAGCAGTTTAAAGGTATATGTGACTATGCTATTGTTCCTATTGAAGGCACTTCTGTTAAAATGCCTCCTGCTAAAGAAATAGTCAATACATTTTGGCTTTTGCATTGCTTTCACCATAAAGAACTTCTTAAGGATTCAGATATTCCGTATTATTTTAGACCACTTGAGCCACCAACTTCTTCAACTGTTCTAAAGGGATGCGTAATTGCAGTGAGCGGATATAATAGCGAAGAAAGAGAATACCTTATATTGGTAATAAAACTTTTAGGTGGAATTTATCAAGACTTATTATCACGTAAATGCAATGAAGCACGAAATGTCTTAGCCACAACACATCTGGTTAGCTTAAGTCCTAGTGGAAAAAAATACGAAGCTGCTATAAAGTGGGGCCTACCTGTCGTTACGAAAGATTGGCTATTAGAATGTTTAAAGACAGACCACATCGTATCAGTGAACAGATTCGCTGTTTCAGCAGAAGATTCTAGTTCTGTAACGATTTGCGATAAATCTAAAGATGGTGACAAAAAGCAGCCTGGTACACCTAAAAACGAAAATATAAAATCTGCTGATTTAAAAAATCGTACACCAAAAACGCCTTTAAATAAAAAATTGAACATCTCGGACGAACGTTTCAGCCAAGTTACCCCGATTAATAAAATTTTACAAGATGCTATTAATAATAAAGTACTACCAACACCGCCTAGCCCAGAAACGTATTATCCCTGGAATCCCAAAACACCAGATACTCCTTTAGGGGCATTCATAAATGAAAATCCTTCCCCGGGTCTGAAAAAAGAAATGCATAGATATATAAATTCCTTCCCAGATTTTGTCCCCCCGAAAAGGCGAATGAGTACTCCACTTTCCGAGTTAAGAAGGCGGTTAGTTAATAAATGTTTGGGAATAGGCGAATCTAGCCAAGCTATTGATCCAGGAAATAAACCTCTGGAAACCCAAGATTTACCTGCTGAAGACAACAATAAAGATTTGCCATTAACTCCTAACCAAAAAAATATAGAGAATAAAGAAGTGCATAAAAAATTACAGGAGTTGCAAGAGAGAGTCCTAGCCAGCGGAAGTTCAAGTGCCTCAAGACGATCTAGCAAAATACATCATGCTTCTTCGAATTTGCCTAGTATCGAAAAAACTAATATCGAAGTCCAGTCGCAAGTTTGCACTGTGGGTTGGGATTATGAAGAAGAAAAGACACATTGTCCTAAAGATAAAATATTTATGTTGTCTGGTATGAGTTTTGATCAGAGGGAATTATTGGCATCCAATTTAAAAAAATTAGGCGCTTCGGTGTCCGAAGCTGCTAATTACGATCCAACTGCTACTCATTTGATCTGCGTTAAGCCTTCAAGAAATGAAAAGACGTTGGCCTGTATGGCTGCCGGGAAATGGATTTTACATGTCTCGTACGTTGAAAAATGTATGGCAGCAGGTCGGTTTATAGATGAAGAAGAATTCGAATTTGGGAATCCTAAAGCGAGAAATAATGTGCAGTTTGAAGAAAAGGATAATTGTATTCACTTATGGCGAAAAGAAATCAGTCGACGGGGCTACGGAGCGTTTAATGATATGCGAGCGATCGTAATGACCGACAGAAAAGCTGCGATTGCGAATGTTATTGAAGCCGGTGGAGGCTTAGTTGTAAATGTGGAACCACCATTTGAAGATTCAATTCATGCCACTCATTGTCTCTTGGATCCTAAAAATATTGATCTCTCTAAATATGAAGTTTTAGCCCAGCAAGGTATTAAGTGCGTGAATACACTTTATATACATAATTTCTTATTAAGAAATAAAATTGATGATAATATCATTCCGCAGTTTTTAAAATATTACTGATCAATGTTATTTAATTTAAAATAAATATTGTTATTTTTGTATTGTGTTTTTTTTTACACCGAATTTAACTAAAACCCTAAAAGTCTTACAATGGAACTGTTAATTATATAACTGTACTTGTTATACCTAACTGGTATTTTACATTTTTTTTTAACAATATTATGAATATAATATAAAATTCCTTAGAGGTTCCTTAAGTATAGAATATATTGGCCTACTTTGCTTTTAAATCTTCCTTTACCTTAATTATTACTCCAACAGATCAAATTAAAATGTTCAAATTAGGCTCCCAGAAATGGGTGCAAGAGAGGCAAATCTCTGACAAATTTATCAAAATCTCTTAAAGTTTTCTTGTATAATAATACAGTCAGTATAATTTTAATGCACGAAATGCCACAATAAATTAAGTTGCAAGAGGATAATCAAATTATTGTTATGTGTATTCACAAAAATAAAATAAGCCTGGAACTCCTTACCAGGATGCATAAGGAGTTAGAAGGTGATAAAGTAGAATCAAAGTGCCTAAAAACCATAAAAAATATTGCAAATAAAAGCATTTGATCTTTTTTCATTACTTTTGCAGCAAGAAGTTAAAAGTAGAACTTATATGCATTTTCTATCACTAGCAAGCTGCAAATGAGCGCAGCTTCTGTGATTAACTCTTGTTATAATTAAGTTAGGATAGGGTTAATAATTATTGCTCTTATATTTTCTAATTAATATGATAGGTGTGAATTCCTAAACATAATCATTAATTAAGCTGTAAATATTTTATTATATTAAATGGATAAAGAACGTACCATTTAGGAACAACCAAAACTATTTAAGTCAGGTAGAATATCGGGCGACGAAGTGCTGACGTGTTTATAAGAAAAAGAATATTTTTTGTTTTCTTGAAGAGATCATTCGAATGTGAGCGTTATACACGACTGTTGTGTCGAATAAAATAAAACTTGGGATTTGGAAAAGGATTATTTGATTAAATCCCGTAATACCGGTTAATTGACTAAGTTATAAAATGGTAAATGTAAAGTTACTTTAATGACATAAATCTGTAATTTCTGGAGAATCACACTATTTGTGACAATTTTGGAGAGTGGAATGGGAAATATTTGATTCAAATAAATTATGTTGTATTGTTAAATGTAACCTAGGGCAAATTTATATAGAAAGTAATCTGTTAAATGTCATTTTACATATTAAATTACAGAACAAACTTTTTGGACTAGAAATGACTGTCACATTAGAAACCTTAATATGAAGTTATCCCGTTTTGAACTACCTCTAACTATTTAAAAAAATTCAAAGCAAGCAATTTGAACTAATCTAAAGGTTAAATAAGTTGTATTGTTGACAAAAATCTTAAAGAAGTCCGAGACGACACATTATGGCGAATGATTGTAATGAATTTTTCTTAAGTTTTGGTAAGAGATTTTAAAAAATTGTATCTTTGATGCCTTCACTACCGCCAACAGCTTTAATTTCGATATTTCTTTCACCCATACCTTAAAATGAAATTGTTGACATTGTAAACTCACTAATTGTTAATTCCAGCTGTGGCAATGACAATGTTTCTTCTTTGATAAAAAAAGTGCCTAGGTACTTAATAAAACCCTTGTATCTTGCAATTTTAATGTTTGAAAAAGGAAACTATATAAATATAAATGTTTCGAGACAAGCATTAATTAATATAGAGTTTCCAGTACATTATATTTTTGAGGCTCTGGTTCTAAAAAGTGCAATTAGATACATGTCTAAAGCCACAGTTATTTCCTTAAAAATCTAGTAGATGTAGTAGACCAATACATAAAAAGTGTGGGACAGTTTAACACGTTAACTGCCACAATACAATTTTTTTTACCCCACGAGCCAAAAGTTATTTTTTATTTGTTTCACTTCCAAAATAATAAAAATGATGACCCACAATTAATTACTTGTCAAAAATTGTGTTTTTGAACATGAATCAAGTGTGTCTCATAAGGCCTGGCTAACGAAAATTGTACAGTAGGCCACGTGAATCATACTTGATTCAAAACAAAACTATAATCTATAGTATCTTATAGTCTCTTCAGTTGTTTATCGTCATTTATGTGTGATCAGTCAAACAGTAAAGAACTAAAAACTTGTGGTTTGAAAAGGTGTGTGTTTTGAAAAAAGTGTGTTTTGATATTTGTTTATTAGCGGTCTTTATTATTGACTAAGGTAAGATTTTATCGCAAATCTTATTTCCAAGCTAATTTTAGATTTTTTTGAAAATATGGATAGTTATAATAAAGAACAGCAGCGTCTTCAAAAGCTGATGAACGAGATATTTTCTGATGAAGAGCCCGATCCTTTCGGAGAATCCTCAGATGAATATGAACCTGATAGTTCGCCTTCATCATCTTCATGTAGTTCGGAAAATAGGAACGAGCCATTAGTAAAAAAGAAGAAAACAATAAACATGCGCACTTCATTAGGATTTCCAGATGTTGGTGGAGAAGGTTCCAGTACGCAACTTCTTAACAGAGCTGATGATCTACCATTTTTCCAAAACGTAAATAAAAATGACGCAATTTCGGAGACCATAGAGGCAGTTATTCAGCAGTTTCAGTTAGATAGTTCAGATGATGAGGAACTTGTTCCAAGATTGATGTGGCAAGAAGTGACTGGACAATACCTAAAGAACTTTTCAGTTGATATTCCTGAAAGTGGTATTGTAAATCACTTATTTCAACTCATTGATAAGCCTTCTGTTTTTTTTTCAAGCTGATGGTGGATGACAATGTTGTAAGTAACATTGTGACGGAAACTAATCGTTTCGCTGCGCAAAAAAAAGAATCAACACTTAAAATGGTCCCGTATAAATAAATGGAAAGATACTAATCCTGAGGAGATTATAACTTTTATCGGTCTTCAAATTTGGATGGGCTTACTTCGTGCACCTAAATTGGCAGACTATTGGTCCAAAAAGAAAATTTATGTAAACCAAATTTCAAATGTGATGTCACGCAATAGGTTTGAGTTGTTGTTGGCAAATTGGCATTTTCAAGATAATGAAAATGCTGATGGTTCTAATAGATTATACAAACTTGGACCCCTTTTGGACCAGCTGAAAGGGAATTTTCAAAAGTTCTATATTCCCAAAGAGCAAATATGCGTTGACGAAACGCTTGTCCCTTTTCGTGGAAGGATGGCTTTCATGCAGTACATCAAGAATAAACGGCATAGGTTCGGCGTGAAGTTATACAAATTATGTCTTGAAGGAGGATATACTTATGATCTGAAAATATATTGTGGCAAGGAAAAAAATAGATGGATCAAGCGTGCCAACTAGCGTTGTTATGAACCTTTGAGAACCACTTTTGGACTGTGGGCGGTGCATTTACGTAGATAACTACTACACAAGTATGGAGCTGGCTCACAAGTTACTAGAAAGAAAAACTCATTTAGTAGGTAGGCTTAGAAAAAATCGTAAAAATAATCCAAAGGATCTTATAAAAAAAAAGCTAAAGAAAGGCGAAGCATATAGTCAAGAGAGTAATACAGGAGTTGTAATTACAAAATGGCAAGACAAAAGGGATGTCCTTACTTTATCTACCATACTGGTCAAATGATCAAAGTACCAACACGGCGTAATGCGGATATAGAGAAGCTAGATGTCGTTGCTGACTATAATACATGTAAAGCTTTTATCGATTTATCGGACCAAATCAAAGCATATTCCTCAGCTTTGAGAAAGGGAATTAAATGGTATTAAAAAATTGCAGTGGAATTGCTTTTGGGAGCGGCTATGGTAAATGCGTACATATTGTTTAGGGTAGTAACTGGACAAAAAATGACAATAACAGCATTTAGAGAAGAAGTTGCTACATCCCTTTTACATCTTTCCCAAGAAAACCAAAATGAGCGAAGAGATTCACAAATAAACGCAAATCGAGTGAAATATATTTTGGAAGACGTCGGTACTGCTAACCGGCGAAGATACTGCTTTTGTTATTCCAAAATATCCCAAGAAAAGGGCAGGTCTGTGGCAGCTAAAAATTCTGCACAAACTAGATGGAAGTGCATTCAGTGCGATAAGTACTACTGCGTGACTTGTTTCACTGAGTGTCATGTCTGCTTAAAAGAATAATTATTTTTATGCTTTTAAAAACTGTGTACCTTGTATACCTAATCTGTACTTTGAGCTTCTAAAATGTCTTTAATTTTTCCTAATAAAATTATCTTCAAAAATAAATTTTGTTTTTGTCCGACAAAAATTAAAAAACCTTGCATTTAACGCCATTTATACAAAAATTTCGTGTGCTAATCATTACATTTTATACGCCAGGCCACGTTTTTTAAATTACCATTGATTTATATGGCTACTGAGAATCACCGGCGAGCCACAGGCATAATTACAATAGTTTTCCTGTGAATCACAGCTGATTCATGTGGCATAAACTAATATGCTACCTGTGAGACACACTTGATTCACATGGCAGTTAACGTGTTAAATCATTCTATAATTTTTTAAATGTGACCAGGGACACAGGTAAGTTGCTCTTACCAGTTCCTAGATTGTCTATAATGAACCCCAGCTACAGATTAATCAATTGTTGCTTAGTACAATTTATTTCAATCTGTACGTGAGTATATTGCAATATGACTACATGAGATCAGGCGTATTATAATACGACTGACGGCTATCCAGGCGAATTGTATTCGATCATTTAATTTAGATTGAACAGTTTGTCAGGTGAATTGCAATCATAATTTTAGTTAGTGTTGTGCCATGTACCTACTTATATACCATTTAAAATGAGTGCTAATTTAATGTTTGTGAATAAAGACAATTATTATTATATAGAACTAGAGAAGTTTTACAATGGTAAGTAAACTATATAAACATAACTATAAACTCAAAATATTAATTTTACCGCGGTTGCATTGGCGGGATTCACGTGCACAATTTTGTTTGTTGACAACTTTATATTTCTTTTGTATTAGACTCTTTTTGCTTAAGATACGAAATTAATACAAAAGTCCAGTGGCACAACTAGACAGTAACTTTTGGAGGGGCTTGGGGGGAGGGGGTCTTAAGCACTAAAATATGCAAAATTCAATGTAATCTCATGTGTCTCTGTGTTTTTATGGGAGGGGACGCAAAATTCAATGTAATTTCACGTGTTTCTGCGTTTTTATGGGGGGAAGGTATTGCACAAGTATTAGTAGCATGAAGAGCCATAACTGTAAGAAATATGAAGTTTTTACATTAGCTAGTGGCGGAGATAAACTAATAAATATTATTAATTTAGCTAAAAAAAGTTACATTATTCTATACATTTCATATTGACAACTTTGTAATTATTATTTTACAAAATTGACAAAAATACGTCTTTTAATTTCAGAATACGGAAAAAGCAGTAAAAGAGCATGGACCCTAGAAAAAATAAGACAAGTAAGCGATATTTTAGTTAGTTCCCGGGAAGCAAAAAATAAAGGAACTAGAAGGAATAATAACCAGCTGTGTTACTCACGTATTTATGAAACTATGGAAATTGGTGGAACGAGAAAAGTAATTAAAAAAAGAACCAAGGAAGATGATCACATCATTTTCATAATTGCCTATGAAGAGTTTTATAACAAATTAATTGAAATTCATATAGGTACGGGTCACGGAGGCCGCGATAAGATGTTAATGGCATTGAAATCCAAGTATGCAATTCCCAAACCAGCAGTAGAAATATTTGTTAAATGTTGTACAACCTGTGCGGAAAAAAAGCAACTTCCTAAAAAAGGTGTGGTAGTGAAACCCATTAAATCCAAAGATTTTAATCATCGCGGACAAGTGTACCTTATCGATTTACAGTCAACGCCTGATGGAGAATACAAATGGTTAATGAATTACCATCTTACCAAATTTATTCATCTCAGACCTTTAAAATCTAAGAATGCCAAAGATGTATGCGAAGAACTTCTAAAAATTTTTTAGAATTCGGAGCTCCTATTATCTTGCAAAGTGATAATGGAAGAGAATTTGTAAACCAGATAATCCATGAAATGGTTGCTAAATGGCCCTCTTGCAAGATCATTAATGGTCGCCCGCGTCACCCGCAAAGTCAAGAAAGTGTTGAAAGATCAAACCAGGATGTGAAAAATATGCTTAAATCTTGGCTAAAAAATAATAATTCAACAAACTGGTCCCTTGGCTGCTATTTTGTTCAGTGGCAAAAAAATTCTTCCTATCACAGGATCATTAAACGTTTCCTATACAAAGCTTTATTTGAAGTGGAT
Source organism: Anthonomus grandis grandis (assembly GCF_022605725.1). Lineage (NCBI taxonomy): Eukaryota > Metazoa > Arthropoda > Insecta > Coleoptera > Curculionidae > Anthonomus > Anthonomus grandis. The sequence goes on from NC_065562.1 coordinate 7,371,240, forward strand.
TTTCAAGTTGGTTTGGTTTCTACTAATTTGCCTTCTGAAGTTATTCATACTATAAACAAAGAAGAAGATTTAGAAACAACTTTAAATAATAGTTCAACTGGAGGTTGTCCAGAAGATACTTTAGCTGGTCGCTACGAAACATCTGATGGAGTACACGATGCCACAATAACTAGCTTACGAGTCGACACGACTTGCAATCACACTGACGACAAATATTCTACTGACATTTATAAAGAAATCGAGACTTCAGTAGTTACCGGCTTGAATAATACAGATGACAGGATGGTACTTACCTATGAGTTAGAAGAACCAATAGACGATTTAGAAGCAAACCATGGAGTAGAAATATTGTATATTGATGATAATGCTACAGAGGAATTTGTGGAAAAAGATTATGAAAATATTTCTCAGCAAAAAACCTGATATTGACAATAAAGAAACTATTACAGATGCTTCGACCCTACGATGTATAAAGTGTGACCAAAATAATTTGCCTAAATCAACAACAACAGACTTGTGATCTATGCAGAAATGAAGAAAAAGTCAAGCAACAAAGAGAAGGATCTGCTCTGGGACAAAAACGCGCTGCAGAAAAAATGTTGGAAGTCAAGCAATAAAAAATTAAAGCCTCTGGATGTAGGCCAAATTGTTGCAATCGAGGTTCCTAAGGTAGATAGAGGGCCACTTGATCTTAAGAATATATTAGGAGCTATAGTAAATGTAACTAACGGTGTTTATCAGATTGGTACTACACATGGCATGTTAAATCGATGGTTTTCCAGGGATGAAATTTCTTATTGCAAAAATAATACCATAATTAACAACCCGGAAGAAAAGTCAATTTCCTTAAAGGAAGCTCTAAGATTGTTTTTAAAGTTTGAAGGACAGGGTTTTAAAAAGTGTTCTTGTAAACCAAGCAAGGTACATTGTCGCAAAAATAAATGTTTATGTTTTAAAGCTCATATGAAATGTAGTAGCAAATGTCATAAAAGTGGACCATGCTGTAATAAATAATAATTTTATCTTTTGTTTGTGACCTCAACCTTAAACTGTTGGTATATTTGTATATTTTCAAAAACATTAAAATCTCTTTAACGGATTTAGGTCAAAGAAAAAACACTTTGGAGAAAAATGCTTGTATCTGCCGATGTTTCAATTTAAATTAGATCATCCTCAGGGCGCTAAAAACAGACAAAATTTATGATAATATCATAAATCAGGGTTAGTAATTATCTGTATATTTAATTCATGTCCATTTTATACAGATAATTATTAACTCTGATTTAATTGTCCATAGGTATTTATAATATTAACATAAATTTTACCTGTTTTTAGTGCCCTGAGGATGATCTAATTTAAATCAAAACGTCGGCAAATACAATTTTTTTCAAAGTGTTCTTCTAGCTTAGACCTATAACTCCAACTAAAATCCACCAACAGTAAATAATTACTCTAGAACTGTAATTTTTACTTTTATTCCAAATAAATTTTTTATTTCAAATATTTATAGCTTAACTTTTTTTTCCTCTCTACTACTAGTTTTGTGAAAGCTAAAAAAAGTCCAAGGCCAAGATTTTTAGCGATACATTCTACATCTATTGCTATAATAACTATATTATACATAGAAATAACAAATTAACTGCAATGAAGAAAAAGTCGAGATGATATTGCTTTTATATAATAATTCGACTGGATGGCCATCAGTCTATTATAATACGCCTGATCTCATGTAGTCATATTGTAATATACTCACATACAGATTGAAATTAACAATAAGCCTACTAAGATTCAGTCATATTATAATACACCTAAAATTACTAGTCAAATTGTGATATTTTGAATTATTTGAACTATATGATAATATGCCTAAGCATATTGAAAAATCCTAGGCATATTACAATACAACATATATAATAAGCCTGGGACATATATAATTTGATGTTTAATAATTCTTTGGTTTCAGACTACTAACAGGGAAAGGAGTAATTTGGGTGGGTCAGCCAATCCATTCTAGTTACATGAAAGAATATTTTATAAAAGCAGGTTATTTATTTAAATAATAAATAACAAACAAAATAAGTCTACTATAGTTTTTTATAACAATAATGTACCTAACAAACAATCACTCTACTGATAACATCTTGTTATTTTGCAGGTTCCAAAGAACCTAAAGAGTAATTTTCTAATAAATTTGAAATAGGTTCTTTTTTATTAAATTCTTCATCATATTTTGATCCTACTGCCCAAAGTGAATCAAGATCGTACAAGGACCTTGCCTTCTTTGAAAAAATATGTAAAGCTATATTTCCTAAATCCATTGCCATCCAATCAGGTGAAGTTTCTCCTTCCAATTTAGGTATTATGTCTGAACTGTATCTTTTAATTTTATAAAGCCTTCTTACTGTTTGAGCAATACCTTGCATATGTCTGTGTGACCTGCCTGATACCACTACTATATAATCAACATATTTAATATCTTTAGGAACACTTGCAACAAAAACATCTTCTCCATTTTGTTGCTGGAGTGTTTCAACTAGGTCTTCAATATCAAAAACCCCAAAGAGTCCATGATTCAAATTTAGGCCCCTGAATCTGTCTTCTATTTCTACTTCCTCTTGTTCTAGAATTGGGGAATATTTCAATCTTTCCCTGTATACATCTAAGATTTCCTCTTCTTCATCCTGGGGGGCAATGTGTTGATGTGTTGATTCATAGGATGTAGTATCAGAATTGGTATTTGTTGATAGGTCATTAGTAGTTTTCTTAGATAAACTTCTACAAGCCGTAAAAAAACGTTGCCTTGTTAAGCTCCTTAAGACTGAATAAGCAATCATTGTTTTAGCATTGAGAGAAAAAGATTTTGAGACCACTGATTTCTGTATTGCAACAACAAAAAACGAACTGCAACGTAAGAATACAATGTTAGTGATTACACTTTACTATTCATTTAAAATAATCCGAAAATATCAAAAAAAGTAAACAAAACAAATTTATTTTGATGGTGGACGAAAACTTTGATTTTGAGGTTAGGTGAGTGAGGAAACGCTAAAAATACTAAAGCTGGGCATACACATAACACAGTCGCCTGTTCAGGTAAACCGTAGCGTGTGTCAGCGTTTGCAGGCAAAGGTACACAGGCGAAGCGACCTGAACAGGCGACCGTAAACACAGAACACAAAGAGGAAAACTTGGGGAAAAAAAGGGACTCCTTGGTCTGTTTTCTGTGACCGTAAAAGAATGAAAAATCGATTCTTTCGACCTGTGCAGTTGTGTTTTCCGGAGCGTGTGTGCCGCTTATCGAATGCCTGCGCAGTCAATTATTTTTCAGTTTGTTGTTGAGCGGGTGCCTCTGTTTACGTTGCATTGTTTATTTACTTTTTTGTGGAATTATATGGATAGAATGTCAGGACGGAAGAGTAATGAAGTAATAGAACAGTTTATGGCGAGTAAAAAGTAAGGAATATCATGATCGCGACAAGAGAAATGCAGCATACGAAAAATTGGTGACAAAGTTAAAGGAGTTGGAGCCCGATACTATAAGAAACTCGGTAGTAAAAAAGATTAACAATTTGAGAAGTAACGTACATAAAGAGAAGAAGAAACATGATATGTCAAAGAAGTCTGGAGCATCAAGAGACGATTTGTACGTACCGAAACTGTGGTACTACAACTTATTCGATTTTTTGAGAGATCAAGACATGCCTAGTTCGTCTGTTTCAAATTTGGATGACGACGATGAAAGTGACAAAGTAAGTAATCAATCAAATAAGAATACTGAAATTTATTAAATAGTTTTCAAATGATACATATTTTTTCACTTCTTATTTTTAAGAATACGACTTTCCTGCCAAGAAAGTTTACCTTTATGCATAAAATAGGAACTGAATTTATCTCGTAGCTGTTTAGCAGTAGAATTCCAATTTCCCTGGTTTTGACGCTCCAATGCGATCATGTTCGACTCGGAGGTATCCAAGCCGGTGCATATAAATAACTTCCCCATCATAATTCTCCTGATGTGTATTATTTGGATGCACATAAGTGGTTGGTTGTTGTTGCATCAAGAAATTATGCAAGACACACGTTGCTATCACTACTTTTATTTTGGTTTTCGGTTCTAAATTGATTTGTAAATGGAATTAGAGAAATCTGGATGCAAGTATTCCAAACGCATTTTCCACCACATGCCTTGCTCTGGAAAGTCGGTAATTAAAAATCTATTTAGAAGTTGTGTCTAGCTGAGCTTGTCGAAACGGCTTCATAATATTCGTTACTAGGGGAAAGGCGTCATCGGCCACAAACACGTAGGGAATTTGTTTGAATTTATCGGAGACATTGCTAGGCTCTGGAATATTGAAGTTATTACTGATCAATCTTTCATGAAATGTAGTATTTGAAAGAACTCCTCCATCTGAAATTCGAACATTAGTTCCAAAATCCACTAAGAGGAACCGATATGTAGCATCCACTATTGCGAGCAGTACCATGCTGCGTCTGCCTTTATAGTTAAAGTAGAACGATCCGGTATTACCTGAGGGAACCATCTCTATATGTTTTCCATCCATGGCCCCGAGACAGTGTGGAAAATGCCATTTTTCCTGAAACATTCCTGCGACTCATTCCCATTTTTCAGCAGAATCAGGAACTGAAAAAAAAACATTATGATTCTTGTGTTCCCTAAATTTATAATTATAATTTGCTAAATTCATTAACATTATATGCCTATTTAAGCTGGAGTTAATAAATTTGTTTGACTCCAACGAACAAGGGCAGCCTCTCTTCATACACCAGCATACCCTATGTCTCGCCATCTTCTAATTATGATTAACAAGGTACACAGTCAACAGTGGCAGATTGTACGAGCCAGACAAGTTTAGCAGCTACCTATTCCTCGCAGTTTGATACTAGTATGTAATTTTTTCGTTAGAGGCATTAAATAAAAAACTTTACGGCAAAAAAAATTAATTTAATTTATATTTATTTATTATTGTACGTACCTGAAGATAGTCCTTTTGTAGCACTTTATATATAGCTTCACATGTCTCTGGAATTATTTTACCAAGAGCTTGGGGCGATATTATAGTAGAATACTTGAGGCCAGTTGCAAGGAATCTTAGGGTAGCTGTCAATCTTTCATGGGCGGAAATTGCAGCTGTCATAACTGTATTGTACTTTTGTATCAAAGGGGTTACCATTGACAATAATTTTTGGTAGACTTCCTCGCTCATCCGCAAATAATTACGGTAATCCATTGGTTCGGAACTTAATTCTTGTAGTAATTTTGTGTGGGTGTAGTCATTCCTTTTCAAAAGCCAGTCTTTACACCAGGTTTTGCGTTTTTTTCTTTGTTTTTGAAAACATTTAGTCACCACTACTAAACCGACTAAAGCGATCGCGTCGTCTTCTTGATTGGTCGCCATCTCAAACTGAACTGAATCCCTCCGCTTTTTACCGTAACGTGTATGTGCTCTTTTACCTGTGCAGGAATACCTGCAGAGTAACCTGCGCAGGCCTACCGTACAGGTAAACCATTACGTGTATGGCCGCCCTTAACCAGTGTTGCCGGTTTCGCCTTATAGTCCGGGAGTCAATGACAGATATGACCTCGTGATGTGCGGAGAGCACGAACTTATTAAATATACCTGGACTGCCAATTCAATGAAAAGTCATTTTGCGTGATTGTGTCCTTTCGATGTTGGACACTCTGATAAATTTTAGTTGTGCAAAATGTAGGGAAACAAAACATTTAAAGTTTTTGAGAGGTGATGTTTACAAAAATACAAAATAGAAAGTAAAATCTGTATTGTTGTGAGGAATTAATAATGAGTTACTTATATTATTGGGTATTACGTCACTTTTAGCAAAAATCAATTTAGAAATTTTTATCACACGCTCAAAAAATTGAAAAGAAAAAAATTTATATATATTGATTTTTGCTATAAGTGACGTAATACCCAATAAAATAAGTACCTAACTCACAAAATAGAAAGTTACATATTGGTATGTAAGATAGTTGCGTTAGATCTGTGATTTTTCTTGTACTTCTTTACGAATTTCGTTAAAATTTATAAAAGAAAGTAATCCTCACCTAAAATGAGACAAAGTTGCAATCAACTTGGAATAGATGCATGCACTTTAAAATATTTGTTTTATTATTCTGATAATCTTGAATCTTATAAATCTAAACTTAAACTTGAATCTTATAAATCGTAATACCATGAAAATGATGTTCTTCATTTAAATTTTTGCTTATATTAACTTAACAAATTCAGTTAAAAACACTTTTATTTTCTTTCTATTTTTACTATTACGAGTTTTACTTTCCTTCCATGTACAGCGTGTTTCCACAATAATAGGTACAACCATCTATAAAAATTAAAATATAGATGATTTTATGAGGGTTTGTAATTAGCAAGGGTTTATATAGTAAAAATATATTATTCTATCATAAACAACACGGACAGACAATTCACAAGAATTCGGTTTTGAGAAACAGTGAACCAGGTATTTGGTTAATAAATAAAGATGGTGATACATTATTCACGCATTAAATAAGGAGGAAGGTACATCGCCTGTTCCAGACGATATACCCAAGCCTCGTTTACAAATCGCCAAAAACTAGACAATCCGCTATACACACTCGTCAAACGTCAACGTCGTCAACTTCATTACCGTGATTCAATATATTTTTTGTTGACAACACTAAAAATTTTCAGAGTGACCAACATCAAAAGGACTCAACCACTATACAACCACTATAAAAATGGCGGCCTTCAGGCAGTGGTCATTTTTGGGTATCGTGGCCATATGCATTAGCAGTCCACGTATATATATTAAGTTCGTGGCGGAGAGTGAGTGACTGAGTGTTAAAAAACGACAGGGTAAAGTGTAGTGCAGTAGGCAACTGGAGGCCGTTACTATGCATATAGGTCTCCTCATGGATCCTCTGTGCTCCATCGAGGGCTACGAGAGGCCAATAGCCTTGGAAAAACCCATAACGCTCTCTGATTTGAAGGACTTAAATTCGCTCGGTACACTATAGATCTTACACAAGATAGTGAGTAGATGGCACCTTAAATGCCAGTTTTCGGTTAAAAAATCCGTCACTAGTTGAATTTCGCGCCTTTTTATCGCAGTAGAATTCTGGTGAGGTAGGCAGAGGGCCTGTCTCAAGGCAGGTGGTTCAGTCCATCTTTGGAGACTCCACTTGTTCAGCAGATTATGAGTTTACGCCCTACTGGCTGTTTCGCAGATCCTTGTCTAGCAAGGGTTCTGCTTTCTCGTTTCCAGGATGGCCTGTGTGCTCAGGCAGCCAGTCAAACTGAACCCTGTAGCCCACCTTTACCAGTTTCTCCAGAACCTTTTGACACTCCAGTACCAGCTTGAGGCTCACTTTTTCGGCCGTAATAGCCTTAATGGCAACCCTGCTGTCCAAGCCGATTGATAGGATTATGTTGCAGTGACCACAGTTTAGGCTTTCCTATCCGCACTTCAACTGTCGGGTGCGTATTAATGTAAAACTACCCGTCGTAAACCCTACGCGTTTCGGTTCAATAATAAAAAGCCAAAAACTTTAATACACTAACTTATATTATTAACTAAAAATCAGGCAGTTTAAATTGGTTAAAGACATGTAGTGTACTAAAATTTATAAAGAAAAAACAAACCTACTGTCCCGGTCCCGTTAATATAAACTCGACCGAGTTCTTTTAAAGTTTTAATAGCACTATTCAAATTATAGAAAAATATAAACAATTTCTTTAGCGGACGATACAGCGATACGGCATCTTTTCATCTGCTTCGCATCGCGGCTTAATAATCACCGAAGAAACATAAATAATAAAATTACACGCGGTTCAAACTGATAAAAATTATAGCGGGTGGCTCTGACATCAACAAGACCACATGCTTCCCTAGTGAGTATACTCTGTTGGTATGCGGGACTCCACCACAGAGTCGAGTACCAGATCTTTTATTCATTCTGAAGCCATTTGTATACCAGAGAGTCCCTTATTTAGTAGTGTAGGGCCATTGGAGTGCTGCTACTTCTCTCTACCTGCGATACAGGTCACAAAATCCTTGTAATCCACAGTCTCACGTCCGATACAGCCACTTCTCGTTAGAAGGAAAAATACTGTACGTCCTATGACCAGATTCTTGCATGACCAGTCGCGCCAGCCCGTAGATCTCCAAGGACATGTAGCCTATTCGCAGTCCTAAATTGCTTCAAAATACACCACCAGGTCCAATGGCGGAAAGCTCAACAGAGTTTCTAGCGCTCTAGCTGGCGCCGTTAGCATGGAAACCGTTATACTAAAACATGCAAGGCGCTGGACTTGGTCCGGATTTTTGCTTTCTCTAAACATGGCCACCAAACGATAGTCCTGCATATATGTAATGAGAGGTTTGATAATAGATGAATAGATCCAGTGAAGGATCTTAGGGAACAGATCCCATGTGTTGCCGAAACCACTGTAACGCGCAATTTGCCCTCTTAATTCTGGTGCCTGCGTTATCGTACCAAGAGAGTTTGGAATCTAATGTGATTTCCAGAAACGAACTGTCCTGGAGTATAGCAAGTGTACTCCACCCAGAGAGGTGTCTGCGCCAAAGTATCCTCATGAATAGTAGAAGCTCTGATTTTTGGGGTTCATCCTGAGACCTCCGAGAGGCATTATTTGTCCGCTATACGCAGAGAACTCTTTTGTCGGGCCGTCCTTTCCCAGGCACAGAATTACCAGTTCATCAGCGTAGGCCTCTGTGTAGCGCATTAGTATCTCGTTTTTTTTTTCGTGCTATTGTTCCACCAGGTATTCTTAGCATTTGCGTGTCTCCGTCCAAGTAGACGGCTGCCCTCGAATGCCGCGACTATCGCACCAGTCACAAGATTGACAGTTCCGATCTTAGTGTAAACCGGACAAGCGTATCTTGCCGGCATGTCCACAAGACCACCGATTAGTTCCTCTCAAAAGTGGTCCCAATCAGTGTTCCTCGAATATCTGTCGGCTGTCGTGTCATACCAAGCATGTTCCTCCAGCTTAAATAAGATGTGACTTTGGTCAGTGAAGTCACATTGTGACCTGAAGGGACATCCTCCATGAGCCAAAAATGTTCACAGCGTTGGGTGAACAGATCGTGAGATTGATGACGGATTGGCCCCTATTGTATTAGAAAGTGGGGACATCGCCCCGGTTGAGAAGAAGAAGTTAACCAGGGAGCGGCCTCTTGGTTCTCATCTCCACATCCTTAAAGGCCGTGATGCGAATTTGAATCACAGCCTATGACAAGCGGGAGACCCAAGTCTTCGCAATATTTGACCACTACAATAACGACCGGGAGGGGAGGGGAGTAAAAATTTCAATGGGAAAGTAGGCAGAGCAGACTACCAGGTCTTTTCCCAAACCTAGTAAGAGTTTGACGGCTACTAGGTCCCTTGTGCAGAGACCTGTGAGAGGAAAATAACGCACATTCGTAGTTAGAATGCAGGCGCGAGGATTTTCGCAGAGTACATGTTTGTGCAATGTACCGCTAGTTAAACCTAAGCCTTTAACAAAGCCCTAGTAAGTTAAGGGCTCCTGTAACATATGAAATCCGTTCGCTGCCAACCCATATCGATGGCAGTTTTTTGTAACCAATTTATGAAATGTCGCATAAAAAATCCGAGTTTTACGATTTGCGGAGAGCTCATCATAAGCATAGAAATTGAGATGAGCTCATATGAACGACTCAACGAACCTTCTGAGGTTAAAAAATAATTTGCTGCAAACTCTGACGATAAAGTCTTTGAACCGTTCGTTCACGAGCGTGCAACCTTGAGCCTGCCAATGACTTCGGCGGTGTTGACTGGAATTTTGTAAAATTATAAAAAAAAAGGATTGGATTGTTACTCGAAATTGATAAACAATTATATTTTATTATTATATTACAAATAAATATAAGCTCATGGTTCTATAAAAGTAGGCTTTTTCTCCAAACTCTAAAATGAGAGGCTCAAATTTTTATGTTCCATAGTTTTCATTTATCAATGTATTCCAGTATTCACGGAGTTTTTCACACCTGACAAAATTGGCAAAAAGACTTCGAAAAGACCTTAAAGGATATTAAATCACTAATTCAAGGATTTTTTATTATTCAAATAATAATAATAATGATAATAATAATAAAAACTTTCACAATTTAAGTTAGATTTACAAATAGTTCTATTCTAAACATAATTGTACTATTGTGAAAAGAAGCGAAGTCCAGATGCAGAAAACCTATACAAATAGGTTTGTCTACCCTGCCCTTCTTAACCTTAGATATCCATAGTACCTTAATTCAAAAGAAAAACCTTACAATTCATAAATAAATATTGTATATTATCAATATGCATATATTTTAAAATAGCAAATAGAAAGGAGACAGATTTAAAAAGTTTAAAGGAAAAAAATTTGTGAACAATGAAAAATGTTTTTTTATTACAGGCATATTTTTTTTACTCAACTCTCCTGCTGGAAATAATAATTAAAGATTTTATGTTTAAAGATTCGTGGTTCCAAAATCTTGAAACCATCGGGAATAGAGTGGTAAAGCTTTGAAATACTATAGGAAAATCTCCGTTCATAAATAGATGTTCGATGTACAGGAGGTGTTATCAAACCTTTAAATCTAATTATATTATGTATTTATATTATGTACATATGCGATCTATAAATAATTTTATTGTTAAGATATATAGGTGTCTTATAAAATAATAACCTATTATAAAAAGATGCACAGTGCACTGTACGCTTGGTTTCCATTTTAAGCCAGTTTGTTTCAGAGCGTTTATTAGAAATTCTTTCATTACGGATTCCATAGATATACCGCACACAGGAATTTTGCACTCCTTGTATACGTTTTTTTTGAATTTGTGTCAAGCAGTTTCCATAAACGACATCTCCATAGTCAAACACAGATAGAACGAGAGCGTTACATAAAATTTTTTTTAATCTTTGCGATAGAATGTGTCGATTGATGTATAATAATTTAAGTCTAAGATAAGCTTTTTGGATACAATGAGTTACGTGCTGGTCAAATCGCATTTGACGGTCAAAACCAAGATTTTTTATATTTTCCTTTATTTCTAAAGACACGTCACCTATTTTAACATTAATTTGATTTTTAATAATTTGGACGTCATTTTTACGACCAAATATTAACAAACAACACAAATAGAGTTCTACAAATAGAAAACACATGCAAGAAAAACAATGTCATTACAAGTGACCCCACCAGAGGTGTAAGCTTAAGCTTAATTTAATGATAAAATGCTTGGGTTAAACTAAGTAGCAGCCGACAACAAAATATGCTGATGGATTGAAAGTTAAAAACTGCACCTAGGACTTTAGTACTTACCTATACCATACCTATAGCATAGGATCCTAGTACGACAATATGGCAAAATGTCCTAAGATTTTTTTTTAATGATTTTAAAAACTAATACTTTAAAATATGCTTTCTATTTCTAAATATTAGATTCCAAAATAAATTATCCAGTAAAGTTCAATATGGAGCAGAATTCATCTTGTTCTTAAGGTCAAAACATACTCAAAATGTGACGCCAACCCTGAGCGAAGAGCAATTTCGGCAGTATCAGTGTATGAGCAATTTTGGATTCTATACAAATCTTAGAGTCTGAAATTTTTAAAGGCAAATAGAAAAATGGTAACTCCTGTAAATTTTACTTTTAACATATTTACTTTTTGCCTCTTCATTACTAATTTTGATTCAACTTATAATATTTACTTAGGAATAGTACTCGGTAATTGGGGAAGTAATTCCTTAATGCATTTATTACACTATTAATTGGTCTTTATAAATTTTCCATAACCCTTTGTAACACTTTATAAATTCTACTTTATACATCTCTATATCTCTTTTATTTGTGTTTTATTGGCATTTATTTTATAATATTTACCATATAAATTACTTCTGAATTGAGTAGGGGTAATTCCTTGTATAATTTACAAAATTTTTTCAAACCTTTATACATTTACCATAACACCAAGTATAAATTATACTTTACAGACTTTGTTCTTCATACAACAAAGTTCCTAATCCATTGTGAAACTTGGACGAATTTTTAATTTTATTTAATGTTTTTTATTTTATGCTTCTATAATTTTTTATTGTATAACTTGTAAATTGTTTGCTATAATCTCTTTTTATAATATAGTAATATATTTGGTGAATATTTTTGGTTTAATTTCTGAAACCCAGACCTATGTATCCAGTAGCAAATGTGTGGGTCTTTCAGAAATTATAGTACGCGGATAGAAAAAGTGATAAACGGAGGACTTTGTTTAACAAGGAGATAAAAAAAAGTACTAATTTTACACTTTTTCAATCTGCTTATTATAGTTTCCGAAAGAAACACATATTTCCCGCTAATTTTAAGTGCACGGTGTAACAAAGCAAAATTCCAATTTGGCGCCGTAATCAAATGTTTTTCCGCCATTATGACGTTACAAATTTATTTTCGTTTCCTGTTAGTATAACTTCTCGACATTCAGAGGGCGCAACATTCATCGACGTTTCAGTGTTATGTATTGTTACTATTGGCTCTTATGGGAGTTTCCTATCTAAGTAGTATTAATCTATGGTAAAGTTTTTTTTATAGGATTAACATAACCCTAACTAGGTATTTTGGTATTTTTTAGAAAAGCGGCAAATAAAATGTCCACAATCCATTAGACAAACTATTCTTAAAGCTTACATATATAAATTATTATTAAAACGTATTAACATCATTTTTAGAACTTACTTAGTAAACTGTTGAGGTGTTAGTGAAGTTCCTGTAGGCCCCCTAATCCTCCCTGAATTAGTCTGAACTAGGTTTCCATATATAAAACACAGGTATTTTTAATAATTTTATTAATTCCATCAGTAAACTGAGCAAAATATTTGTCCTGTGGTGAATTGCTCCTTTGACAGTAATTTGAAGGCAACAAAAGTAAACTGGGATGTTAACATTGCTGTTAGTACTACAGTATGGTAGTGTTAAGGAATCTTAAATGTTTCTGTAACTTATGACAAAATGATATATTTGGTGTGACCAAAGGCATTCACAGGCCCACATATTTAAACTATTAACTACAGTATTGGCCATAGGCATATGAACAAACTGTAAATTTTAATTTCTCATCTTAATTTTTTAATTAATAGTATACTTTAGAACCTTGTAATTGTTTAGCAGATTATGCCCAACATTTTGTGATTATGGTATGGTGTGAATTTTTCTTCAAAGACTTGAAATCACACATTGCAGAAGCTTACCATGTGAAAGATCAATTGTTCGATACAGCTAGGCAGTTTAGAATGTTGGAAAGGTCTACTGTAGGCAACATTGAAATGTTTCAGTAGCATAGATGTGTCTTCACAAAAAAGAAGTTGGGTTGGCCTGGTTAGTCCAAGGTTCTAAAACATTATTAAGCAGATTTTATATGAAAAATCATAACTTAAGGAAAGAATTGAGGAACTCGGGCTAAAAATTGGGGAATTATTTGTTGTAATAGACATAGATTTAAACTTTATTATACTCTATTTCAGAAGTGTGTAGAGCAATAAAACCTCATTAGGTATGCAAAAGTGGTACCTGGTGATCCACCAATATTTTATGCCACTACCTTAGTTGGGTATTAGTTTCAATGTAAAATTCTTTCTTTTCGTTGATTGCAGGTAGTGCCACCCGGTTTTGGGTCAATTTATGAGTTTTGCCCATTGTTACCCACTGATAAACATTGAAAACGGTTCGCCAAAGGCGTGCAACTGGGACTTGTTTTTTACCTTATAATTAATGTACTTAAATGCTATTTTATTTTAGAAAGTTACTTTTGTTTAAATGGAATAATATATTTTTTTCACAAATTTATTGAACATAATATGTAGAGTAAAACAGTTGAAAATGTCACTTTTGGATCTGGCACTTTTTGAACAGTATATAACAATTTTAAATTATAATAGATTGTAGTCTTCTTCGTCATCTGACGAACTGTCATCACCTCTTGACATTATAATTAAAGGATCGACTGTCTGATCGATGAGGTTGTCAACATCCCACATTTTGTCCTCTTACTTAATTACATGCTGGACTGCTTTTCGCCAATTCTCTGGTGTCGCTTCCGTAATGGCTTGATCAAACAGTAGCTTAACATCTTTCATTTTAAAAGTCGTGTTTTGTCTTGCTACAAATCCTTTTACCTGCGCCCATCTCAGTTCTATAGGATTTAGTTCGCAATGATATGGCGGTAAGCGCAGTACAGTTATATTATATTTTTCGGCTATATCTTCCACGGCGTATTTCATGAAACGAGTTTTGTGTAAGTTTGCTATTGCCAGCAGTTCTTTTTTTATCAAATTTGCTTCAAACGCAATACCTTTTGCAGTCAGCCAATCGATAATTTCTTGCTTTCTCCAACTTGAAGTTGGCGTCTTCTCTATTCGCCGTGAATGATAGCTTGCGTTATCCATAACCACCACCGAATTAGCCGGAAGAAATTTTATCATTTCACCAAAATAGTCCTCGAAAACGTCTGAGTTCATGTCTTCATGGTAATCTCCTGTGCGAGTCGACTCAAAGGTTAGCAGACATTCTTTTAAAAATCCCTCTTCGCTTCCAATATGTGTGATTATAAGTCTTTTTCCTTTTCCCAAAGGTACTTTAATACCCGTAGATAGGCCTTCTATGAAAGCTTGGCGAGCACTGGTTATATTTTTGTGTTTCCACATTTTTTGGACTATATAACCTTCGTTAATCCACGTCTCATCAAGATAAAAAACTTTCTTTTGCTCCCTGCGGTACTGCTTGATACTTCTCAACTATTGTCGTCTCCAACAAACAATTTCGTCGCTCTCCAGTAAAAGTGCTTTGCGGTTATGCTTTTCCCAGGCAAAATCCATATTTTTTAAAGTTTTCCATAAAAGTTTTCTACTTATCAACGGAATACTGTCATCTCGGCCAAGCTCCATTAAAATTTTGTCTAGGGTGGGTATTTCCTTTTTAAAATAAAAAGAGTGAACTTTTCTTCGAATTATACATTTAGCATTTTCATCAAGGACTTTTGTAGGTCGTCCTGGCTTTTGCTTGGGAGATTCCACTTGACCTGCTACTTTTCTTTCCCGCAACAATTTGAAAATGGTGGCCTTTCCAATTCCACTCATTCGAGAACATTTTTCAACAATTTCTTGCACAGTAAAACTAGGGTAATCGTGTTTTATGCAATCATGTACATTTAAAATAATAACTTTTTCACTCAGCGATAGTGGAGAATTTTTAGTACATCTTTTCGTTGGACTGAATACCTCCATTTTTTAAATATTGGGATAATAATATTGTGATTACACTACAGCGTAGCAGTGACTACTAATGTTTAAAATATGATTTAAAAGTATTTATAGTCTGTATATATTACCTGACCCCATTTTTGCATGTTACAAAGCGTTAAAAGATAGGTACCTATACAAAAGGATTAAAAGTATTTATTTAGTATTTAATCTCTTTCAAAATAAAGGCATTTAATCCGTGAAAATTAAATTCATAAATATTATAAGTACCTGCGCCTATGAACTACCACGAAATGTAGCCAAACAGAACGGAATTCCCCAGTTTATTGCTCTATACACTTCTGAAATAGAGTATAGACAATAACAATTTATAAAAGCAAATATGTTTTTAATTTTGAGCTATGGAAGCTTCCATGTGACACCCCTCATTAGTGCATTTTTGTATATAGTTCTTGGATATTTCATCTAAAAATAAATTTTTTAAAAAGATCTCAATCCATGCATACCTTTTATTTACCAGCTATAAGGTGCCATGATCATGTCATAAACTTTCTTAACTGAAAATGTATAAATTATGAGACAGTTTTACCACTTACCAAAACTCTAGTTTTAATCTTATCCCGAAGATGCTAACATCCTTAGCGAAACATGTGTCGAGAGTAAAAATAAAGAGTTTTAGCTAGTGGTAAAACTGTTCATAATTTGAGAGTCACACCAAAGGTTCCAACCACAGGACTATGAAAATGTATAGTTAAAAATTTTCATTCAATTTGTTTACTTTTAAACCTTCAGATCATTTTCAAAAGATAACTTACAGAAACCTTCATTCTTATGAAACTCACTTTCATAATTATTTTGAAATACTTAAAGTAAATAATACCATTACTATAGTAGATAGAAGATAGTAAGGTAATGAAAATCTATAGGTTAATTTCCTATATGTATTTTTAAATGCAAATTTAAACAATTCCTTCTATAAAGGATTAGCTATTATAATGTAATGTTTTAAATATATATATTGTAAAATCAAGTTTGATTTTTTTTAACATATTTATCTTGAATTTAATTATAACTTACAGGCTTGGTTAAATTAACTAAGCTTGCATCATGGCTGCCTTTTACCAAGTTAAAAATAAGGAACTTCTTATTTATTAAGTTAATTTATTATTTCATGTTTAAGTCTATTTTTCATTAAAATGTTAAACACAGATTAATATTAATAAGAGGCTTTTTGATAATGATAATTAATGTATTCTAAAATTGATTGCTCAAAATAAAAGATAAGCTCTTAATAGCCATTATTCTTAATTATTCATATTGTTTTGGCAACTATTTGTAATTATTCATATTGTTCATTCAAAAATGAGGGATGGAGCAGTGGATTGATTACAAAGGGTATCCAATTCAAAACACTGCATTAAGAATTAGAAAACAAAACCTTGGACCACTATATTTGTTTTCAGGGGTGTTCAAACATATTTACACATCAATGTACTTCAACAGCTTAGCAGAGTGTGTGTGATCTTGTGAAAGGGTAGTAAATTTTATACTTACTTCAAAAACTTAACTTACCAACTTACACAATTAACTTACCAAGAGACACATCTGATATTTCCAAGAATTGACTAAACAATCACAGTTCATATCATCATTTTGCATGTTTATACGCATTCAAGTAAATCAAATTTTGAAAGCTTTTTAACTTCACATCCTCTTATTTTTATACAGTTCTATCGTATCATTTTCATCTTACCTTTATATTTAATAATTGGCAGTTTCACTAAGTAATTTAATGGAATAGCTGGATTAAGCATTCCTATAAAATTTATTTCAAAGAAGTAGTGTTAGTAATTCATTAGGCCAGGTGATAATTATGTCCATTTAATTCAATGTTCCATTCTAATATAATTTGAGTGCAAACTGAGAATTGGTTTTATTGAGTCTATAAATAGATATAGATATAATATATATATATATAGATATTGGTATGGTAATAATATAACCAAAGCAGTATTTAAAATATTCTATAAAGCTAATAATAACATACATATAGCACAATACAATAATAAAACAGACAAATAAATGTTGGGAAGAAAAATGAAAGATTTTTTTTATTTTTAGTTATTTTTTTAAGTTAAATAGTATTTCGGTTGATGGTTCATATGTTCTGCTTTTAAAACTTATTTTATTCTATTTCCACTATCAAGATAAATAACAGGATTGGATAATCCATCCTTTCACCCTTTTGAGAGTAGTCAGCAGCAATTTTTGGAATTTTTAAAAGTCTGCTTATTTTTATTTTAGGCCTTCTGCAGTTAAGTCCAATCAACCAATAAAGATGGATGAAGATGACGCCAAGGAATACCGCTGGGAAACGGGTTATGAGAAAACTTGGTAAGTTCACTTAATATATAATTGTAAAAGATCTGTCCACAAAAAGTATTTATAAATAATAAAAAAAAAAAATAAGAACATCGTATTGTGCTAGTTGATGTGTTTAGCACATTCAGACTTCATGCTTTTTAATTTGCTTGTAAAGTTTTTTTGGAAAGGATGAAAAAATCACCAAATTTTTCGATACACACTATGGTATTTTAATAAACTTATTATATGCCAAAATGGCAGAAAAAATATTAAAAAGTATCGATTATAAATATAAATAAACTAATAATTTTATTTCAATGTGATAATTTCCAAGCTAACCGGAAATTTTCAAACTTTTACAGGTGCTTTAAAAGATATACTCATATAAACATTTTTATTGCACCATGTATAAAACAGTGCAGAAGAATGAAACTAACCTAACACCTAAATAAAAGCTGAGCTGATTGAAGTATCTACCTTAAGGATAAAGACCTGGTTACCGCTTTTTTCTTAATTTTCACTAAAAGACGTATTGAAGTTTTTCCGTTTTTTTTTTACAATTTTAATTTGTCAATGAAAAGATTTTTATATCATATTTATAGGGAGGCTATTAAAGAGGATGATGATGGTTTCCTGGAGGCTTCAGTGGCGGATATTATCTTAAGAGCAAAACGGCGGAGACAGAACCAAAAACAAGGTCACACTAAACTTGGAATGATGAGGCATCTGTTCTTAATTTTGGACTGTTCTGAAGCTATGGGAAGTCAAGATTTAAAACCTACCAGAATGTTATGTACATTAAAGGTAAAATTACTTTTATACCTTCTATTACTTCTCTACAAGAAAATATGTATTTAAATAACATAAAAATGATCTAATAATATATTGGCATTATATTTCTTAATTAATTATCAAAACTTGGTAAGGTTGATACAAGAGTTATGGGAAATTTTATTTTTAATAAAATGGCTATCAGGAGGGAAACCATATTAATTCTTATTCTTATTACATAGAGATTTGGATTTCTATTATAATAACATATTCATGATCTTTTTTGTAATTTTTTTATTCACATTTTATGTCATCATTATTAGTCTAATTATAAAATTATTTAATGTTTAGTAACAAACAATAACAATGTAATGTTATCATTTTGACACTTTTTTTAGAATATATTTTTTTTACTAAAGTATTGCGCGATATTATAGTGTGCTACATAGGTAAGCAGCAATAGAAATGTTGCAAGATCTGTTAAGCTATGTCAGCAGATATTTTGTTTGTTGCTAGTTATCTATGCCAACATTCTATGTGTGCATGGTAATTTATGGTATAGTACCTGCTTCAGAAATTACTCTACTAATATAATAAATAAAGCTACACAGCTACAAATGATTTTGCAAATATAAATTAAAATCCAGGAATTCCTAAAAGGGATTTTGCCAAAGAGGCTACTACTTCCCATAGTACTATTGTGAGGGTACTAAAAAATATAAATTTAATTCTTATAAGTTTTCTGTGTCCCAAACTGTATATTCTGTGAATCTTCCAAAATGTTCACACTTGATAACGAATCTTATTTTTACACTTTTTATAGTAGTTTTTTTATAGTTTTTATAATAACAAATTATTAAGTATCATTTATACCAATGAGTTTAGTCAAATAATTAAGACTCCAACTAGAATAGTCCAAATAAGTCAGACTCTGATTGATTATTTAATTTCAAATGACAAATCTCTTTCGCATAAAGTCCATCAAACTCCTAAAATTAGTGACCATTCTATTATATCAGTTTCTATAGATTAATCGAAGGAACAGCCAATGGATATAGTAAGTTATACTAGGTTTTTTAAAACCTATAAATGCAATAAACTTCAGGAAGAAATGCTTACATGCAATTGGAATAGAAATAGTTCAGATGTTGACTTACTAGCTAATACTTTTGTCATAGATATTAGAACAATTCTTAACAGTATGTGCCCAAGGATTAAAATTATGCAAAAATAGAAATATGCTGATAAAAAATGGATAACTCAAGATATAAGGGAGCAAATGTAGGAAAGGGATCGATTATATAAAAGGGATACCATAGAAAATAACGACAACATTTGGAATAAATATAAGGCTATAAGAAATAACAAAGTAAGCAAGATAAGAGTTGAAAAGGACAGATTTTTTGCGAATACCATAGATCTAAATAAAAATAATCAAAAAGAACTCTGGAAAAATCTAAAGACGCTTTTGCCAGAAAAAAACCAAAACATGCCTAATGAAATAGGTTTGAAAATGAAATTGCACATAGATTTAATAATTATTTCGTGAATAGTATTGATCTTATTCTTGCAGATATTCCACCAGCAGCAAATGGTCAAACATATTTCATTAATCCACCTACAGTCTAGAATACCTTGACACAATTTAATAAAGTTTCGATGACTAAAATGAAGGAAATACTTAAAAATCTAAAAAACGTTGTTGGTGGGGAGAGTGGCATCTCTAAGTAGGTTCTTTGCGATGTTGCTTATGTTGTGGGTAATCGTCTTTTGAATATTATCAATATATCCTTAAGTACTGAGATTTTTCCGCAATCCTTGAAACTTTTTACTATTGTTCCTGTTCCAAAAGTGCAAAACACTAAATTGTGTAATGAATTTCGGCCAATTAACACCGTACCTATTTATGAGAAGCTCCTTGAAGTATGTGTTAAGGAACAGTTACTGGAACATTGTAATATAAATAAAATAGTTGTACCTAACCAGTCGGGGTTCCGTGAGAATCATTCATGTGAGTCTGTCATTATTAATATAGTTGATAATTTTCTCAGGGCCCTTGACTCTGATAATCTAGTACTTGCTGTGTTTTTGGATTTTAAGAGAGCGTTTGAAACCTTGAGTAGAGAAATGTTAATTAGGAAATTAGAACGGTTAGACCTTAAACATAATGTATTGAAGTGGTTTTAATCTTATCTAAGTGGTAGAGTTCAGCGAGTCATGTACAAAAATAGTTCATCTGAAAGGGTTAATGTAAAGCATGGTGTGCCGCAGGGAACGGTCTTCTTGCTATTTTTATTGTTTGCGGATGATACAATGTTATATGTGGTGGGTAAAGACATTCATCAACTGCAACAGGTCATGAACGTTGAACTCAATAAGTTATTCATCTGGCTTTGTAGAAATAAACTAAGTTTAAATGCAAGTAAATCCAAGTTTTGTATATTTGGCAAGAGATCTAGATTAAGTTCTATAGACATGGGCAATATACAGATTTCTGTGAATGGGGAAAGTATTTTGTATGCTAAAGAAATTAAATATTTGGGAACAATTTTCGATGCCAATCGGAATTTCCATGCTCATGCAGATTATGTAATGAGAAAAATTTGAAAAAAAGTGGGATTTATCACAAGAAGTAAAAAAAAATTGTCAATGTATATCAAATTAAAACTTTACAACGCCATTGCTCTTCCTCATTTACAATTCTGTTCAACATTATTGTTTAACTTGCCACAGTATAGAATTGACCAACTGGAAAGAATTCAAAATAGGGCTATGAGACTGATTCTAAAATGTAATCGTTTACTCCTGTTGTCTCTATGTTGGGTGTCCTAGATATGATTTTTGTACATCAAAGAATTTTGTATAACGTCTATTTGTTTATTTTTAAATTAAAACATCAGATGCTTCCCGATTATATTTGTAATAAATTAAGAGTTTTTGGAGATATACATAACTATAATACGAGAAATCATATAGACTATGGTCGACAGATGTAACACAACCCAAATGCATAATTCAGTTCTATACAAAGGTTTAATTCTAATTAACAACTTGCCTGCTAACATCAAAAATTGTATTACTTTGAATCAATTCAGAGGGCTCTTGAGAGAATTTATCATGAATAAGTAATATCGTGTTTGTTATTTTATTATGTTATTTTAATTATGTAGTTTATTAAGTTTTACTATAGTATACATTGTTTCCGCTCCAATCATCATCTGGATTGTGGGTTTATCTGTTGACTGGGTATTTTTGGGCCAACCGGGATACTGGTTATAGCATCTTGGAACTACCGAAGCATTTTTAAGTGTAACACGGGGGGACCAATGTGTCTGGTCAGCAAGGTCAACCAAGTTCCAAATGTGTGTCATCGGCTGTTTGGAACCGAACCGACTCGATCAACCTGAGTCGACATTATTTTTATTATTATAAGGCAAACCCCAATTAACTGTGCTTTTAATAAGTGGGGCAAGGAAATAATGTTTAGGTTGAGTCTAGTTTTAATTTATGGTCTACCTCTGATAGGATATTTCTGGAATCGGGATGCTGTTTCTGGATTACCGAGACCATCCATGGACAAACCGGAGTGTCCTGATACAGTTATGGCCAACTTATACTTTTACTTTATTTTTCATTTATGTTTTTATTGAATGTAGCTTTTTTGCTAAATAAAGGTATTATTTATTTATTTATTTATTTACTTGATAACGGTCGGAGATACTTCCGAACCGAAACGTCGTGCTAAATTTAAAATAAAGATAATGGAAGTTCTTTTTTTCCATTAAAAGACCCTGTATTTTGTGTACTCTTGTTTAGATTGTTAAAGTCAACTATACATTGAAACTATAAAACAGGCGTACTTGTATAATGACAGTAATTATTATTTTAGATTCTAGAAGGCTTCATAGAGGAATTCTTTGACCAAAATCCAATAAGTCAAATGGGAATTATTTTAATGCAAAACAAGCGTGCCGAAAAGGTTTGCGAGCTGGCAGGAAATTTTAGAAAACATATCAAATATTTGAAGACTTTAACAAAGACTAATTTGGTTGGGGAGCCTTCACTTCAAAATGGATTAGAACAAGCATTGTCCTCTTTAAAATTATTGCCATCACATGCCAGCAGGGAGGTCTTGGTTATAATGGGAAGCTTGACTACATGTGATCCAACTGATATTAGTGGTACAATTGATGTAAGTAAAATAGCTAGGCTAATATGTTTAACCTAAAAGCATAAATATCTATCATTTTGTTAAAAGAAATGCTGAATTATAGTATAATTCTGGCACATAATTTTGGGATACTTACTGTTTTTTGTATGTTTCCATTAAAAAGGGTATATGGAATTTGTATACAAAAATATTTGTTGACTAGGAAATAGTATGTACATTAAATTACATGTACAGTTTCAGTTACATTACAACACATAAAATGTACATTAAAACTGCTAGAAGTTAAAAGTTTAACTTTAAAATGCCTTTAGTGTGTTCCATTTTGAAGCACTAATAAGCAACGTAACTAATAAATAATGTAACTACTTTCTATTTAGATTTCTGTTTTTTATAAGAATTGACTGATGTTGAAAGTCTTTAATAGAATGGCACATGTGATAACGGCAGCTTATCAGTCTGGAGAACACTAATTGATGGTGGGTTGGCATGAATTATTCTAAAGATGCTTACCTTTTAAATTCAAATCAAATCAAAATGTTTTTATTTGTTAAATATTCAAGAAACAACATTAGTAATAAAAAAATCATAATATAAACAAATAAGGACTTACACCGCGATTTTTAAAACCGATCCATAAGATATGCATCATAAAACGAAATTATGTGGTGCAGATCTTTAAAGCTAAACCTAAATAAATTAGCAACTACGTCGGTTGAGGGAGGAATACCAAGGCATAGAATTAATAACCAATAATTATTATTCTCCAGTCTATAATAGCCAGGGAACAAAACGCAGCATGACCGGTGCTTTAAGAAATCCAAGGCACCGCGGTGGCAAGGAGCCAGATATTATCAATTAAAAAAAATACAAGATAATCAATTTAAAGATAATCAACAACTTATTAACAGCTTATCTGGTCAACTAGCAGTTCAGTTTTTATATACTTAGAAAATTTGTACATAGATAAATGTTTTACGCTATTTGGCAGCTTATTCCATAACTGAACTGTAACAAAATTAAAATTTTTTTGAAAGTTAGCTGTTTTATGAGGAGGTATTTTATAATTATTTTGAAATCTAGTATGATATGACTGTTCCTGCGTATTAAATGGAGTGGTTCACCTGTTTTAATAATTTTGCGAATAAGGCAAAGTGTATGGAATTGACGTCTGCTAGCCATTGATAAAATGGAATATTTACTTAGGTATGGAGTTATGTGATTACGAAATGGTATATTGTAGGCAAAGTGCCTACATGTATTTTGGTTTTTTTTGTATAGACTTGGAAACCTTTAGTGTAATTGCACTATTGTACACAGTATCGCCATAATCGAATAAATACGACATGAGAGTATTACATAAATAATATTTAGTTTTAGATGGCAAAATATTTTTAAGCGCATGTATGCTATGCCAATTTTTTTCTTAATATGGGTTTCAAATGAGAGAGTACTATCAAAATAGATGCCTAAATTTCTAGCTTCGGTAACCATTGGTATAAGAATATCATTTATTTTTACAACGAAATTATTTGATATTTGCCTAATTTTATTTATGCTGCTGCCAACGAAAAGAACACAAAATTTTGAAGCATTTAATTTTAAATTATGTTGAGATGCAAATCGGTTAATTTTATTTAAATCTGAGTTGAAGTTGAATTGAGATTCTTGTAAATTATTTTAAAACAACGATACATACAACTGGGAGTCATCAGCATATTGTTAAAGACTAGCACAAGTAACCACATTTTGCATATCTGCTACATACAGAGAAAACAAGAGTGGCCTTAAAATTGACTCCTGGGGTACACCCGCTTTCATTGGCAAATATTCCGATTTTTCTTGAGTCAAACAATTTTTTATCGAAACGCAATGTGACCTATTGATTAAAAAATTCTCCATAAATTTATTTGAATTATTTGATAGCCTAAAGTAGCTAAGTTTAGACAGTTGCAATTTATGATTAGGGGTATCAAACGCTTTGCTAAAATCCAATAAACACAAACAAGTGACGTCCCCTTTATCCTCATTTGCTCTTATATCGTTCGTTATATTAATTAAGCAAATTGTTGTGATAAATGTTTTACGCTATTTGGCAGCTTATTCCATAACTGAACTGTAACAAAATTAAAATTTTTTTGAAAGTTAGCTGTTTTATGAGGAGGTATTTTATAATTATTTTGAAATCTAGTATGATATGACTGTTCCTGCGTATTAAATGGAGTGGTTCACCTGTTTTAATAATTTTGCGAATAAGGCAAAGTGTATGGAATTGACGTCTGCTAGCCATTGATAAAATGGAATATTTACTTAGGTATGGAGTTATGTGATTACGAAATGGTATATTGTAGGCAAAGTGCCTACATGTATTTTGGTTTTTTTTGTATAGACTTGGAAACCTTTAGTGTAATTGCACTATTGTACACAGTATCGCCATAATCGAATAAATACGACATGAGAGTATTACATAAATAATATTTAGTTTTAGATGGCAAAATATTTTTAAGCGCATGTATGCTATGCCAATTTTTTTCTTAATATGGGTTTCAAATGAGAGAGTACTATCAAAATAGATGCCTAAATTTCTAGCTTCGGTAACCATTGGTATAAGAATATCATTTATTTTTACAACGAAATTATTTGATATTTGCCTAATTTTATTTATGCTGCTGCCAACGAAAAGAACACAAAATTTTGAAGCATTTAATTTTAAATTATGTTGAGATGCAAATCGGTTAATTTTATTTAAATCTGAGTTGAAGTTGAATTGAGATTCTTGTAAATTATTTTAAAACAACGATACATACAACTGCGAGTCATCAGCATATTGTTAAAGACTAGCACAAGTAACCACATTTTGCATATCTGCTACATACAGAGAAAACAAGAGTGGCCTTAAAATTGACTCCTGGGGTACACCCGCTTTCATTGGCAAATATTCCGATTTTTCTTGAGTCAAACAATTTTTTATTCAAACGCAATGTGACCTATTGATTAAAAAATTCTCCATAAATTTATTTGAATTATTTGATAGCCTAAAGTAGCTAAGTTTAGACAGTTGCAATTTATGATTAGGGGTATCAAACGCTTTGCTAAAATCCAATAAACACAAACAAGTGACGTCCCCTTTATCCTCATTTGCTCTTATATCGTTCGTTATATTAATTAAGCAAGTTGTTGTGCTAAAATGTTTACGAAAGCCCGATTGAGAATCCGGAATTATATTATATGTATTTATAAAAGAAATTATTTGTTTGTAGATATGCCTCTCGATTATTTTTGACATTACTGGCAATATACTAATAGGTATAGGCAATATCTTTGGCTTAGCAAGATCTTTGGGTTCATTAGGATTACAAACTTTAGGCAAAGGTTTAATTATTGCTTTTTTCCAAAGGTCAGGATAAACTTTTTCCAAAACACATGTATTTAAAATGTTAATTAGATATTTTTTACAATAAGGTAAACATAATTTTAGGTCTCTAACTGATATACCACCTTCCCTGATTGGATTTGTACTTATTGTGCTTATTATTTTATCAACTGTCTGTATCTATTAATTGAAAATTTAACTCTGTATTTATGCGGGGAAATTTATTCAAATTATAAAAGTTAATTCTGTCATCAAAAGTCATATCAGGAACACTGCTACAGCTTGCATAATAATTATTAAGCAATGAAGCGTTTGCTACATCCGAAGGCACATCATACACTACGTTTTTAGAAGATAAATTTAGCCTATTTACAGTATTTTAGTTTAAATACTTAATATTAGAAAGAAAAATAAGTTTCTCAGCTTATGACGTAATAATTATTGATCAATGATAAACGATAAAAAAAAAACGATTTTAACCTTAGACAAATTTACACATTACAAAGACAGCTCCCTCTCTAAGAAAACACAGTTATTCTTTAAAAAGAAAAAAAATTTTAGTATTCTTCACAAAATATAAATACCTCAGGGAAAATACCTTAAAAAGTGCTAATATGAAGAACTGTCACTTACATTCAACACATTAACATTCAGCTGATTTAGTTTATCAAAGGACTCTATGGTAACCTTTGCACCCTCCTGAGGCACAATCACTTTACCACGTACTGTCCAACATAAGTTTTTAAAAACGATCTTTTGCAAGTTTAAATAATTTTAAATTATCACTGGTTAGCAATGCTGTAAACAAAATCCCCGAACCTTTCAGCCCTTTTTGTATTTGCAAAAATTGTTGCTAGAATAGAGTTTTCGAAGGTGGAAAACCTTTTGGTTAGGGTCGCAAGGTTTTCACTTGAGGTTTCGAGTTAGAATCACTGCAAGACTCACCTTTTTTGGCATTGTTTTGCAGTTCCTTCTTGAAACCAGCAATATCAGCGGTAAACTTGGCTGCCATTTCATCCATGCGTTCACTTAACTTTGCATATCAATATTAGCTTTT
Source organism: Anthonomus grandis grandis (assembly GCF_022605725.1). Taxonomy (NCBI): domain Eukaryota; kingdom Metazoa; phylum Arthropoda; class Insecta; order Coleoptera; family Curculionidae; genus Anthonomus; species Anthonomus grandis. Next base: position 7,398,273 of record NC_065562.1, read on the forward strand.
TTAGAGGTTTCCTCTCCTTTATTAGCTCCTTGAGACACCTTACCTAAGGTCACAGAAAAAACACTTTGTCAATATTTTCTCTTTCAATTTTAAATTTATAAGGACCGACATGTCCACTACTTTACTCGTCGCAACACATGCGTCGAATCTTCAAATTATGCGCCATTCAGTGTGGTGTGTTTATTTAAAGTCCAGTTGTAAGAACCTTTAACTGGCAAATTGGATCTTACATAAGCAAAAAAGGATGTAAAGAAATTCAACACATAGTAAAACACAAAATAAGCTTCAATTATTGACAACACTATATTATAAAAAAAGCAAATTCGGGTCAATGTTCATTGTTTAACCTTTCACCTAAACAAATCATTGTTGTAAAAATTATAAGACAGTTTCTTGTTAAAAGTACAACTTCTGAAATCAAGACTCCAAATGCACCAAAGTAATAAAAAAAATCCGCTATTATGTAACTACCCTTTGGCCAAAGTCAGTAACCTACCACACAATACACTGTACAACATGTACTAAATCAACTAATATAAATATACCTTTCAATGTGGTTGCTTACATATTATACTGTATAAAAATCAGGATAGTGAAATTAAAAGGTATTGAATAAATTATTATTTAGGTAGATATGCAAATTACATTAAGTACATTGTAAATTGCCAAGAAAGAACTTTAATCACTAGACAATAACTAATAAATTAAGCAGCCATTAAATAATATAAATTAGCCCTAAATTCACATAACAATAAGAAATCGGAAATCATAACATTGCGTGACGTGGTAACCCACTGTGCAGATTTAAGGACGGCAGTTGACTAAGGTTCATTCAATAACGTCATCAAGGGGCAAGGAATCCTAATAAAGATCTAATTTACGATGGGAAATGGGAACAGCACCTGAGATGGCTCGCGATGGTCTTGGAATGACTTAATACTTCGCTGAAGACCTTACTTAAGATCTGGTTTAAAACCCTGCATAAGAGCCTAAAATTAACATATCAAACTTTAAAAATGGCGGCCTACAAAACCATGAGAAAACGTTTCACAAAGAATAGGAATCAAGCTTACCTCAAGATGTTGGAGGGTCTTTTATAAAGCATATTAAAGTATTTTTTCATATTACATAGCTAGTGTTGCCATGAGGTAACCATGAGGTCGAATCCCAATCTCGAGCAATTGAACTCGTTAACCTGAAGACCAGGCCATTTGGAAAGAAAGTCAAAACGTAATTTCTGGGTATCTCTTCGGTGGATAATCTCACGTAGGCCCAGTTTTATAAGAATTGACAATACAGCGTTGTCCCACTTAGATTTAAGTTGCAGCGAGTATGGAAATCAATCTAATTTCAAAAGACAAAGTATTCAAATTACAGGAAAAACAATGGCATCAGCCCAGTATCGAAAATGTCGATACCTAAAAAATTGATTCTTGAGCATGGCGTACGTGAACAATGACAAAGGACAGACAGATAAGAAAATCACTTTAGTCAGAGAGAAAGAGAGAAAAACCACCTGATTCCAGTAATTTGCTTCAAATTCAAAACGAAGTGCAGCTAACGCCATCTAGGAGTTCTTATTTTTTACAATGCCATTAACTGACTTTACACTAGATGTCGCGATCTTCATACAATATTAAATCATTACATTATAAAGGCAACCAAAAAAAATTAAAACCAGCAAAAAAGAACTCGTTTCTCTTTTGATGGACCCGATTGATAATATGACGCCGAAATATTATGTAATTAATTCATGAAATGAGAAAATATAATGCACTGGATAATGCAGAATCGAAAGGAACCTAAAGATTTTTCGAATTTAAGGATAATAAAAATTCTATGAGTTTTAACAAAGATATTTGACAAAATACTCTGCAATCAAATGCTTAAAATCAGTGTGGGTTTTCCAAGTGCTTTAGTACAGCCACTGCGTTAGCGAAGGTAAAACATGAAATTTCTGAATCCCACGATAAAGGGTTTGCTACCCTGCTCGTTTTGTTTTGAGTACAAAAGCATTCGACACGATTAACCATTTGACACGATTTACCATTTGACACGATTAACCACTGATTTCTAAAATTAAATTTTATGGCTTTGATTTCCTTGGAATGAAATTATCCTTATCTGGAGTTCCGCAGGGTTCGATTTTGAGATCTTTACTTTTCATTATCTATACATCGCATTAGTAACCTCTTCAAAATATTGCAAGATTATTGCTTATGCTCATGATACATAGTTGTATTTTCCATTTGACCCTAATTTCATTGACGCCAGTAATGATACTAATAATGAACTTGCACAAATTTACCATTTATCATCAAGATAATTTCAATTTATTCTCTACTAAATCTAACGTGATGTCAATTGATGATAAGAGTAAGGTTGATTTTTTTAAAGACAATGTAAAGATATGTATTTGTCAGATTCTGCTTGAATATGTAAACGTGGCACACAATTTGGGTCTAATATTGGATTCACAACTAAAATTTGAACGTCGCATTCTGGAAATAAAAAGAAGAAATTTTAGAATTTAAAGTTGTTGTATTGTAATCATCAGTATCTTAATTTGAACTCAAAAAAGGTATTGTCTCAGCCTTCAGTTCTATTGAGATTCAACTATTGTGACTTTACCTATTTTCCTTGGATTAGTTTTCTTGAACCAAATGAAGTTCAAGTTGTAGACTTATTTTTGGTCTAAACAGGCGCGACCACATATTTCAAAAATTTGGTCTAATTCGATTATTAAGAATGGAAAACCGCTGGAGACTTCATTTGGGTGCCTTTCTGCATCAGATTAACAACTTTTCTGCTGGAAATACGCAATTACATAGTATTTTTGTTACAAGGCTAACACTTCAGAGATCAGCTTAAGAGAAACATATATTGAAAACCTTTTACATGATATTAGAGAAGTATAAAAAAGTGGCCTTGATCTCGGTACTCCAGAAAAGTTCACAGCTTCCCATTATTATTCTTAACGGGGTTAATTTTTGATTCAGTTAAAACAAGTATCCTTCGTCAAAATATAGATCAAATCACTGGTCTCTCAATATGTCTATTTCCATGTTATTTAAAGCAAAGAAAATTAATTTCGATTTCTATACACTCTGCTCGACCAGTTTTTAGTAAATAATTCCGTTTTGCTATGTCTTGGAATGCAGCATATTGGTAAATCGAAAATTTTTGAAGAACACACGAGACCATTGGCGAAAAAATTATTTGTTTCGAAAAATAATACTGATAATGTTGTTCTTAAGGCGATATTATTCTGAACATAACCCAATATCATGATATTAGTGACAATGATAAAGTACATTTTGGATCCTTCTTTGGCGTGTTGAAGATAATGATGCAAATATTTATATGCATTTATATGAAAAGATGTTCATGATATTATTCTTAGACTGAGATTACTTAAAGCTTTTAGATGACATGAAATGATTTGATGCCAGCAAAAATACCTATATTGGTCTGGATAAACAAGTCTAATTCTCGATGGAGGGTACTAACGAAACTCGTTTGGTAAAAATATTCGTTGTATGGTGAAGCAGTAAACTTAGAATCTCTTTTCCCTCTCTTTATCGCAAGGTTTTTAAGTGCATTCAAATGCCAAAAGTCCCTTTTCTCTCTTTGGCACATAATTGAGTGCACTCAATTGCTTGAAAGAAATTAAAATATTCTTCCTGGCAGTTGAGTTGGAGTGTCTTTTTCTCTGTGTCACATGTTTGAGTGCACTGAACTGTCTGGAAAAATGAAAATATTCTTCCAGGCACTTGAGTTGAACTCTCTTTGTCATATGATTGAGTACGCCCATCTACCTGGAAGAAATTAAGCACAGTATTAATATCAGCCATAAATACTCATACAATCTTCCCATAAAATTATAAATTCTTAGAAGTTAATTTTTTGCTTTTACAACAATGTCTTTTTTGAAGCAGTTGCCAGTAGAGTTTAAAACTTATAATATTTTTAAGCATAAGTTAAAAACATTTCTTAAACTGTTTTAGTTTTGTTAATAGGTTAAAAACATCTCTTAAATCAGACAAAATAATGAATATCGCGTATAATAATTTTTATCTATTACGTGTGTTTGTGTCTCTAGCAGTTTTAAATTTAATTCCGTCCCTAAATTTCATAAGCAAAAAAATATTTTAAATCTTTTGTTTGCTAACTTTAAGTGTAGCAAGTTCATAATAATACGTGATAAGTCTTTCTTAACTTTCAGAAACTAAAACAGGAAGGCATCCGTTGCTCTATAATTGGCCTGGCAGCAGAAGTTCACATTTGTAGGACTTTGGCGACTGAAACAAAAGGCACCTACAATGTTATATTAGACGATAGTCACTACAAAGACCTTTTATATCAACAGGTAGAACCACCACCTGCAGCTGCTGCATTGGAGTCTAGCCTGATTAAAATGGGATTTCCTCATCAAATGAATACGGAAGGAACCGATGGACCACTTACCATGTGCATGTGGTAAGAACAGATTTATAGGGGACATACCTTGATTATGAATGCAAGCTAATGAACTAAGACTTCATTAGTTTGCAGTGTTAACAAAGGAACAAGTATAGTTATTGATTTGAAATCCTCTCGAAATATAAAATAAGTGTTTTAACAAAATATAAATTGATATAATCAGAATAATGATATTTTAATATTTCCATTTTCTCTCGAAGAAGAGGAATATTTTCTTAGATATTTGATTTGTTAAATTTAACACATTTAATTCGTCCATACCTGCAGTGGAGTAGTAGGTTAATATAAAATGAAAAAGTACTTTTTATGGTATGTTGAGTTAGTATCTGTAAGTGGTCTTATAGCTGTTGATACTTGTAACAAATAAATAAATTTAAAACATACTCTATTATTAATAAATATTTATCATGTAAATATTTTTTGACGACGTTACTGTGGGTAGTCCGTGCATGAACAATGGGATTGAGCGGCGTTACCATATCATTTACCTTTTTCTCTAAAATACATTATCTACATTCATTTAACGAATTCATTAAAGAGTATCTTATCATAGTTTATTTAAAAAAAAATTTTTTTATATTTTATTAAGCGGTAACAGTAGTATTGTTTTATGTGTGTCAAAATAAGTGAACATTTTTTATGATATTATAAAGTGTTTTTTTGTAATTTCTACATAAGCATTTGGCATCATTGCATCAGAGATGTTGCAAGCAAACAAACTGCCCATAGTTCCGCGGCATGTTACTTCTAGCCTTTAAATGTTCTAAGATAAATTTAGATCTTAAGGTTGTTGTTTCTTTTGATTTGTACCGGTAATATTTAGCAAAAATGTTTTATTTCACACATAATACAACATGTTTTTTATCGAGAAACTCTATCGGTTTACGAGTACATCTAAATTCTTCTTAAAGCTTGTTTGCATTAAAAATAATTTATGTTTCCTTCAATTGGATTGTAATACATGAGTTGGATCATAGAAAGGGTGGGTTCTGACTGTATTCCTTCTATATCTAGCAAATATGGAAGGAATATAATAACATTGTGCTACTGAACTTTCGAATGCTTAATGTTCCATATGTATAACTAATTACTTCTTAAGGGCCAGTTTCCGAACGCCTGGAAAATGTCCAATGTATTTCTAATTTTTAAGAGTGAGTATAGAAATATTATTTCAAATTAGCGGCCCATAAATTAATTTTGTATTTTTGCTAAATTAATTAAATTTAAGTCTGCATAAATGGTATAAGCTCCGAAGTAGTAGACGTTACGTCTGGGGTGCGTCAAGGGTCACATTTGAGGCCAACTTTTTTCATTTTCTCATTTACATAAATGATTTTTCTCCATATTTTTTTATTACGATCTTATAAATCACTTAAATCGATCCAGGATTGTCATAGTTATTAGTTTAGTTTTAAATACTAAAAACAAATTAAAGAATTCATGGCGTTGTTCTTGAAAGAATTCAAGAAGCTAGGTATCTGGGGGTTAGGTTACATATAAATCATTAGGATTTGTTAATCGACAAGCAAAAATACTAAAATCTTCTAAATTATTTATTTCTCTATAATATGCATTATGCATTTCTTTATAGTAAACTTAATTTTGGGTGTTTTGGCTGGAGTCTTTTTTGGAGATTGGAAGGTGTACAAAATAAATTTTTAAGATGCCTTTCTTCTAAAGTCTGGTATGCAATCATTTTGGTATACTTACTTACTCTAGAAAATAGAAGACATTTTTCAGATCTCGTTTTACTTCACAAACTATTAAATAATTGATTGTTCTAATTTAATCCAGTGTCTAAAAAATAAAAGATTCCACGACGCCAATTAAGGTATAATAAGCTTTTCCATATACCTTTATTAGAAACAACATTACCTGATCCTTTATCTCATTTCCAATTCTTGATATAAAAATATAAATATAGATCTGTTCTTAAAACTTAAAATTAGATAATAGTTGCATTGAAAAGACATTTTCCTTTTCTCATATTATATGCATATAGTATAGTGACTCTTGAGACTTAGGAATAAAGTCAGTAGTCAAAACAAAGGTGAGAACACAAAGTCACGGTCTCATCAAATCCATATAAATTTTTAAAAGCTACACGTGTTTCGCTCCTATCGGAGCATTATCAGGCCTAAAAAATACATTAAGGTATTTTTCACAAAAAGAACGCTTATAAATTGTGATAAAACTCATTACCTAGACCTACACAGATCATATTACAACTAACAACAAAAGAAAAGCTAGGTTAAGTTAACAATTCCCACCATAGATAAAAATGTATGCTTAAAAAAAATAAAAAAGTAAAAATGTAAAACGTCACTAGTGGGGAACGATCCAGCAACCTTTAGATTCACAGGCGCGCGTCTAACCCATAGGCCACCAAGTAACATAATCAAACATGGGGAACAATCCGAACTATACTAATAAATGTGAATATAAGTGAACAATATATAAACAATATCTTAACAATAAAAACTAAAAATATCTAAAATCGAAAAGGAAAAGACTTTTTAAATTCTTTGAGAGAGGTTGTTATAAATGAGGTGAGGTTCAAACGTGAAAATATGGTTCACACACACAAGGACAGGGCGCTTTTTAGCTTTAGTTATTTCCATTTTTTCTAACAAGTCCAGTTTTTTGCCTTTTGAGCACTCATGCAAAATATCCGTTCCCTGAGTTAAAGAAAAACCATGTGAGGAGGCCAATAAATGATTTGCAAACGCCGATTTAGTTTCAATCATGTCAGTATCCCTGTACCTGTCCACCAAATTTGTATGTTCCTTTATTCTGGTGGAAAATTATCTCCCCGATTGCCCTATGTAAATGGCATTACAGTCATTACATCTTAATGAATATACCCCTGATTTTAAAAAGAAATCTGCCTTATCTATTTTACTAACTAGCTGATTTTTTAAACTGTAGTTTTAAAAGCAATTGTGAGATTTGTAGACTTGAAAAACTTTGCAAGCTGAAAAGAAATATTACCAAAAAATGACATTAATCTAAAAAGGTGACTATTTTCATTATTAAGATGGATTAAGTTGTAAGTGAGTTTGTATTTATTATAGAATTTAGAATAAAGGCGATTAATTATATAAAGTGTAAAACCATTATTAAAAACAATATGTTTAATTATATTTACTTCATCAAGGAAAGCTTCTCTAGAAAGGGGGATTTTGAAAAGGCGATAGCAAATTTGTAGGAATAAGGGGAGTTTGAGGAGTATTGGATGACATTGTCCGTAGTGGTGGGTTTGCGGTAAATCTCAAATTCAAGTTTGTTGGATTTTTTCGAAACAAGCACATCAAGAAAAGGTTCCATCTCTTTCTTCTTCAATGGTAAACGGGATATTTGCGTGAAGAGAGTTTATAGAAATGAGGAAAACCGCCAATTCTAGATCATTTCCATTCCATACCACAAAAATATCATCCACGTATCTCCTATATACAGTAAGAAAAGCACCAAACTTCCCATTGACAATCCTTTTCTCCAAATGGTGCATAAAAATCTCACTCAGAAGAGGAGAGAGGCAAGACCCCATTGCTAGTCCAGTAACTTGTCTAAAAAACCTGTTGTTGAAAACGAAAAAATTCTGATCAACTACTAGCTTGAGGAGTGTTAAAAGATCATCAACAATAAATCTGTCAAGCGGTGACTTAAGCAAAAGGGACCTGACTAGATTAAGGCAATCACCAGGTGGAATGCTTGGAAATAAGTTCTTAACGTCCAGAGAAATTAGTTTTGAACCCTCTGGTATGGAATGGAAATGATCTAGAATTGGCGGTTTTCCTCATTTCTATAAACTCTCTTCACGCAAATATCTCGTTTACCATTGAAGAAGAAAGAGATGGAAGGTTACCTTTTCTTGATGTGCTTGTTTCAAAAAATGCCAACAAACTTGAATTTGAGATTTACCGCAAACCCACCACTACGGACAATGTCATCCAATACTCCTCAAACTCTCCTTATTCCTACAAATTTGCCTCTTTTAATTCCCTTTTCTATAACCTTTTCAACATCCCCCTTTCTAGAGAAGCTTTCCTTCATGAACTAAATATAATTAAACATATTGCTTTTAATAATGGGTTTCCACTTGATATAATTAATCGCCTTTATTCTAAATTCTATAATAAATACAAACTCACTTACAACTTAATCCATCTTAATAATGAAAATAGTCACCTTTTTAGATTAATGTAATTTTTTGGTAATATTTCTTTTCAGCTTGCAAAGTTTTTCAAGTCTACAAATCTCACAATTGCTTTTAAAACTACAAACAGTTTAAAAAATCAGCTAGTTAGTACAATAGATAAGGCAGATTTCTTTTCAAAATCAGGGGTATATTCATTAAGATGTAATGACTGTAATGCCATTTACATAGGGCAATCGGGAAGAAAAATTTCCACCAGAATAAAGGAACATACAAGTTTGGTGGACAGGTACAGGGATACTGACATGATTGAAACTAAATCGGCGTTTGCAAATCATTTATTGGCCTCCTCACATGGTTTTTCTTTAACTCAGGAAGCGGATATTTTGCATGAGTGCTCAAAAGGCAAAAAACTGGACTTGTTGGAAAAAATGGAAATAACTAAAGCTAAGAAGAGCCCTGTCCTTGTGTGTGTGAACGATATTTTCACGTTTGAACCTCACCTCATTTTTGACAACCTCTCTCAAAGAATTTAAAAAGTCATTTCTTTTTCGATTTTAGATATTTTTAGTTTTTATTGTTAAGATTGTTTACTTATATTCACACTTATTAGTATAGTTCAGATTGTTCCCCATGTTTGATTATGTTACTTGGTGGCCTATGGGTTAGATGCGCGCCTGTGAATCTAAAGGTTGCTGGATCGTTACCCACTGGTGACATTTTACATTTTTACTTTTTTATTTATTTTTTGCATACATTTTTATCTATGGTGGGAATTGTTAACTCAACCTAGCTTTTCTTTTGTTGTTAGTTGTAATGTGATATGTGTAGGTCTAGGTAATGAGTTTTATCATAATTTATAAGCGTTCACTTTGTGAAAAATATCTTAATGTATTTTTTATGCCTGATGATGCTCCGATAGGAGCGAAACACGTGTAGCTTTTAAAAAATTATATGGATTTGATGAGACCGTAACTTTGTGTTCTTACCTTTGTTTTGTTTTCGTTTGGTCTCTTAGAGAAAAATGGATGATACGTTTCTAATTAAAGTCAGTAGTTCATATACTTACCTTTGTCTTATACTATCTTTCTCTCAAAAAAATATCTTCGGACCCGTCGATTAGTATTTTACGCTCTTTTTTGTTAAAAACAAATTTATACAGTGTGTCCCAAAAATAAGGTATGACGTCATCGACGATTTTTTAAAATAGTACCCCTAATTTTTTATTTCGTATTTTTAAAGAACGTATCAAATTATACTTAGCTGCAAAACTTTAGGTTTATGTCATTAACCGTTTTCAAGATAATTAAAAGATTTTTTTTATTTATTATAAATTTGGTCAATCGGATGGTCGTTAAATGGCCGATGTTGTCATATCTTATTTTTGTCATATGTATAACTTTGTTTTGAACAGCTGGTCTTTATTTTTAATAATATAGTTTACGAAGTCTTGAAAGTAGCCAAGAATATTATTATTAAATTATAAATTCTAAAGAAATGTATATCTGTGGGTCTTCTTAGATTTGCGAAAAAAACATACAACACCTATTTTGTACACCGTCGCTCATGTATTAAACATCCTATTAAAAAATCAAACTGTTTTAATAAATAAGTTTTGGAAAAATGAAATACCTCAAATACTAGATTTTCTATAAAGCTTAAAAAGTTCTATGTTCTTTGCAATTAAACCCTGTTTATTTCAGAAAACATCTAGCATCAAACAAAAGTTGCTTACCTACATTTGTTACATAGTTTTCTTTACTTTACATTCTCTATTACAGTCACATTGACAGTACCGAAGAAAGTAGTAAACTCAGTACGGGCGGTTACTACTGCACCCAGTGTTCCAGCAAATACTGTGAGCTTCCAGTGGAATGTAGAGCTTGCGGGCTAACTTTGGTCTCAGCACCACATTTGGCCAGATCATACCATCATTTATTTCCACCACCTAATTACCAAGAAATTCAGTTTGCCACCCAAACTGCCATTTGTTATGCTTGTCAGAAACCTTTTGGAGATGCGGACAAACAAGTATGTATAAAATGTATATGCTTCATTAAGGGTGATGAGGTAACATATCTCAATAATGAATAATCCAGGACCTTTGGGGAAAAATAGGTTAATAAAGAGGCAAAAAGAAATTGTTGAATAAAGAAAGGCTAGCTAACAAAAAAGTTTGTTAGCGTTGGTTTTCGTATAAAAGTTACAAAAATATTACGTAAATAATGACACTATCATTCCACATCTCTTTGTTTTAATATTTTTTGCTATTGAATGGAAATTAGGGAGAACGGAAAGGAATGTCTATTAACCCTTTCTGAGCCAAATCCTAATGACTTTTGTATTAAAAAAAATTCTACTGTAGTTGTCTTGTTTGCTATATTTAAAAAATATTTTTATTTATTTAAAAAAAAAACATGTCCATTGCAATGCACAAAATTCCTAGTATATAAAAAAAATTTTATGAAAATTAAATTAAAACAAAAATATAAGTAAAATAATTAAATTTACTTTTTATGAAATACAAAAAAAGAGTTTATGCCTTTTACCAAATATAAATGTACATTACATTTAATGCAAAAAGTATATATTTTTTTATGGCATCCTTCCAGTTTGCAACCCGGCTTGTTTGTCGTCAAATCCTGGAAAAACACACTCGGTGGTTTTATTTCAGTATGAGCACGAATAATAACTGTATTTTCAATCAAAGATGGTCGTCCACGTTTGGGCGGGTCCTTATGAAGAATAAGATATTCAGCCACTTTCCGTTGAAACACTAAAAGATCTAATATATTTTTCTTTGGTACTTCGAGAAGTTCGGTTTGCTTTTTATACTCTAACCACGAATTCACTGATCTCAAACCAAGGGCATGTATTATAATTCTTAGGGTCCACTTTTTAGACCTTACACGGGAACGATACAAGCTCAAAAGAGAGTCTAATTTATCGATCCCTCCCATATTCATATTATATATTTTTATGCATTCTGGCCGATCTACGTCTATATATTTTTTTTCGATTTACCCCAACGACGGCGCTTATCAGAGAGCCCTTCACCAATGAAATTAGATGCAACAATCACTGATTTGTTGTCATATCATTTAGTTACAACTCCATCTGAGCTAATGACAGTTTTACATGAACCTCGTCCGTCCTTTCTCATTGCAGCATCTGATATTAATGATGGGTTAGAAAACATTGTTGATCCTGACAGTACTAATTGCGAATATTGACCTCTTAGTCAGATATTGAAATAATTGATAACTACTGAAATAATTATCAAAGAATAGTCCATGATTTTTAGAATCTATTCTCTAACTTAGATGCATAACAACCGCGGCACTTGATCCTAATGTCAAAAACTCTGGTTGAATTTCGGTTGTAGAATCTTGATGTATAAGGAAGTCATATACTAAGCCACTTTGTTTGGATCGAATATAAATTTGAATACCCCATTTCTTCGGTTTATTTTTTATGTGCTGTTTAATATTGATTTGTCCTTTAAATGGTACTATTTGCTCATCCACACATACAAGTAGATTCGTCTCCAAGGGAAGTTCCAGGCATCTTTCTCTAATTGAATCATAAAGAGGTCTAACCTTCCAGAGCCGATCTGAATTTCCTTTTGGCCTACTTTTTACATCGACAATGAAGAGACTGGCGTAGTTTCGAGAACCTTTTTTGATTCATATTATTGTCTTTTATAATTGGGGCATCAATTGAACCGTTCCAGTACACTTTGATTCTTGGAAGGTTCAAATTTCCCATAAGAATGAAATGAATGATTTTTGGAGCTCTACAGCGTCAGTAGGAGAAAAGCGACAAATGTGCTGTTGAGGGACATAAAGTGTTTTATCAGCATTTGTTCAAAAATTTTGTTGGACATGTATCTTACAAAAAATAAATAAGGCTCTGGTAGATCAATTACCTCATTTTCTATTGGTTTTGCCCAATTTATTTTTCTTCTTTCATAAGTTGAATCTTTTAGCCATTTTATGTCTTTTATCAGTTGGATCGAATTTTTCATAAAAACTTTTTGTATATTCTAATTTTCTTCTTTTGTTCTCTTTTTCTCCTATAATTTCATATTCCATTTCAATCACCTGTACCCTTTGAACATTGAATGCCTAGAAAAACCTAGCTGCAAACCATAGGCGAGGTTGTTTGAGTTCACTCTCGGACAATGATGTCAAATGTGTTATATTTTGTAACAGGTAAAAAATGTACTCTTTAATAGTTTCGTTTATTTGCTGACTAATAATATATATTTTGAGAGTAATCAACAAATTTTTAAGAATAAAAAAAAGATTCCTGACAAAAAGCAACTTAGCAACGTAGAATACCTTGATGTTTACAATGCACATATCCCATGTTGCACTTTGTGTTGTTTTTCTAGATATTTTTTCATATCTGTGAAGCTAACGCCCGATCGATATCCAGTAACTAAGATCTAGAACGCAGCATATGTCGTTTGCCAGCAACCTATTTATAGTCCGCGCCCGCTGTTATTTAATCGATTGGGCCCTAAATATATCTTAATATGTATCTGTCCCTAATATGTGTAATATGTGTAATATGGCCCTAAATGTATCTCCTGCAATTCCCAAGGAATTTTAATATTTTTTTGTCCAGATATCAATAACTAAATCGATTTATAGTGGTTATACAGGGTGTTCCGTTGATCATGTTACAATTTTTATAAGGTAGATAGAAAACGTCAAAAGAAAAACAAAAGTTCATATAAACATGGGTCCGGAAAAGCTTCTTCAGGGAGCTAGAGCTCTTTGAAAATAACCTTTAAAAACTAGTTTTTTAATAGCTCCGGAACTACTTTAGCTACCGCAACCAATTTTGGGAGGTAAATTATTGTTAGTACGTTTATTCTTTTGAATCTACTAAATAAAAAAAAAAATTAGCAGGGGCTTCAGAATCAGGGGGGTCTTTGGTAAATTTAGGCCCGTTTCTTTAAGGCTTTAATTTCTGCCCGTTTGGGCATTAGATTATGATGTTCCTATGCTTTTTACATAAAAAAGGTGCTCTTAGTAAAAGTCGGTAAATATCACCGTTTTTGTGGAAATTGACTAAAACCAAACTAAGATACAGCACCTGAATTAATTATTTTAATAATAATAATAATAATGCTAATTCATTGACACTGTCAGTATTTTTTAAATTTGTCACTGTCAGTATTTTTTACATAATATTAATTCCCTTATTATTACGGTTAAGTAATGGAAGATTACACTTTTGCTGAATACGTCGATATGCTTTTAATTTATGGGGAAGTTCGATGTAATGGTAGAGCTGCTTTTCGACTATATTATGAAGAGCGGTTTCCCGAAAGGCGAATCCCAGCTCACACACTTTATGAAAGGGTCAATCAACGGCTTAGGGAGACTGAGGTGGGACTCTGTAACTCAAATAGCGATAGATAAACTCTTTATTCTCTATCTCTACGGTATTTCGTACTCTGTAACGCCGTTCGGGCTTTTTCGTTACAGAACGAATATAGAAGACCTCGCTTTCTTAAGCGACAACGAAAAGGACCTTTCTATTGTAAAGATATTATTTTCTTCCTTTTTTAGCGTGTATTGTGGGAAAGAATAAACTATTGGCTTAATTATTTGGATTTGGCACCGACTTCCCGTCCGTACGCCGTAAATGGGAAAATTTTATTAGGAGGGAGAAAAAATTTAACGTGCGATGGACGGGAGTCACTACCTGATTTTTTTAAGTGTTATGTCATGATTTATTTTTAGTTTTTCGTTTTTGATTTATATTTGTATTCTGTGATTTAGGGTAAAAGGAAAAGAAGAAATCAAATTATTTTACTAAGTAAGTACTCATCCATTCCCTCAAGTAAATAATATCCTATGTAAAATTACACCTTGCAATTGCAAATCATTATAGATAAAAAGTGGGTATACATCATAATATTATTTCTGTTAACTTCCTATAATACCTGTTATATGTTTGGAATAAACTATGTTTGGAATAAACTTAAATTGTTCCAGACTAGTTTTTAATTCCATTTTTAATGAATAATCAACTCATTATTGTTGTTGCAGATATGGAGAATCAAAGTAGAGCACCTAAAATCAATCCAGCGCAATGGGCTGTGCTGGATTGGTTTAAAATAAAAAAATTAAAATAAAAAAAAAGTCAAAATGTCAATATTGTCAATGTCATTTTCTTCTTCTTCTTGTATTCACAGCTGGACTATGCTCAATTGTCTGATGTTTTTAGAATAGATAATTATCGAATTCTCTATGCCCGAGCAACAACGAAGTTTATAAGGAAATGTTTATGGAGTGCCAAGGCATTAAGTGATCTTTATCTCTTCGCTTCCTTCTCTAAATAGAGAAAATTTACAGAGTCCCACGCCTGGCTCCGTGTGCTTCAGCGATTTGAAGATAACCCATCAGTAAGTACTCGAGCAGTAGCTGATGCGATGCATGTAAATCATGTTATATAGGGTATGGAAAGTTGTTAATGAACAGCTTCTTCGGCCCTACCACCTGCAAAAGGTGCAATCATTAGGACCCAATGATTTTATGCCCCGCGTGAATTTTTGCCAGTGGTTTCTTGACGGGTGTACAGAAGAACCTCAATTTCCAAAATATGTCCTTTTTACTGACGAGGCTTTATTTACAAAAGAAGGCATTTTTAATTCTAAGAATCATCATGTGTGGAGTGAGGAAAACCCTTATGGTATTCATTTTAGGAGCTATCAACATAAGTTTTCGGTCAATATGTGGGCCGGCAATGTTGGAGAACGATTGGTCCAATTATGTTGCCTCCTCGTTTAACGGGAAATGTTTATTTACATTTTTTAAGAATTGTACTGCCAGAACTATTAGATGATTTGCCCCTAAATATACGACAGAACTTATGGCTACAACACGATGGAGCGCCAGCTCATTTTTCACTTATTGTCCGCGAGTTTATAAATGAAAATTTTGGAAGGTGCTGGATTGGCCGCGGAGGCCCTGTCACCTGGCCAGCGCGCTCACCAGATTTGACACCCTTAGATTTTTTTCTTTGGGGGCATATGAAGTCTCGTATATGAAACTCCAGTCGAGTCAGTGAAGACGTGGTGGCCAGAATTTCCGCAGCTGCTGAAGTAATCCAAACCACGCCTGATATTTTTAACCACGTCAACCTTAATATGGTGCGTAGATACAATAAATGTATCGATCGTGGCGGCCGGCATTTTGAGCAATTAATATTTTAAGTTTATTTTTGTAATACCAATCTTTAATAACATTTGTTTACGTTTCTAAAATTGTTAATTTGTTGGTTTCTTATTACACTTAAAATCATTTAAACATTTTATGCCTCAAGGTAATTAAAGTGACAGTTAATTAATTTGAGTACCAATTTAATAAAGTGGCTACCTTAACTTTTTTTAAACATTTATTTTTTATTTACGCCGGATTTTTTTTTAAATTGTTTATTAATAATAATAGGTAATTCATTTTTGTATCTCATAACTTGCTTTTCGTCAATTTTTACAAAAACGGTGATATTTACCATTTACCGACTTTTACTAAGAGCACCTTTTTTATGTAAAAAGCATAGAAACATCATAATCTAATGCCCAAACGGCCAGAAATTAAAGTCTTAAAGAAATGGTCCTAAATTTACCAAATACCCCCCTGATTCTGAAGCCCCTGGTAAATATTTTTTTTATTTAGTAGGTTCAAAAGAATAAACGTACTAACAATAATTTACCTCCCAAAATTGGTTGCGGTAGCTAAAGTAGTTCCGGAGCTATTAAAAAAAAACTAGTTTTTAAAGGTTATTTTCAAAGAGCTCTAGCTCTCTGAGGAAGCTTTTCCGGACCCATGTTTATATGAACTTCTGTTTTTCTTTTGACGTTTTCTATCTGCCCTAGAAGTTTGTAACATGATCAACGAAACACCCTATATACCTCTACAAACTAAAGTTTTTTTGTGAAGAAATTATTGAATTGTTAGATGTTAAAAAATATAAAGGGCTATGTAACTTCTTTCGGTTATAAGGAAAAGTTTCATCCATATCCTTTGGCAGTTATAGCCGTTTATAACATCTAACTCAATAATTTTTAATCAAAAAACTTTGGTTTGTAGAGGTTTGCAACCATTTCAAATCCGTTTAGATATTTATTATAAAAATAAGTTTAATTTAAATCCCTTGGAAGGTAACCTGTTAATTAATTACTAAAAAACCTTAGTTTATTGCGGTTTATACCTACTATAAGCCGATTTAGTTATCCATTGTTAATATCTAGACAAAAAATCATTAAAACACCTTTGGCATTCCAGGAGATACGGGCATTATATTGATTAAACAATAATGGGCGCTGACTATAAATATATTTCTGGCAAACGACATATGCTCCGTTCTCGATTTTGGTTGCTGGATATCGACCAGACACTACCTTTATTTTTGCACACATTAATTTTGCGGTATTTCGAGTTCGACTAAGCAATAAATTTGCTAGGTTATAATAATATACTTAATTACACATTTTTATTAATATTTTGGTATTCAATACTTAATATGTCGTCTTTTATATTTTCACTTTTTCTTTTGCTTTATAATAAAGAATGAAATTAGGTTTCTGCTAATTATAATAATTTATTATCTCACTTTATTTTCCTCTATTAAAATTGAGTAATCACTGGCAACATGGAATACTAAGCATGTTTATCGACAAAATATCCCTCTCTGCCTCCTGTCAAAAATTCATTTTTGGACTAGGAAAATTTAACCTAACCTCATTATTTTTATGAGAGGAATCTGCTGTTAAAATATTTGCCATTATTAATCGGACACCCTGTATATCCTTCAGAAATTTCTGTAGATTTCCACCCTCCGTGTCTTTAAAATGTTTCTATATTCGCCCCAGAATCCACAAGTATTCATATCGTAACAAGTGCGAGAATAAACTTTCCCGCACTTGTTGCGAAATGAAGCCACTTCTTTACCAAAAACTATATCGAAATGTACCTTTCGTAATAGTCGTAGAAAAAATTATTTTCCTGGTTTATTCATTGCTGAAATATGGTATTTTAGGATCTTTAATGAAAAGCTCTGTAGTACCTGTATTTTATTGGTATTAAAATTAATTATATGTATTGACTTTCAGGTTTATCAATGCCTCACTTGTCAGAAAATATTCTGTATAGATTGTGATATATTTGTCCATGAAACACTCCATACTTGTCCAGGATGTGCGACGGATTTGGCAACTTTTCAGCAGTCACACAGTTGATAAAAATAATGTTTTTTTAAATTATAAGTTTTTTAATAAAGTTTTTTTTTTAAATAATTAAAGTCAGTAATTAACCAACTGCGAATCCTATCACAGAATAAACGATCTCACAGAAGCGAAGGCTTGCGTCGGCTCCTTTGATATCCGTGAACCAGTTTTTTATAAGCCCAACTGACAGATGCACCCGGCGCAAATACACTAAGATATCTCGTAAAGTTGTAGTAAACGCATACACCGAACGAAGTGCTTTTATTTTTAAAATCGAAATGGTTATATTCATATAATACGGGAGCAAACTACAAAATTTAGTTAAATTTCAAATAGGATTTTTTTTTGTTAAGGTTTATATTGGTCCTTGCTTTTTAGAATAATTATGATAATTATTATTTTTATAAAAATTGTTATTTGACAGTTTTGATATACGATAGAGGTGTAGGTTAGTATACTTTTAATTTGTTTTGGAATGGAATTTTTGTGTTTTTTTGTGGAAAGTTGTTTTATTATAATGGTAAATAATATTTGCCTTTAGTAAGGCACTAGCTGAGAAAAAGTCTGCTTTTTGTGTGATGTTAATATGTTAAAAATATACATATACATATGTACATAGGTAGGTATTTTTAAATTAAATTTTAGCTGGAAGATTTATACGCAGGTATGTTTTCTCGTATGTTTTAAACACAACACATTTAAGAGTAGGTATCATCGGCTTTTATATATTTATATATAAAAAGATATATGTAGGTGCCACACATACGTTAATATAAAGGTAATATACGTTGTATAGTCGCCGTCCATTATGATAGTCTGGAATAAAATATAAGATTTTTAAGGGTTTTACTATTACTATATTATGCACTTGCATGGGTAAACCAGTCCATAAAAAGACAGATAATTGAAAATTAAAGTCATTATTCTTTATCACATAAAAATACTGTATACCTAAATCAACCTTAATATTTTTATCTATGTACAATGTTATGTACCTGCACGTATGTACACATACATAGATACATATGGTTTAGGCATATACATATATGTTTATTAAATTAAATAATTTTTATTCTGTATTTATTTGCATGGCGCGACAAATTAATTAGAACTTTTCAAAGCTTTTAAACAACCGTCATAATAATGAATAATACATAATAATGTAACTTCTGTATACCTACTTTAATGAAAATAAAAAACGGCAAATTACAAAATATCGCAAATATACACACTAACGCTCGTACTAATACACTAATTATGACCCGATACACCACGTGGGCGACGACAGTTGTACCCGTTAGAATGGGGGTAAATGGGAGGAGCCTGAACGAAAAACCGGTTCGGTAAAAACGGCTAGCCTTCGCTTCTGTGAGATCGTTTATTCTGTGATCCTATGTCTAGCAAATGTATTAGAAAAAAAATGCAAAAAATACTTTTTATGTTATTGTTTTATTTTTAGTAAAAAAAAAGGTAATAGATTACAATAAATATCTAATATCAAATGTGTCCAGAATAAATTGGGGTACATATGGATTTTAGTTTAAAATTGAAGAAGTCATTTTCACATATGGGTTGGTCACTATTGTAAATATTACGTAACGGTAAAGCAAATACTCACATATGATGGGTGTTTCACATAATATTGATACGAGACCTCACTTTGGCTTAATTCAATCGACCAAATTACAGATATTAATTAACTAAGATAGACTATTTATTAGATGGTTTTCCTATTTACTTAATAACTTAGATTAACTAAAATATTAATTAAATATGAAATTCATCACGGCGCAACGATTGTCAACATCGCAGTAAAGTGTACAACAATAAATTTGTTATATTGTTTGTAAGCACCAACGGTGGATATAAGGAAATTCTTTGCTCCTAGTAAAAATTATCGATTTCTAAATTTGGTATACAGGGTATCCGAAAGGCTAGCGCAATCCTTTAAGGGTATGATAGCCGACCTAATTTTGAACAGTTTAAGCCAAACACGTAGGGGAGAGGTCCCTATTTTGGACCGGCACTTAAAATGGACCATCGCCTTTATTCCATCTGCTGGCCGGTAGATATAGCTTATATATTTGCTAGCCGCAGCCCGAAACAAGAGGTCTGTACAGTTCGGATAATTCGGGAGGAGGCAGTGAACGAATTTGAATCCCTTTATTATAAGTGCGTTTCGACGTCTCGGGAATTTTTAGACACTTTTGAAGCGGAAAATAGTAGCCTACCGAATTTAGCCGTACAGCCCCAACATAATATGCCTACTGCTAGCGTGCAGTTACCTAGATTAGGGGTACCTAAGTTTGGGGGTGACTACAGTAAATTTCCTCAATTTTTTTTGAAACATTCGAAACGTTAATTCATAAGAATACAGTGGTAGATAACATTCAAAAATTTTATTATCTGTTGGATTCGTTAGAAGGGGAAGCTAGGAGAGTTTTAGAATGTTTAGAAATAACGAACGATAATTACGCTGTAGCAATTGAGTTACTTAAAAAAAGGTTTTATAACAAGCCTATCATTATCCAATCGCATTTAAAGGCTTTGTTTGACATGGCTTCAATCAATAAAGAGTCGCATCAATTGCTTCAAGGTATGGTGGATAGCGTGGAGAAACATGTAAGGGCACTTAGGGCCTTGGGAGAGCCGGTAGACAAATGGGGTAGGTTGTTAATATTTTTCCTCACTCGGAAGTTGGATTTAGACACAAAAAAGGAGTGGGAGAAAAAAGCCATAGATCAATTTAGCGGAAATCCAACTTTTGAAGAATTTATTAATTTTTTACAGAATAAAGCTAGAGTTTTAGGATCGGTAGAATATAACAATAAATCTTCTAAGAATTTTACCAAGCAATTAGTAGGAAATCGAGGCTCATACGCAGTTGTAGGTTATGATAGTAACAATAATAGCAGTCATTTAAATACAGTAAAATGTGAGTATTGCAAGGGTGCTCACTATGTTTATTTTTGTGAAACATTGCTTGCATTCCCTGTAGAAAAACGCGCAGAGTAAGTTAGGAATTTAAAATTATGCTTCAACTGCTTAAGGTCTAGTCATCAGGTGAAAGATTGTAGGTTATCAGGTTGTAGAAAATGTAAACGCAGACACAACACCATGTTGCATCCTGATTCTAGCGCAGCCATCGATGATAAAAATAATTGTAACACGGCTATGGTTACTTCTACAGAAAAATCGGATTCTGAAGAGCAGGTGGTGGTTGCTGCTTGTAATAGTACAATCCAACCCGCAAGACAAATTGTTTTGTCCACAGCATGCGTTGAGATAAAGGCTGCAAATGGTAATTTCGTAAAAAGCAGAGCGCTGTTAGATAGTGGATCGCAAGTAAATTTTGTTTCAGAAGACTTAGCGAAACAATTAGGGCTGAAATTCAATAGAACAAGCGTACCAATATCTGGTGAGGTAGTAACGAACATAAATTGTCAGGTTAATAGCAAAATTAAGTCAGTTTATAATAATAACTACACTGCTGATTTGTCATTTTTAGTATTAAAAAACATTACTGCAAACATTCCCTCTTGTTCATTTGACTTTCCAAATGAACAATTCCAGCAAATCTTAAATTAGCTGACCCCGAGTTCAATAGATCAGCCAAAATAGATATTTTGTTGGGCGCAGGGATTTTTTTCGATTTATTATGTGCAGGGCAAATCAAGTTAGGAAAACAAATGCCTGTTTTGCAAAAGACAGTATTAGGTTGGATAGTTTCGGGGCCTTTGTATATAAATAATCAAAACCCACAATCTTTAAGTAACGATAGAGTTCATTGTCACTTAGCTTACGAGACTATAGAGGCACAGCTAGATAAATTGTGGGCATT
Source organism: Anthonomus grandis grandis (assembly GCF_022605725.1). Taxonomy (NCBI): domain Eukaryota; kingdom Metazoa; phylum Arthropoda; class Insecta; order Coleoptera; family Curculionidae; genus Anthonomus; species Anthonomus grandis. Next base: position 7,419,999 of record NC_065562.1, read on the forward strand.
AGAAGAGTATCCGGTTGTAAAAAGACTCTCTAGAGAAAAACAAGAGTGTGAAAATAATTTTGTAGAAAATGTAACCAGGGACGAAACTGGACGTTTTTGCGTTAAATTACCCTTAAAGTCGAATGTTGATAGCTTAGGTGAAAGTCTTAATCAAGCGAAAAATAGATTATTTTCTTTAGAAAAGAAATTATCAAAAAATCCCTTACTTAAGAAAAACTATTGTGATTTTATGGATGAATATATTTCTCTAGACCATATGAGTAAGATTCCTAAAAACGAGATAGAGTGTAGTAACAGAATCTTTTATTTACCCCACCATGCGGTTGTAAACGTCTTACCACAAAGTCGTTGTCCAGTCTTATCACAAAGCTGCGAGTAGTCTTCGACGCAAGCGCAAAATCAAGTAGTGGTATTTCATTAAATGATAGGGCCTACTATACAAGATGAACTTTTTGAAATATTGATACGGTTTAGGCAGTTTAACGTAGTTATTACAGCAGATATTGCAAAAATCTATAGGCAGGTGAATCTAGCGTCGGAACATCGTGACTTACGGCGCATTATTTGGCGTAGGAATCCATGTTTAGAAATCGAACATTTTAGGTTAAATACCGTTACGTATGGGACGGCCTCAGCGTCGTTTTTGGCCACCAGGTGCATAAAGCAAATCGCTAATAATTTAAAAGAAAAATCACCTGAGTTAAGTGAAATAATTAATAAATATTTTTACGTAGATGACTGGATCTATACGACTAGTTCTGTCGAAACCGCGATAGATGTTGGCCAAAAATTGTCGAAGTGTTTAGCGGAATACGGTTTTCCATTACGCAAATGGTGTTCAAACAAAGATGAAGTCTTAACGGCTTTGTCTAACGAAAATGATAGCACGACAAATCATTTTACCATAGATAACGATAAAAGAAAAACTTTAGGAATTTTTTGGAGGGCAAAAAATGATACCCTTGAATATTCTATCAAACCGAGCGAAGCCAATTTTGTCACAAAACGTTTTATCTTATCTGTAATTTCACAAATTTTTGACCCCCTTGGGTTGGTAGGTCCCGTTACCATAAAAGCAAAAATTATTTTGCAAAGGTTGTGGAAATTGAAGTTAGGATGGGACGAATCAATTCCGTTGGACTTGTTAACAGCTTGGAATATGTTTTATAATCAGCTAGAATCCTTGATATGTATTACAATAGCTAGGCAATGTATAATAAGTGACCCAAATTTTATAGAAGTGCACGGGTTTTGCGACTCAAGCGAAAACGCATACGGTGCTTGCCTATATTTGAGATCCGTAAGTAGAGCCGGGAACATTTTAGTTAGGCTTATTTGTGCTAAGTCCCGCGTCGCGCCACTTCATTTTACATCTCTTCCTCGATTAGAGTTATGTGGAGCTCTACTGTTAGCAAGGCTAATGAAAAAGGTCGTAGATGCTTTAGATGCTTAACAAATAAATAGAATTTTGCTCTGGACGGATTCCACTATAGTGTTGGCATGGCTTGCCGATGAACCTTGTAATCTAAAGGTTTTCGTCGCGAACCGTGTTGAAGAAATTCAAAATTTAAGTAAGTTAGAACAGTGGAATCACGTAATATCTTCGGATAATCCCGCGGATATCATATCGCGTGGTTTGGATCCTAGTCAGTTACGAGATTCGAATTTGTGGTGGTTCGGACCTGTATGGTTATCGGAACATCAGGATTACTGGCCAAAACAAAATGTAGAAAAGATTAAAGAAATTTCCGAAAAGAAAAAAGAAAAAATAACACTTTTAAATGTTATTCCCGATCAAAGTATATTTACCGTAAAAAGTTCTTTCTAAACTTACACGAGTAGCAGCATGGTGTCTAAGATTTTACCGAAATGTAACTAGTAAATCTGATAGTCGAGAATATAATAAGAATTTGACAATTACCGAAATAGACAAGGCTTTGACATCTTTAGTTAAAATAGCACAGGCTCAGGGGTTTGCTATGGATATTAGTTCATTAAAAGAGCGCGGTTGTGTGTCTAAGCATAGCAAACTTAAATCGTTAGATCCATTTTTTCATGAGGGTCTTATATTAGTTGGTGGCCGCCTAAGAAAATCTTTGGAGGCATTTTCTACGAGACATCCTATAATATTACCCCAAAAACATCCTCTTACTAGGCTAATAATATTAGATCAACATCAAAAGCATCTTCATGCGGGTGCACAAGCGATTTTGTCTGCTTTGAGAGATCGTTTTTGGATAATTAATGGTAGGAAAGTAGTACGTAGCATTTTATCTAAGTGCCATACCTGTTTTAGGGTTAAACCAAGTACGTTGAATCAAAAAATGGGTGATTTGCCTAGAGACCGGGTGACGCTGCAGCGTCCATTTTATATATGCGGAGTAGATTACGCGGGTCCATTTAATTTAAAAGATGGAAAGCTGCGAAATCGAGCTATAATAAAGGGGTACATGTGTATGTTCGTTTGCTTTGTCACCAAGGCTGTTCATATTGAGCTAGCTAGTGATCTCAGCACAGATACCTTTCTGAATTGCCTTAAGAGATTCGTATCTAGACGCGGATTGTGTAAGCGTATTTATTCCGACAATGCAACCAACTTTGTAGGGGCAAATAACGAGTTGAATAAAGTAAATCAATTTTTGGCTAATATTCAGAAAGACAAATCGGTCGAAACTTATTTATTAGAAAATAAAATTGAATGGCAATTCATACCCGCCAGATCACCTCATCAAGGTGGACTTTGGGAGTCTGCTATAAAATCCGCGAAACATCACCTAGTTAGAATTGTTGGAAATAGAAATTTAACTTTTGAGGAATTATATACAATATTTTCTCAAATTGAAGCGGTTCTAAACTCTAGACCTCTAACCCCACTGTCCTCAGATCCTAACGACCTCCAAGCCCTAACCCCAGGTCACTTCCTTATTGGAGCACCTTTATCTGCTTTACCACAACAAGAGCAATCGTTTAAGCCAGTACCATCTCCTTCAACAAATAGTCCAGCATTTGTGGAAACGCTGGAGCTCCGAGTATATAACTCAACTGCAGCAGAGAAAGAAATGGCAGTCCACCTCTCCAAACCTTGAAGTAGGATCAATGGTGATTTTAAAGGAGGAAAATAGTCATCCTCTAAATTGGAGGCTGGGTCGAGTCATTGCAGTCCATCCCGATCGCAATGGAGAAGTTCGTACCGCCAGTGTTAAAACGATACGTGGTGTTTTTAAGCGTGCAATCCAAAAACTTTGTCTTTTACCTATGGAAAGGGGCAGTTATGGTAGCGCGATAAAACCAGGTTAGTGGTGGTAATTAATAAACCTTTAAGTCAACTAACAGAAATTTGATTTAAGTAAAAAAATTAAAACTGTTTATATATGCAAGCCTATATTTATATGCCTATATTAAGTACCTACCTTTATTATGTGACTAGTTTAAGTTTATATTATGTAATCCTCGTTTAGACTCATTGAGTCCTCTTTTGTATCTTAGATTTAGGTTATATTTATTTTCGAAAGCGTGTGCTTTCAAGGCCGGCGGTTATGTTACGCTCCGCAATGATTTTAATAACTTTGTAAAAATTTGGCAACAGGGCACGGTTTAAATTTGTACCTCCAAGCGCCCGAGCTCGCGCTCTCCCTGTCGACCATCAATCGAATCATAACTAAAGAAATACAGTCCATAAAAAAAACTAGACGATTTAACTTTTATTTAATATCGATCAGAGAAAATACGGAAGTAAAAAGTACTGCCCAACCGGGTTGTTCAGAAGTTAAATAAATGGTATTTTTCAGGATGGTTTATCTTATATGTCGGTTGTAAAGAGCGATAGGCTCATAAATTATGGATGTTTTAGATGTATAACTTCTATTTGCCTTTAAAATATGCCTCTTTTATATTGTTGGAACCGGAATACGCAATTGTCAATAACCGACCCTGTATATGTACCCGTTTCTGATATACAAACACCATTTTATTCTGTACACACTGTATAAAAAAACAATTATAACAACAACCTTAGTGAATAAAATAAATAATATAGAAATGATTGCAAAATATTATTTCTAATTATACCATACAGTGAAGAGTACAAACTAGTTTTATTTACCTATTGTTGAAATATACTTATTTATTTTTTAAAGCTTTAATTCTGGAATCTAAACTCATCACCGTTTGGTTAATTTCGTTTAAGTTAATCGCAAAACTTTCTTGGACGCCTTGGAGCAGGGTTTTATTGTTTAAAACACTGCTGCTGATTTCCGATTGAAGAAGCTCAATCTGAGTCAGGGTTTTTGTAAACTCCGTAGCTGAAAAAAAATAGACAACATAAATAACAATCTCGTTACATTTGTATGCTATTATAGCATATCTAAGAAATAATTTCTAAAAAAGAAAATAATGGCAAAGATACATTTAAAGTATCAAATAGTTAGTAATCTAACAAGCATCTAAAATCCATGTAAATTGACAAAAGCCACATTAATAAAAAAGGAATAACAAAATATTACTTTATTCATGAGTATTCCTTAATTTAATTGAGTTTACGAAATAATATTATTGATTATAGACTAGTAGCTAATAATGATTTCATCATTTACTGGTCCCTGGATCGATCACTTTTTATTTTTCTATATATTCTTTGTAGTTTTTAGTTCTACTAACAGCGACGTTTATATGTTACTAATAGTACTCGTCAAAATAAGAAAAAATGCAAATATGCATGGTCCTATGGAAGAGAGGAGAACTATGGAAGATTTTAAACTAAGCCTCGGTTCTTTTGTAAACGACTTGCTTAAGGGATAAAACTAACTTAATATCATATGTCTTTTATATACTACTGAGTTATTCTCAAGTATTTTTTCCATAAAAACAACGGGAAAAACGAAAATTAATGTACCAACGTACCAATAATAAATTAATTTCACCGATGGACTACTAAAGCATAGGAAAGAACTAGCAAACTTTAATTGGTTAAGAAAAAAAAAGAAGAAAGTCTGCGTTCATGCAAAATACAACATTCATATACGAAAAATTCGACATAATATAAGGAGAGAAAAAATAGAGGTGAACAATAAATTAATATTGCTAAGTTAATGATGCCAAAAGTAAAATTAAAGTAAGAATACAAGCTGGGAGCTTATTAACTTAAATCTTAATAATAAACAAAATAGATATAGTACAATAAATGAGAGAAAACATTGAGATTGCGGATGAATTTGATAAACATCTTTCTGTCGTTGTAAAGGATAAAGTACAGATTTATTTTTTGCTTTTACTCCTCTGGAAATCGCAAATATTATAAAATCTTGACCCAACAAAAAGTCCACTGGACCTGACAACATTCGAGCGTCTGCATGTGTTGATGAACTTTCAACAATACTGTCTTTAACTATCAATACCTCGGTAGAAAAGGGATTGTTTCCCGATCAGCTAAAAAGGTCAGTAGTCGTTCCAATTTTTAAAAAGGGCGAACATAGAAAATTATAGATCTGATCTAAACACTGTGCATGGTTCCACGGCAATGTTAATTCTAGGCTTTTAATATTCTAAGAAGACATCCTTAAGCCAAAAATAATTAAACGAAATTACGCTTGTCAAGAAGTGAGAAATTACAGAAAACTGTGCCATAAAGAGAGAAAAATTGAAGCAATAGCGATGGACTACCAGTAGAACCTAATAACCCCGTAATATTACGTCAGATGTTTATTAGTGTGCCAATTACATGTTATATCTTAGACTCTTATGTTGTGACTCTTGCGCTGGACATAATAATTAAAAACTACTTTTTTGCATTAATTGGCGTATGAAACAAAACATTTCCCATTCCTACTTGGAATGCGGCAAGGATATCAGCCTTGTTAACTCAATATCATAAAACTTGAAAAATTCATCCATTATCCCAAAGATGCTGGTCATACACTTTTATAAAAGGTAAAAACACAAAATCTACTGCATCACAGAAATCTATCCTACTTTATATTTTCTAAACTGATAATAATAGCAGGTATGTATTAATTCAATACATTCTAGTCACCAAAACATCCAAATGGCTCATAAAAAACTTAATTTGCTTTAGAAAAACCCTAGCAAAAATTAAAACAAAAAATATATATTATTTATTTAAAATTATACCGAAAAGTAGCAATACAAGCTTTTTTGTATCTCTTGTTGATTGTAATGGCAAATACATCATGAAAATAGGATAGTGTACAATATCATATACTGAGACACCTAACGACTAGAGGGAGATTTTAAGGCAGCATAACTAAGCCATCATTATCAAATCATGAACTGTGGAGATGAAGTAGTTTCACACTTGGACAGAATTTCTTTTACAGCCGTATGTGCAGAAATATCCTATGCTGTCAATTATTTTGGAAGCTACTTGAAATGTCTTATAGTTCCTCAACAAAATCAGAGAAAGAAAAGTTTTGGGTAAACAGCGTTGAAAAATCTCTTCGATGACCCCGTGCCCATTAAGCTGACAAAAGTAAGAGATTGGCGACACCGAATTCGCTGATGATCCGCCCATTGACTAACTGCAAAAAAGACCATAGAGTCCATGCATTTTTCAAGAAAGTAATAATTTTTGAATTTAAATAGCTGAAAAACTATAATTTTGGTTAATATCATTAATAAATAAAAGTTTTTTTTATAAAAGGTATTTTTTTAAATATTTGTTATTTAAATAAACAACATTCGACTTAAATATTAAATTGTGAATACTGATAAAATATACAATTTTCACTTTGATCGTTATTCGCCACAACCTTTCATTTTATATGAAATTTAATTATTTTTCTTTTTGCCGACCAATTCCGAATAGATTAATATGCAATTGTCAATATTTCAAAACATATTAATTTTTGGAATCTTTATACAAACTTGTCCTTATTTTTATTCTAAGATAAAGGTTCCCATTAACTGGAGGACCAAAAAGTTTTTGTCAATGTACCTCTAAGCTAGTTTTTAAGCGTCCTTTGTACAGGGTGACAATTTAAAAACGAACATCATTTAATATTGCCTCTACCGATGATAAATGGATAATTTTTGAGGCATTTGTTTTCGTGTTACTTTCAATCCCCTGACCCCTAAAATTTTAAATGCCAACCCATTTTTGTGTTCCTTATAAAATTCTACGTCAACTGCATTTATTTTTTTGTCAAAATCGTGACTTAACCTCACAAATGAGTGAAATGTACTGCAATATCTATATTTAAAACGATGTACTTAAACGATCGACAAAACAAGATTCTCATTTTGCTTATGCCTGCTATCAAATTATAAGTAAGTACTTGTTCTTTATTTTCCGACTCCTAGTGTTCATTATTTATTTCATGTTCTTCTAGGATCAGTGAAAAAATCTGTGGAAGTTAATTTCATAAATAATTTCAATAGTTTTCAATTATCAGTACCGTTTCTTAAAATGGTTTACACTATTGCTGAACGCGTAGAAATGATTTTCATCTCAAAATCGTTAAAAGACATTGTGAAAAAAATGTGGCACGTAAGTACATCCGTGAGTTAGTAGCTAAATATGAAGAAACAGGATCTGTTGGCAATAAGAAAAGGAATGAGCCAAGACTGCTCAATGAAGCCGTTCAGATTGAGGGTCTTGGTGAAGTTGTTCAACCATACAAACTTCTAATTACTCAAGAATTAGGGGATGATGACCCAGACCGACGTATTGAGTTTTGCGAAATTATGATTTACAAGATTACTACTCGGTCCACGGTAATAAAGAATATCTGTTTCGGTGACGAAAACACTTTTCACTTAAATGGCAAAGTCAACAAACAAACCTGGCTATTGGGGCGATTTCAATCCTCACATTATTTTAGAGGGACATTGTGGCGTTAACTTTACAGTGTTACTATTTTGCCAAGAGTTTGCAGACGGTAGCTCAGAATTATTGGAGGCTTGGGATTGTTCGAAGGTTCACTTATGACTGGCTATTAAAGAATATAAACTTGATTATAACTATTAAATAAGAGGGCGCCACTTAGTTTTTTTTTTTTTATAAATGAAAGAAAACTAAGAAAAACACTTGGTATATAGGTTTAAATTAACAATTAAATGACCCTGGATAAAGTAGATTTAAAGAGGCAAAAAAAAATATCTTAACAATACAACCAAATTATATTTACACCAAAGATATGTATACACCTCATTTTCTAATCTGTTAAATGTTAATAATTTATTATGAATTGAAATATGAATAATGTTGACATGATTAAAATAAATTTGACAAAAGTAACATTTAAATTATGATTTCACTACTAGGTAGATTTCAGCACTTGGAAAATAAATTGCAATTATTAAAGTTTTTAGTATATATTTCTAGTAGGCAAGGGAAAGTTCATGAAACTTTTTACCTAAGGCATATTAGCCTTAACCGAGTTATATCTACTTAACTACTAAAAAAGGTACTGAAAAATACTGAACAAAAAATAACTAAAATTATAGATAAGAAATTGACGTATTAAATTATGATATTGATTAAATATTTGTAGCAATAAATTGAAATTAAAGGTATATTAATAAAAATTTAAATATGTGAAACAAATCTATGGTTAATAATATTTAAATAAATGGAATAAACTGGCCTGTATATTCCTCCAAGAAATGAACGGCTGGCCTTCAAAATCGAGGCTGTAAATGTATGCCATTTGTAGCTTAGCTATCTGGACTGGGAATATCTAATACTAGCTCTAGCTCTGACTCCAGCTCTACCGCTTTCAGCAATTTCCCGGGGAAATCAAAAGCCTGCAGCCATCAACAATTGAAGAAGAATAAAGACGAAAACGGAAAAGTAAAACCCTAAAACAACGGTTGCCATTGTATTCACTGTCGATAAAAATGAATGGCGTTCAAAATGTGACACACTCACCTTGCTAAGTTTCATTATCTATCCATCAAAATCTCGGGCATCCTGCACCAGAATTATGAAATAAACAGTTCCCTAAAGGAACAAGATTAAGGACTATAAATTATAAACCATATTGGCCACTTCCTGCTTCACTAACTTCGGAAATAAAAAAACTGGCCTTTTACGTGCGCTTCTACCTGCGACACGGGAACAAGTCCTCGAAAAATGGATGCAGTACCGACTAAATAAGTTACGACCCCACCTCTCGCCTGAGCTGTCAATGTCAATCCAATCAGAGAAAACATTAATTAAGACCAACCAGAAGAGTGACGGACCGTCAACAGAAAGCATGAATAATAAAACCAGGAGAGTGATGCGTTACAGTAGAATGTGTCATTGACAGTGTGAATTTAAAGAAATATCGATAAAAGAAGTTGACTGAAATTATTAATATAATTATTGAAATTAATGAAATATCAATGGAGCGTTAGTGAAAATAAGGAATAGAAAAATAAAACGCTACATTTACCCCCTTCCTTGAAGAAAAAAAATTAGCTATGAAATAGTTGATTTTTTTTTTCAACATCAAAAGTCTTTTAACAAAAAAGTTTAACCTATACTAGTTACCCCTATCTAATAATACCAAAGAAAAATTCCCGGATAATTATTATCCCTTACTAAATAACAAACAATTCTGTTAATTACCTGTTCCACAATTTAAATATACAAATTATTTCTAAAAATGGCATCTTCTCGTATTAACTCAATTCAGGATAACTACGTGTATCACCCGTTCCTAAAGGAAGACACAATCGGTATGGACATAAATTAGGAAACTCTTAATATCGAGGAAGGACACAAGTTGGTAAGACAATAGTGATCTTGAGAATACAGAAGTACTATAAAACTAACTTAAAGTAAACTTAAATTAAAACTTAAGCTAAAATTATGTACACTCACGACATTTAATTCTACCATAGAAATCAGTTACCATAGAACTCCAACCTAGGGGAACACTCATTGAAGTTGCAATCAACTTCTCACCAAGAGATCGTGTGGTGTGTAACAAAAAAACTACCCTTTTTAGATGGCGGATTCCAGCAACTAGAAAGAAAACTGGCTGAGATAACTCAAGCACCAGATAATAAACACATGGGCAAAATTTATAACAACAATATCGATTGCCACATTAATTACCCACTACAAAATTCCGTGTGCTCCCAAATCCATTTCTGAACGGCACTAGAATATATCTTACAGCATATACAGCCATAATCTAAAACTTTGATAGAATTTGTTTTTCAATTGACTCACCCACATAAATATCCAAATTAATTTGAGGTGAGGAAGGATACCTTCGTATAGTCCTCTAATAATCCGACCATGGTCGAGACCACACCAACAAAAAAACAAATCTACTATTGGTTTTTCATCACAGCATTCTGTGATAAAAAAAAATTGGACAAAATCCAATAATGAACAGACTGAACAGTAATGTTCATCCTCTGTCAGGTTCACCGACCCCGACAAAAAAATTAGGCCAAAAATATAACCTCAAACAGTCAAAAGTTGACACTGGGTTTATAACCACCACTAGGTTATAACAACCCACAAAATACGGCCAAAAATAGTCAAAACTGACATAATGTGTATACTCATTTATGGAGTATGACAACCATCAAAACATAGCCTTCGGCTATAAAAATTAAAATGTCAAGTTTATGACATACTGTACATAACCACTAATAGGTTATACCAAAAAAAATAAAATATGACCCAAATGACCAGATTATAAAATCAAAAAAATAACAAATGGTAGAAATTCCAGAATGATGTCAATATTAGAAGCAGGAATCTAAGTGAAGATAACAGTATATACATAATTTCCAAATACAACTATTCCAAAGAATCGGAATCATCATCAAGACCATTATTAAAAGGCCTTAAGTCTTTAATATGCCATTTACCGGCATTAGAACCATCTTCATTAGACAAAATATAAACCAGATTTGACAACTTTTTGCGGACAATACTGTGTACATACTTGGGAACTAGTTTAGAAGTAAACTTATCAACAGCGCTAGATAAAACTTTATTCTTACGCCAAACATGATCACCTACATTAAATGAGACATCTCTCTTACGCAGGTTGTAAGCTTTAGAGTTTCTCTCATAGGCAGTATGAAGTTTATTTTTTACCTCTGTAAATATCTCTTTCAAACCTTTCAGGTTCTCAGCATAAGTATTCCTATCTCCTGGGCAAATTTCCCGATCAATTTGAATATCCAAATTAACATTCTTATAATAATTTCCTGATAAAGGAATATGCTTCCCATAAACTAAAAATGAAGGGGTGAAATTCGACTCCTTCAATATACGGACGAAACTTTTAAATATTAAAAAGGACAGCCAAGCACTCTCGCTCAACAACAGAATAATTTCTCTCAGTTTTAGTGAGAGACCTGCTTGCATAAGCAATAACCTTTTCTTCCCCATCTATCATCTAAGTCAATACTCCTCCTAAGCCTGTATCACTGGCATCACTCTGAATAATAAATCTTTTTGAAAAATCTGGTTGTGAAAGGATTGGTGACGAAACTAACAACTGCTTTATTTTGATAAATGAAACCTCTGCGTCATCATTCCATATAATTGATTGACCCTTTTTCCGTCCTTTAAGTAGATCATTAATAGGAGACATCAAAGTAGAAAAATCTTTGATAAAACGGCGATACCAGGAGCAAAGTCCTACAAAACGCTTAATTTCCGTAGTCGTCTTTGGACGAGGATAATTGACCATAGCGGAGACCTTATCTGTATCAGTCCTAAGAGAATTCGAACCCACGATATAACCTAGGAATTTTAAAGAGGTTTTAAAGAAATCATATTTTTCTAAATTGACCGTAAGTCCAGTTTCTTGTAATTTTTGCTTAATTTCACATAAGAGATTAATATGAGGCTCAAAAATTACGTCTAATATGCCACAAACTATCATGAAAGTCTACTAAAATTCCAAACTGTTGGGAAAAATCACAACCAAAAATAAATGCTTGGGACAGAGAAGGTACAACTAAAGCATTCACAATCTCGCAATGTAATGGGCACATCAAACAACTTTACACGTATATATGGTCTATTATCTAAAGGTTTATTGATGAATGGTGGTGAAATTTGTTCTTGAGGGTAAACTTTATTTTTTATAATAGTAGTTTTCATGAAATCAGAAACCTTAGCAAGCCAATGTTCCCGGCTCAATTTATTAAAATAGTTAGGTTTAAAATTTAAGTTTTTAAAAGATGTGTTTAATTTACATTTTTTACAATCTTTTACTTTGACATTTGGTTTTCCACATTTAAATTTTATTTTTATTCTTTAAATAATCAGATTCTTCAAGTTTCTTACAAAGCTCAAAAAGTTGAGAAATGGAATTAATTTCTATTAAAGCCAATCTATCAATGAAGTCAGGCAACAAATTATTTTTAACAAACTTAATCTTAGTGCATTCTGCTGGCACACGAGAAAGCCTAGCAAAAAGAACCTCTAAATGAGGAATGAAAACTAGAGTATTTTCTCCCTTTTTTTGCTTTCTTTTCTTAATCTGATCCCAAATTTCACCTTCTATATCATCATGTAAAAAATCTCTTTTTAATTTATTAACTAGGGAACACCAATCACCAACAGTTGACTTGACACTCCTATACCACACAAATGCATCACCAATAAAAAATTCTGCTGCAGACTGAAATAATGTATCCTCAGATACATCTCGAGCCTGAGCCAATTCAGTTAAGGTTTCCAAAAAATTATAAAGTTTACGAGAATCTCCATTAAACTTAACTTGCCATTCACTAATAGGAACATTTCGAGTAGCACAATGGACTATTGGAGCAGCTACATTTACAACTGGAGCAGAGGAATGAGTTATTGGTTCTGAATCAGCATTGGGAAAAATTTTGTCAAAAAGATCAGCTTCAAGAGCTAGACAAGTGGCTGTAATTTCCTGACTATAAGCTTGAATTTCTTCAGCTTTTTCTTCAAACATAGGAATTCTTTTAGCCCTACCAGCTACATGAGACAAACGAGATTTCATTCGAGCAACAGCTGAATCAAAAGCCACACCTTCAAATTCTTCAATGACACTTGCAATGGAATCTAAACTCTTTTTAATCTCTGCTCTTTCCTTATCATAATCTAATTTAACTTCCTGTAAAGTTATGCTAGATCCCGGAGAAGTTTGTTCCTTTTTTAGAATTCTCAATAAGATCCTTCTTTTGTCAGCAACGTTCCGAACAGTAGCAACTAAACGAATTTTCAATTCATAATCTAGTTCATGTTCTAACAAATGATTAGGTTGGAAATTATACAAATCCATGGTGTCAAAAAAAAAATTGTTCCAAAGAATTCAAGAATAAAATTAAATCCAAAAAAAAATTAAATGTCTGAAATGACCTCACCTAAGAAACTTGGTGGCATGAAATGAAATTGATCTAGGTTGACTTTATATCACAAAACAATATGAGACCACAATATATCTCTCAAAAATTGTAGAATTAAAATAATGTCAGTGGCACAATGATGCATAAACCTTTGTTTAAGGAATGACTTAAAAAAAAATTTTGTACAGAAAAATTTAAACTTTTAGTGAGCCAAAACTAATGTTTTTTCCAAATATGGAATTGCTTAATTGTTCAAATCAAACACAAATGTAAATAGTCTGGGTTGGTTCTACTCTGTAGATTTGAAAAATTGCAGTATTAAATGTTACTGTATGTAATAGCACTCATTAGTTTTGGGTATATCAAAATTGAAGAATAATAGTTTTAAAACAATTTATTAATCTGTATCACCTTGTATAACACATGCATATGTTACTCATAAATTATGTTCCTTCCAAAAACTATAAGTCAGAATAGCATTTCAAATCCCAAATACATTTGCCATATAGAAACCTAAATGAAGTTGTGACACCATGTATAATTAAAATATGAATTTCCATAACTATCCAAAAAATTTTCAAATCTACTTAGCTATATTTCCAGAATCCAGAATAATAAAGGAAGTGAAATGTTTACAAGTAGAGACTTCTCAAAGTTTAATTTAAAGATATTAATAATAAATATTTTACTTTTCTAATTGTGATCCATTACAATTCGAATATTAAAGATATCTTGTCCCTAAAAAATTATTAAAATCCTCTTAATGTTCCTGAACACTATGCAAGTAAGTACATACTTTTTATACACCCAGCATATACTAAACACATTGTATTGTCGCAGATTGTCAAATCATAGTCCTTAACAAGGATACCTCGAAAAACAATAAATATCAAAAATATCATATATAAACACTTTCCTAGCAAGGGTTTTCCTCCAAATTGTATACACTCTGTATACCAACAATTACTAATAAAATTATGATATAAATATATATAAATATATATAATAAATTATAACCAAATTTGATATTTGCTTTACTCAAAAACAATAAGCATTACTTGAGATTCAAAGCACTCTAAAACTCCACTCATCCAAGGTATCAATATTTTGAAAAAAATTTAAAGATTATTAAAATAGATCAATAAAAAATAGCCAATCAGGGCCCCACGTTTATGGGCGTCATTTTCTGTGGCGTTAACTTTACAGTGTTACTATTTTGCCAAGAGTTTGCAGACGGTAGCTCAGAATTATTGGAGGCTTGGGATTGTTCGAAGGTTCACTTATGACTGGCTATTAAAGAATATAAACTTGATTATAACTATTAAATAAGAGGGCGCCACTTAGTTTTTTTTTTTTTTTATAAATGAAAGAAAACTAAGAAAAACACTTGGTATATAGGTTTAAATTAACAATTAAATGACCCTGGATAAAGTAGATTTAAAGAGGCAAAAAAAAATATCTTAACAATACAACCAAATTATATTTACACCAAAGATATGTATACACCTCATTTTCTAATCTGTTAAATGTTAATAATTTATTATGAATTGAAATATGAATAATGTTGACATGATTAAAATAAATTTGACAAAAGTAACATTTAAATTATGATTTCACTACTAGGTAGATTTCAGCACTTGGAAAATAAATTGCAATTATTAAAGTTTTTAGTATATATTTCTAGTAGGCAAGGGAAAGTTCATGAACCTTTTTACCTAAGGCATATTAGCCTTAACCGAGTTATATCTACTTAACTACTAGAAAAGGTACTGAAAAATACTGAACAAAAAATAACTAAAATTATAGATAAGAAATTGACGTATTAAATTATGATATTGATTAAATATTTGTAGCAATAAATTCTAAAAAAACGGCTGGCCTTCAAAATCGAGGCTGTAAATGTATGCCATTTGTAGCTTAGCTATCTGGACTGGGAATATCTAATACTAGCTCTAGCTCTGACTCCAGCTCTACCGCTTTCAGCAATTTCCCGGGGAAATCAAAAGCCTGCAGCCATCAACAATTGAAGAAGAATAAAGACGAAAACGGAAAAGTAAAACCCTAAAACAACGGTTGCCATTGTATTCACTGTCGATAAAAATGAATGGCGTTCAAAATGTGACACACTCACCTTGCTAAGTTTCATTATCTATCCATCAAAATCTCGGGCATCCTGCACCAGAATTATGAAATAAACAGTTCCCTAAAGGAACAAGATTAAGGACTATAAATTATAAACCATATTGGCCACTTCCTGCTTCACAAACTTCGGAAATAAAAAAACTGGCCTTTTACGTGCGCTTCTACCTGCGACACGGGAACAAGTCCTCGAAAAATGGATGCAGTACCGACTAAATAAGTACTCGCGTCTATATCCCAACACTAATGCGAGACATTGCGCATGCCTCTGGTCGTTCAATGTTAAATGTCACATTCTTTCCATCCCATCAGCTGTTGTTGTGTGGACTGATGCGGAGTGTGGTTTATTTGTTATTTTGCAAAGGCAAATCTGGCAAAGTTATTATGTGATTATCACTTGTTACTTGTTTTATATCACAATTGTGTTCTTGTGTTTCATTTTAAAAAATGCAGAAGCAGGAGCAGGTTAATGCCCAGTAAGTTATTATCATTATTGAGATTGTAAGAATATTAATTCCCATTTTTTGTAGAAAAATTGTGTATGTTTGCACGGAGTGTGGGACGAAATGTAGTACAAAATCAAATATTAACGTTCACATGAAAAGGAAACACAAAGATTTCGTAAAACCATCCACTTTAAAGACCTTAAAATGCCCTTTATGCAGCACTTTGTTTTCTTTAATGACTGAACTGGATCAGCATTTTTCCAATGTGCATGACTTACCATTGAAGCAAGAAAACCTGGAATTTAATTCATTTGATGAGTTTAAGGAGTGGAAGCTTGAAATAGAGACAAATAATCAGTCATCATATGTTCTTTTAAATTCCAGAAGTCTCAATGACAAATCAAAAATAATAAAATATATTTGTCACCGATCTGGAAACTACACAGAAAATGTCAAAAATACAAAAAGAGAGCGGCAACCAAAAGTTAAGGGTTCAAATAAAATTGGGTCTATTTGTCCAGCAAGGATAACAACAAATATAAATTACAAAGGTAGGTACTATATTTTTAAGATTACTATACTTTTATAGGAATAGTAGAAACATTTCTACTGAAATTGGCATGTTTCCTAATTTTGTCATTATTTTTTAAGGGAACATTATGGTCAAGTATATATCCACCCACATAGGACATAAGCTGGAAGTAGGAAGGCTGCGAATGACACAGTTTGAACGTGAACAATTAGCAGGAAAAATGTTTCAAGGAATTCCCCATTACAAAATTTTGAAAATTGAGTAAAAATTTTAACCCTTCAGCCAGAATTAGTTATACAACAAAACATGACTTACATAATGTAAGTAAATCCTTTAAAATAAATTCAGACATGATTTTTGATGAAGACGACACTAAAAGTGTAACTTTTTTAATTGAAAAATTGAAAAAGATGTCTAACTTGGATAATCCTATATTATTGTATAAACCTTATGGTGTAGAACATAGTACCATAGGAAAAAATAATTTTCTTTTAATTTTTATGAATGCAGCTCAAACAGAAATGCTTGCAAAATATGGGCATAACATTTTAATGATTGATTCAACCCATGGGACCAATCCGTACAAAATACAGCTTACAACACTTATGGTAGTCGATGAAGACTACGAAGGGTTTCCAGTAGCTTTTTTATGGTCAATTACCCAGACAGAAGTAATATATAAGATTTTTTTTTCTTGTCTAAAAGAAAAATTTCCAGAACTTAAGCCCAGAATTTTTATGTCGGACGATTGTAATATATTTTATAATGCCTTTGTGAAAGTTTATGAACATTCACCTAACAAAGTTTTATGTGACTGGCATGTAAAAAGAAATCTTAATGATAATCTCCCTAAAATAAATTCGGTTGAAAAACGCAAAGAAGTTAAGAAAAATATAAAATTATTAATTAATGAACTTGATGAGTTAACTTTCCAGAAAATGATGACTAATCTGATAAAAAGTATATCTAGTGATGAGGATACAAAAAAATATGGACTGTACTTTGCCACTTACTATGCAAAAAGACCTGAACAATGGGCCCATTGTTTCCGGAAAGGATTTAAAAAGAACACTAACATGTGTCTGGAAAAATGGCACCAGGAGTTGAAACATAATCCTCAAATGGCAGGAAAATGTCAGAGAAGACTGGATGTCAGCATTAATAACATTTTAGAATGCCTTCGTATGAAATTTTTAAGAAGATTGGTGACAATATCAAGAAACAGGGTTCCCTATAAACTTAGTGAGTTAAGAAAACGTCATAAAATTGCCGAGCAATTTGCGCACACTGTTCAAATTTTTGAAGATATTCCTAAACAGAAATGGCTTGTTGCTTCATCTAAGAACACGAATAGTACTCCAGGTTTAGAATACTATACTGTTGAATGTATTAAAGATACTCATGAAGTATGCCAATGCAATTTTAATTGCAATGAATGTAAATGCTGCCTTCATACATATTCATGTACTTGCCACGATTATGCTATACAGTATAACATGTGTAAACATATACATATGGTTTGTACAAGGTACCCTCCTACTCCACGAGAAAATATTTTCTCCATGAATGATGAAGATTCTTCATTATATATTGATGAAAATAATATTGATGATGAACATCAGCTTATATCCTGCCAACTTAATCAAAACACTAGAGATACCGTTCAGTTAGAAAAAAAGTCAACTCTGGAAGAACTAAGCATTCTGACAAGCTTGATATCAAATAGCAATAATTTAGAAGAAATTACTTATGCAAAGAAAAACATCAAAACTATAATTTCTGCTATTAGTGCAATGAAAACAACTACAATAAGCCCTCTAGTTTCTAGTGAGTACTACCCTCATAACAAGAAATCTGAATTACAAAATCGTCGACAGCCATTACAGTAACTACATCTTTGAAATCCCTAAAAAGGAAAAGAAAGAGAAAAGTTGAGGATGAAGAGTTTGATGATTATACTACTTTAGTAAACTTTGTTTGTGATAATTAATTGATAGTGAAGTGATAATACACGATATTTTTTTATATTAAACGAAAAGAATAACATTATTTTTGTTTATTTCCTAAATACAATAATTTAAAACAAAATAAAAAAGAGTTACAAATAAAATTTTGTACTATTTTTTGTACTATTTTTACGAGCAGAAAAAAATATGTCCTACTCAAAAAAAATACAAAATGCTCTTAGAACGATACATGGTTTTCCCATCTTCCAAATTTAAATGCGATATTATATTTTGCCTGACAAGCGCATTCTCCGTAATAGTGTTGGGATATAGACGCGAGTAAATAAGTTACGACCCCACCTCTCGCCTGAGCTGTCAATGTCAATCCAATCAGAGAAAACATTAATTAAGACCAACCAGAAGAGTGACGGACCGTCAACAGAAAGCATGAATAATAAAACCAGGAGAGTGATGCGTTACAGTAGTAATGTGTCTGTCATTGACAGTGTGAATTTAAAGAAATATCGATAAAAGAAGTTGACTGAAATTATTAATATAATTATTGAAATTAATGAAATATCAATGGAGCGTTAGTGAAAATAAGGAATAGAAAAATAAAACGCTACAACATACGCAATACCCTCAAAAATTAAATGTTTGGGCGGGTATATTAGGGTGATTCTACCAATACTGAGTAATTTTACATTTTATTACATATAATCATTATTATCTAGATAAATATATTTATATTTTTCATAATATATTATAACCTACTTGCTTTTGTATTGCAGGATATTTTTATTAAAAAAAAAAATTAATGAATTTTTTTTTGCTAAGAATGCTATTAAAATATCATTCCCGTGTGTGTCCCTAAGAGCTAATTTTATTTTCGATTAGACTTTATTCGTTTAATTACAATAAAATCTTACTGCTTTTCTTAAATACTTAAACGACTTACACTTCTTTAAAAGAGAATGTATTATTATATCCATCAATATCTAAAACAAACCAAAAATTATATACGTTTTAAATTTGTCACGTATAGACGTCATCATTCCCGTGTACATTTGTATATTCACGATTTAAACCTTAAACATATTTGCGCAAGTCCTTGAAACAAAACGTATACAGTGCGAACGTAAAGGTTGGAATAAATTCATTTAAAATTCAGGGGTATGTTCAAAAAAAAAACGCTCGGACATGTCGATTTTTATTTTTAACTGCGGGTTTTCTTACTATAATTTTATGTATACAGGGTGGTCCAAAAATAAGTTACGGTCATCAACGTAATTTTTTCAAATGTAAACACCTATTTTTTATTTTAGATTTAGGTTCTACATCAAATTCTAAGTACATTTCATGTACCATGTCCTATACCTAAACTCGACCGTTGACGATTGAACACAATAAAAGGCTATTTTTGGAAGAGTTATTTATATCAAGCAAGATTACATAAAAATATTTTAATTAATTTATTAAGTGTTGAAAATGGCTGCCACGAACCTCTTGGCAATATCCCAGTCGATGCTGAAATTCTTGTAAAACGTTATCGATAACAGAAGGTTCTATCAATCTTATTTCTTCCGTTATTCTAATTTTTAAGTCTTCAATGTTGTTTGGCCGATTAACATAAACTTTGGACTTAAGATACCCCCACAAAAAAAATCAGATCCGGCGATCTGGCCGGTCATTCAATTGCACCCCTCCGACCAATCCAACGTCCAGGGAAAACGGTATCCAGGTACTGGCGCACGGGACGAGTGTAATGGGCTGGAGCTCCATCTTGCTGATACCATAAGGAATTATCTAATATATCCGGGTCTTCTGGATCGGGGTATAAAGTGGCAAGGCATGGAACCAAGTCATTTTCTAAAAACTCTAAATACCTCTCACCATTCAAGTATCCTTCAAAGAAAAAGGGCCCTATAACCCTGTTTTCAATCACCCCCGCCCAAACATTTACTTTTTGAGGGACTTGGCTGTGGCACTCCATCATCCAGTGCGGATTTTCAGTAGCCCAATATCGGCAGTTTTGCCGGTTTACACTACCATGAAGACAAAACGTTGCCTCATCAGAAAATACAATTTTTTTTGAAAATTGTGGATTAGCATGGCACAAGTCCATAAGTCTCTCACAAAATTCTAAACGCCTATCTGGGTCATCTTCATTTAGTTCATGAACCAATTGAACTTTGTAAGGGTGCCATTTATTTATACCTAAATACTTAACGACGGATGTCTGGGATATCTGATTTTCTAACGCAATATTGCGAGTCGTTTTATGGCAATCTTCTTCAACTGCCAGCAAAACATTTAGTTGCTTCTCTTCTGATATACTTGACCGACCTTTCGTATAATTATCCCTGACATGACCCAAATCCCGATATTTCTGTTCTATTTTACTGACAGTACTTTGAGACATACGTGGCCTATCAGGATACTTGGCATGATAAATTTCACAGACTTCCATCTGAGTGCGCATCCTGTTTCCATAACCAATCATCATCAAAATCTCTATTCGCTCTCGCTCACTAAGACGTACCATTTTTTGAAATTTTAATTTTATCTTTTGATAAACTTAACACAAGCAAAACTTTGCTTAGGCATCTAAATCAAACTAAATTCACTCAAAATTATTTGATGTCAACAAATTGTGACAAGTTAACAATCAAAAACACCAACCACAAATGTAAATAACCAAACAATAACTGATAGGTTGCTTGATATAAATAACTCTTCCAAAAATAGCCTTTTATTGTGTTCAATCGTCAACGGTCGAGTTTAGGTATAGGATATGGTACATGAAATGTACTTAGAATTTGATGTAGAACCTAAATCTAAAATAAAAAATAGGTGTTTACATTTAAAAAAATTACGTTGATGACCGTAACTTATTTTTGGGCCACCCTGTATACATAAAATTATAGTAAGAAAACCCGCAGTTAAAAATAAAAATCGACATGTCCGAGCGTTTTTTTTTTGAACATACCCCTGAATTTTAAATGAATTTATTCCAACCTTTACGTTCGCACTGTATATTGCGGCGTTGGTCGGGGAGCCGGCAGTATCAAATTAGTTGCTCTAGTGATCACATCCTTTTTTTTTAATTTTGAACTTTTCTTTTTGTGTTGTAACGTGTTGTATCGTCATTACCATGGTAAGTAAATATAGGACAAAATCTGATATTTTTAAAAATAAATTAATTACAATGATATATTTTGTTTAAATATATTTTTTATAATTATTTTAGCCTTTTTAAAACCTAAATCGAATTTTTCTAAAAAATACAATTAAAATATCATTCCCGCGGCGTCATTCCCGTGTTATCTAAACGACACGGGAATGATAAGTTTGCCACGGGAATGATGAAAATAGAAAAAAGTACATAAAATAATATTTTAAATAGACCTCTTTTTTAACTAACTGTTTTTACTTACTTTTAGGCACGACAACGGAACCAAAATAAAAAATCACGCGAAGAAATATTACGAGAAAAATGAGAACGAGAAAAAGAACGCCGCAAAAAGATACGTGAAGATCCAGTAAACAGGAAGAACAAGGAGAAAAAGAGAGGCAAAAATATACACAGCAAAAGGAAAACAAGGTGAAAAAATCAATTAGTGAATTAACACCCTGACAAAAGCGACAGCAACGCAAGAAATGGAAAGAAAACTCAAAAAACTATCGTTTAAGAAAAAACAACCAACTAGAAGGACTTGCCAGGATTCAAGAAAACACCCCCCCGGTCTCCTCAGAAGATGAAAGTTACCATGAATATTTAGAAAACAGACGAAAAGAGGTGGGACGAATACTTGCGAATAGGAAAAAAGTGAAAAGATATAGGGAAAACAAAAGAAAGAAAAGATTATGCAACAACTCAAGACCAAGGCTGATACATATAAGAAAAAGTACTACAGATTATTAGAACAAACCAGAACAAGCAACACATCAAAACCAAGGGTGCAGGCTGGATCCCCAATGGCAAAAGTAAATGAACTACTAGATAATGTTGTAGAAACACCCACAATTGAGAAGGTCAAGAAAAACCTTCTATTTGGTGAAGTCATAAAGCAACAGCTAAAGGAATCATATTCGCAACTAAAATCTGATAAAGATAAGCAAATTATAAAGAAGGTTTTGAATGGTAATGTAATAAAAAAGTACAAACTTAAAACGCATTTATCGAATATTATTAGATATAGAAAGACACCTAATTTAGTTTCCTCTGCACTCAGGAAATTTGATCGAAAATGCTGTGAAAATGTGAAAAGAAACAGCTAACCGGTATAAGAAAACAAATTGAATTGTTTTTAGAATCTGATGATAATAGTAGAATGTGTCCGGGTAAGAGGGATTACACATATTAGGGATTACACACAGGGATTACTTAACAAAAAATAAAGTATCAAAACAAAAACGCTTTCTTTCAAATACATTAAAGAATTTGTTTAATAAATTTCTTCGTTTGTATCCAAAAAATAAAATTAGCTATGCATTCTTTTGTCGCGCTCGACCATTTTGGGTCAAGCAAATGAAGGTGGCAGACCGAGAAACGTGTAAATGTATTGCACATGCAAATATGGAACTCTTAATATTCAGTCTTCACAAAAATGATATAATCTTTGGAAAAGTACCCATGGACATTTTCAAAGATATTTGCTGTAATTATGTTAACGAAGATTGCCTTTTCCGTCAGTGCAACACTTGCAGTACTGAGATGCCACATTTTAAAAACTATGATCCGAATAGCTTAATTCAATACTTTCAATGGGTTAACTTAAAGCAAAAATTACTTTGATAAAAGAGCCAAACAGGACAAAACAGTTAAAAAAATTGCCAAACAACCACACGAATGCAAAACTGAGGAGTTAATAGCCATCCTTCACAAAAAATTGCCATTATTTTTAGCTCATCAAGCTAGAATTACTCATCAATACAGAAGTATTTCTGAACTTAAATCAAGCCTTACAGACACCGATATGTTACTGCACTGCGACTTTAGCGAAAACTACTGCCTTAAATATACAGAAGAAGTTCAATCTTTTCATTTTGGGGAGCGAGACAGCAAGTTAGTCTTTATACAACAGTGGATTACATAAAAGGAGAAACAAAAGCTGTTCCAAAGAGCTTTTGTACTGTTTCTGAAGATTTAGATCATGGCCCACCCGTCATTTGGGCGCATTTAAATCCAATTTTAAGTGATTACTGCAGTAAAGGTATAGAGACTGTCCATTTTTTAAGTGACAGTCAGGTCACACAGTACCGAAATAAAAAAATGTTTTCGTTTCTGGGAAGTCAGCTTTGCAAATATTACCCCCAAATAAAAATGGCAACTTGGAACTATCACGAGGCAGGACACGGAAAAGGTGCACCCGATGGGATTGGGGGAACTTGCAAAAGAAGTGCTGATAGGGCTGTTGCGCAGGGTCGAGATATCTCAACTTTTAATGAATTTGTTCAGGTATTAAAAGAGTTTTGTCCCGGAATAATATTCTATGTTATCTCCTCGGATGACATAAAGCACTTTTCTAATATAATATATAAAAGTTTGATCTTGCCTTTTAATGGAACCTTGAAAGTTCACCAGGATGTAATAGGAAAGTCGAGAGTTTTTTTTAAGAAGTCTTGTTTTAATTGCAAAGAGTTTTGCAAACACTATGAACTAGGAAACCTTTCTTATGGACAAGTAGCGTCATCATCAGAATCTGATACCAATTGCTTGCAATCTTCAACAAAGTTGCCAACACTGCAATATAATAAAATATATAGCGACAGTGAGGAAGAAATTCCCTCAACTTCAAATAATGCTGAAATAAAACTGGGAACATTTGTGTTAGTATCCTTACAAAGTATGCAAAAGCAAAGGGCTTGTTACAGGTATGTGGCAATATGTCAATCAGATTTTGAAGATGAAGAAATAAAAGTGGCTTTTCTGAAATTGTGTGATTTAGAAAATGGGGAGAAATTTAAATAAAGTAACGAAAACGATACAAGTTATATAAATAAACAAGAAATAATTGAAGTTCTTCCTCAGCCTAAGCTAGTTCTATGTGGTCGCAAGACCTATTATAAATTTCCACATAGAGTTAATGTATTAGAAAGTACATAGTAAGTATTTGAAAAGTAAATACTGATTTGTGGTTACTTGATCTAAAACTTGTTCTATTTTTTTTTAGTTTTTGTTGCTTTTTTATTACTTAGCGTATAACTTTTAGTGACATAATGCACTTTTAATTTTCTTACGTGCACTTTTATTCGGATAATCTATATTCTCACAGGAAAGTCCAAAATTCTCAGAGGAAATTACTCAGTATTGGTATAATCACCCATTAGGCAATAGCATCATCGGTCACCTCTTCATGAATGGAACTCTAAATGGTGAAATTTAAGCAGAAATGTTAGACACAACTATAGAACCTTCTATAGTTCATGAGGTGGAAAATCAGAGGGACGCCAATGGAAATCTTGCTCTAGATGAACATTTACTGCACTTCCAACATGACGGAGCGTCTCCACATTATGAACGCCCAGTAAGAGAGTGGTTGGATAATCACTACTCAGAGCAGTGGATTGGACCCATAGAATGGGCGCGTAGGTCTGGCCAGATCTGACATCGCTGGATTTTTTTCTTATGGGGTCACTTAAAATCCGTAGTGTTTAAAACTGAACCAAATTCAATGAAATAATTACAACAAAGAATTGTACAGGAGTGTAGGAGTATTTCACCTGTAACTCTTCAAAACGTCCGAGAACAGTTAAGTGAATATCGGCTGTACGTGTGCTTGGAGAAGATCGGAACCCATTTTGAACAATTCATAAAGTAAAAAAGATAAGGTTTCCAGTATTTAATTATCATTATCAAAATGTTTCAAGTTGTATTATTTAAATGTACTTAAAATACATTTCACTCGTTTATGAGGTTAAGTCAGAATTAAAAAAAAATTAAATACAGTTTATGTAGAATTTTATAAGAAACACAAAAATGGTAAAAGAAATAGGGGTTGCCATTTAAAATTTTAGGTATGGTAAAATGGCAGGTGCACTGGGGATCAAGGGTCTGAAAGTAACACAACAACAAATGCTTCAAATATTGTCCCGTTTGATATGTAAATTGACGTGTTTCGCTCAATTTTCATATTATCATTGATAGAGGCAATATTTAATGCTGTTCGTTTTCAAATTGTCACCCGGTATATTAATTGTCAAAATAATAATACAGTCCACTAAAGAAGTTTGTCCTTGTCGAGAATCCTAACTTTAACTCGTATTAAAAGTGTTTAAAAGAAATTCATACTTATGTATTGTATCCCTGCAATCGTAACTTTTTACATCAAATCTAAAATAACTAAAAAATAGTTAGACTTAGGCATAGAACCATATAATGTGTCTAGAATTTTATGTAATTTAAAATAACTGTGAGATATCTTGTATACATTTTTGCTATAGCTAAAGTAAATTTTCAAAAAAATAGTATTACGAAAACCACAATACTGCGAGTTCTAACTCCCGTAGATACATTTACCTGTACATACAAAAATATGGATAACGAACAGGACAATTTACGGCAAAATCAATGCCAGTAATTTATACTACTACTAAAAAAGCAGCTTAATGATATTCTAAATTGATATACTTTATTACCTTTATTATGTAGAGCCTCTAAAGACTTCAATCTCTCTATGGTTTGAGGCAATAATTTTGATATATCCTCACTATTTTTGACTAATTCATAAAGTTCCAAAATCTAAAATCATACATCAAATTCAAATAACTTGAAAAGTGTGATCCATAATTTTATTTAAAACTTTACCATTTTATCCTTTTCTTCATCTTGCTGAAGGTCCTTTTTCTTTTGGGCAATGGCGTCTAATTTTTGGGACAATGCAGATAGCCTACCCTCTATGTGGTCTAACTGAGACGAATCTAATAAGCTTGCGGTGGCACTTAAGTATTGCGCTGCCTCTAGTAAACTACCTGAGATACATACATATTTTATATTAATCTTCTGTTTTATATATCGGAAGGTGGATGGTTTATTAGTTAAAAAAAATTATTATAGTTATTGAACAAATTCTTTACGAGGCTTTTCTAGGTGTAATTTAAAAACGTTCTATCATTATATTTCAGCAACTATGACAAATTTAACTTTACTTGTATGGAAGATATTTTATGCGCTTGTTTTCAGTCAAATTATATTTACCCTCTAGAGGTACTGAAAGCAACTTTCCTTCTTAATGCGAAGGGTATTAGAATAATACCTTTTTTTAAAAGTTATTTAAAAATTTTTTCAAAAATACCATAAACCTGTCTTTTTTAGTAGTTAAATGCAAAAAAGGTTAATTAGTTTTATATAAGCATTTTTATAACTAAAACATACTTGAGCCATTAGTTCATCTAAAGTGTAATGAAATAGTTCACTACAAATGTGACAAAACAATGAACTATTAACACCTAATTGAACTTGCTAACAACCACTTATTAATTTCCTATATTAAATTCCTATTTTTCAGTATGCTTAAAAGGCATGTTACTAATTTAGATTTAAAAAAATCACAAGCTTGTGCTAACGTGTAACTGTTAGTATATATGCTACGGCTAAAACACGAATATTGGATCATACTAGAATTACCCGGATAAAACCCAAACTATCCAAACAAAGTGGATAAAGTCCGGAATATCGTTGTATTCTGGATTTATCCGGTTAATACTAGTATTTCCCAATGTTTCTTGGATAAAACTGCATGATGCAATAAATATTGAACTGAACTGCCTAAATAGGCAGTTCCAGATAGCTCAAGAAAATGAGTGACGTAGAAGCATGTTTGCAAGACGCGATTTAATGAAATGAATTGATATCACATTAAGACTTAAATACATCTTGTATGAATTCTATGCAGTATAGTTTTAAGAGTGGCGAAGGAAGCGAAATGTAACTCGGCGATTGATAAGGTTTGACGTTTGTGTAATTGGTGGAGTTGAAAGACTTGAAATGTTGTTGTTAAAAGAAGAAAATAAAAAGTATAAAAATATAAAGTACAAATATAACGAAATAATCATGATATATCTCAAACTGTGTGTGGCATGTCAAAAGAAACAGAAATCTATTAAAAAAGGGTCTTGTTGTTAAGTCCAATGTGTTTTCACAAATAAATAGTAAATGCCAAGTTGACTTGATCGACATGCAGTCAAAGGGTATAATATAAGTTTATTATGGTCTACTAAGACAACTTGACAAAATTCGTCTAAATTAGGCCTTTACAGTCAAAGACGGCTGAAAAAGTTGCAAAAAATTTATTAGATATTTTTTGTATATTTGTAGCACCGTCCATTTTACAGTCAGATAACGGTAAGTTGAGTTATTTCTATGCGGGTAGTTTGGTAATTAATAATTGTTCTATTTATCGAATATACTTTGCGATGTTGCCACCATACAAAAAAGTATAAGTCATTTTGATTTTAGTCACTTTGCTTTCTTACTATATTTCGTATAAGATGTATAAGGGCAAGGTCTTTTACTTATATATTTTTACCTATAGTAAGTAAATTTATTAAAGTAATTTAAATTAAACCTAAATGTTATTTTCTTTAATTGGGTCGGGAATTTACTAATCGCATTATTGAGGAGTTGTGCTTAATGTGGGACGGGCTGAAAATGGTTCATGGTAATCCTAGACACAGTCAATCTCAAGGAAGTGTGGAGCGAGCGAACCAGGACGTTCAAAATATGCTTGTGACTTGGATGAGTGACCAAACAACTACTAACTGGTCAGAAGGACTAAGATTCGTTCAAATAATGAGAAATCAGACGGGAAATCATAAAGGAATTAAACTTTCACCGTATAAGGCAATGTTCGGATCTTAAATTAAAGTTAACTTAAGTCTTCCTCGATACCACAAGAGGTAAAACGTTAATATTGGAATAAATAATATTAACTATATTTGTTTAATTATCAGAATTTGTTTGGGAAAATTAAATTTATTTTCAAGTCGAGTTGAATCAAATATTTTACCTTAAAATATTTTTACCTTTCCAGCCTACCAGTGAGAGAGGCTATTAAAATTGTCAATTTTTTTTAATGTTTCTATGTATGCCTCTATGTAGCTATGTCTGTGCTACGATTGCGCCAAAAGAGCTTGAACGATTTTATTGTAATCTTCATTTGCAAAGGATGTTTTCTAGCGGTTGAAAAAAATATATAATTTCTAAACCGTTTTCACTAAAAATTTTCTGTTTTCATATTTTGATAGCTTAATTATTCTTCTTAAACTTTCTTGTTATATGCAATTTAAAAGCTTTCGTTTTTGAGGTATTTAGAAAAAAAAACGAAGTTGTAGTATTCTTTTAATACGTACTGAGAACCAAGCTTACTGCGTTGGCTGGGAATGTGTACGTTTCGGTATGAAACTATTCATTTATTTTTTATACTATTCTTTATAAAATGGATAAAAAAACTACTTGTAATTAACATTTTTGGATGTTAAGTGCATGATTATGTTTCATACTATAATGGTTTATTTAAACAGGTTATAGAGAGCATCGCAAGAGTTCGTTTGGTTAACGGAATTTGTGAATTTTGTTACAGAAAATAACAGGTTCTTTTAATTAGAGATGAAGCTAAAAGCAACCTAGAAAACCAAGCTAAGAAAATGAAGCAAATATTGAGTGTTAAATTCCCTCCATGTAATATGATGATGTTAATAGAGGAAGAGGTGAATTTAGAAATGTTTTAATGTCAGTAGTGGAAGCACATGGAGATGTATGTATCGTTTGAATAAGCTGTAACTTATTAATTTATGACATATCTTTTTACTAAAATCCTTAAATGCAAATTTGACAGATTCTTTACTAAATCTGTCATCGAGGTACTCTACCTATTCAAATTTTTCCTAAATCCATCTCTTTTAAATTTTTATCTTTAAATTCTTTTAAGTATAATGATTAGAAAGACATTATGACATACTTGTCATCATGTTTAATAAATGTCAATATCCTATCAATTTTTTTTAATTTGCACCTCTAGTAAATCTCAAATACTAAATTTTACCTAAATGCGTCAACCAGAAAAAAAAATTAGTTGATATAGTACTGTTCGGTACGATTCGTTAAGATTTTTTGCCGGCTAGTTCCTCTTGGCGCAAATAAGGCACTTTCAATAACTTACATATACATAGCTATTCTGATTTTTCAAATAAGACTATTTTTAGGTAACGAGAGTGAAACAATCGAAGAAATGTTTTCGAGAAACCAGTTCACATTATGTGAGAACCAACACCTCGACATTGATAATGTGTCGTCACAAAAGAAATCTTTACGCCAGATTGCTACCAGCCAGTCTATGTCCGGTGGTGAGGGATATAGAAGATGCCATTGTAAAGCAAAATGCATAAAACTGAAACGTCGGTGTAAATCCTCAGGAGTACTATGTAACTCAAAATGTCATTCGAGCTTATCTTGCTCAAATAAGTAATTTTATAATTATTTTGATTAAACATTAATATTTCTAACCTTTCTTTGTCAAAAATTCAAATTTTTTATGTCAAAATGAAAGCACAGTGTGTTTTTAGTGTTTTTGTACCTACAATTGTACCGTCTTATGCAATGGTCACTGGATAGATCTAGAATTATCCGGATAAGACACAAAGTCATTAAACTTATTCGCGTTTTACCCAGCTAAATTGGACAATACGCACCCATCTAACCCGATACAACTAGATTTATCCAACTTCGGGTTCTAACCGTAACATATATATGTTTTATTAAATCTCTATGGTTACTGTCATTTTATTATTCAATAATTAATTTGTTTTGCTTAAGTTCAAAGTCGACTTGCCTAAATTTGGTAGAATTATTAATGTCACTATAACTTTGTTATTTTTAGGTTTAGGCTATTAGTCTAAATAAACTTTTTTATTAAGAAAATTATCATATTTTGATGTATGTAAAAATATACAGAGGATTTCATTTAACACAAGTACATTTTTCGCATTTTCTCCAAGACGCGATGAAATTTTTCTTCTATTTTCACCATTTTAATCAACAGAAATATCCCACTAGTTTGCTAATTTAACTGACCCTGGTATCTTGAATATTAACAAAGATACCCATAGTGCCGACTTAATCGGAGGCACCCTGGATAATAATTTAGTCAGGAAAATCGTCAGTTTATGTAAAACAATAGATAGCAGAACAGGGAACATGATAATAAGATAACCAATGATTCAGAATTAGCATAAAAGTGTGTAAGAGTGATGTATCTGATAATTGCGATGAGTAATGTTGTTATTTAGCATTGCTAATTTTTAAAATTTCCAGGAGATCAAAGTTATTGCTTTTTTAACAAAAATGCAAATAGTTCCTAAACTTGTGATTGTTGACGTGTCGAGCAAAATTGTACTTTTGGATCCCAAAAACTGGTAGGATATTTATGTAAACAATAATAAATGAGTGGAAGACGACTTAGAATGTATTTTTTACCAAAAATAATGAAAGAGGTCATATCAAGTTTTGCTGTAAGATTAGCATTAGCAATGCTCTTTACAGTTTTTAGAATAGACTGTGCAGAAAAAGAACCAAATATTGGAATAAACAACAAAGAACTTAAGATGTCTCTCATTTTTCGGTGGCGAATCTCGCAGGGCTTAGTGAAGTTTTTTAAGAAGTTGATTGTCTCGATTGTCTAGAACGACACACACCCTAAAGAGAAATAACGTCCAAGTAAAGGACAAAGATCACATCCTTTCGAAATCTGGTCTGTATGAATTGACATTGAATTGTAGTGAATGCCCAGCAATTTACGTAGGCCAATCCGGAAGGATGGTTTCCACCAGGGTTCGTAAACGTAAGTCAAAGTAAGTCAGCATTCGCAAACCATCTTCTCACTTCCGGCCACTCTTTTTGCATTGAGGACACAACCTTGTTACATCAGTGTAAGAAGGATGTGAAACTTGGCCTAATGGAAAACGTGGAGATCACTAGAGCCAAAAAAAAGAAAAGCCTAGTTTTGGTTTGTGTAAACGATGTATTTAATTTTGAACCTTTTTTGAAATATTAAATAATAATGACTTTTATTCTTCTACCACTCGATTGGCCGAGTGGTATTGACCCTCTGAGCTTGGTGGTCGTTCTGGCTCTCGTTAAGTCAGAAAACTTTATATTTTTATTTTTTTAATTTTAATTTGACGTTGCATCTCTGTTTTAATTTTTTTTATTTTGTTACTTTATTTACACTTTTTTTCAGCATTAATTCTTAAAATTTCATCATCATCTGTTATGTATAATAATAACGTGTACATCTTGAATAATTGTCGGTCCCGTTTGTGATAGTGGCTGGTCTGGCTGTTGTAAATAGGTAATTCTTATTTTTACTTTTTTATTTATTTAAGTCAAAAATGTATTATAAATGTAAAAGCTTGAGGTACTTTTATGTAGCTAATTAACCAATAAACTGTAAAAATACTTTGTAGGGTCCAACCAACCCACTCGGTTCACTACATTCTCTTTCTCTGTATCAGATTATTTTTTTTGTTTCAACTTCGAATAGCAGGATTTATCCTGCTATACTGCTAGCGCTGGATTGTCTGACCACGAACCCTAATATGATAAGACGCAGTAGACTTTACACATCCAAGAATTTTAATTAATTTATCAGAACTTCTAATCTCACAGACTGGCAGAATGTTTCTGCTTCAGATAATCCTGTTGAAGAATTTCACGAAAAAGTTAGTATTATTTTTTACAAAGCACTTCCACTTATAAATAATAAAAAACCAAAACGAAAAGCTTAGTATACAAAGGGACTCAGGGTATCCCTGTGGAAAAAATATGCGTTCTCTGTATTACGTCCGTATGTTTTTTTATAAATAGTGAATATTTTATAAAAACTGTGTAGGTTACCTAAAAATATACAGAGCTATTTTATTAAGAGCAAAAAAAATACTACCGGGAAATAATAAAAAACTTTAGAATCAGGTCTAAGAAATCTTGGAATATTGTTATTGTAACTCAGGGGTAAGGAAACAAAAGTTTATCAGAGTCTAAAAGATCTGACGCCAGATGTACTAAACATTTTACTGTAAAGTAAAATAAAGTAGTGCAAAAAATATAAACATATATAAACAAGTACAAAGTTATGACATCTTAACAAGAACATAAATACTGTTGCTGAACAAAGTTATAATAGTAATAAAAAAGTACAATAAAATTTAATAAAAAATCTGTCAAGATCTGAGCACATTTGTAATTCATTCAGAGGCGTGGTTATAAACTCATCAACATAAAAAAGTTGTGTTCTAGAAGAGTATCTCTGATGAGTACTTTGAATTTTTTAGGAGATAGCTGGCGAGTAGAACATTGTAATTTGTTGTAAAGACTAAGGGGCAGTGAATTATTCTTTCATTTTTGTAGTTTTAAATAAGGAGGACCCCATAAAATTACACCATATTAAATGTGTGAATAAATAAATGCATAGTATGCACTTAAAAGCCTCTAAGCTGTCTCAGAAGAAATATGCTTGAAGAGAGTTTTTTTGCATAAGCTATCTATATGGGCAAGCCAAGTTAGCCCATCATCCACAATCAAACCCAGCAGTTTAACACACTCTCCGCTTTGCACTCGAGAATTACTTGACACAATTAACTTCTGAGTTTTGCCTTCGTTCAAGCTAAGTTTATTTCCCTCAAACCATTTCTTGACCCTTGATATAACAGAAGTCATATTGGTCTGTAGTTCCTCAAGACTCTCAGATGATGAAAGCAATGTTGTATCATCGGCAAATAAAAATAGGGATTCGGCTTCAGAAAGGTACACAGATCATTAATATAAAGTATAAATAGTATAGGCCCGATGACTGACCCCTGTGGGACTCCAAACTTTACAGGACAAATACTAGAGACATTATCATAGTTTCCAGTGCACTGACGTCTATTAGTAAGGTAAGATCTGAAAAAAGCGAGGACCACTCCTCTAAAGCCATAAAATGCATCCAGCTTATTCAGAAGGATCTCTGGGTTGACGCTGTCGAAGGCCTTGCTGAGGTCGCACAGTTGCTGAGTCAGAGCAGTGTGTTTACCCCCGTCAAAGCCCTCGACTATGCCATTAACCACGCTGACAACTGCATGGGTTGTTGATAGACCAATCCTAAAACCAAACTGGCAAGGATGCAAGATTTATGTACTTAGTTAATCTGGTCTTAATTAATATCTCAGATACCTTTCCAAAAATGGGTATAATGGATGTGGGTCGATAGTTTGACGGGTCCTCTTTATCACCCCTTTTGAAGATCGGTACGACCCTGCTAACCTTGAGATTTTCTGGAAAAAGCCCTTCAATGGGACAACTAGAAGGTCCTTGGTATGCTTTATTATAGCACTGTTTAATTGGTAAACGTCAACTGCCATAGAATGTTTTAAACTGTTTATTGCTTCATTAACCTCACTTGGAGTAATGGGACAAAGAAAAAAAGAATCGGGGCATGAAGGCATGGGAAGTGCAGAGAAGTCGACATTTGAATCTGGAATTTGTTTAATGATATTGTAAGCAGTGGTGGCAAAGAAGTCGTTAAAGGTTTGAGGATCAATACAAGTTAAACCACTGTTGTTACAACCATTATTAGACTAAAAATTGATAAGTTTCCAGCTATCCCTTACTTTGTTTGGTGAGTTGGAAATAAAATTCTGATAAGCAATTCTTTTGGTTTCCTCTAGACGCTTTTTGTACAATCTTCTGTGTGCCGATAGGCTTTCATAGATTCTT
Source organism: Anthonomus grandis grandis (assembly GCF_022605725.1). Lineage (NCBI taxonomy): Eukaryota > Metazoa > Arthropoda > Insecta > Coleoptera > Curculionidae > Anthonomus > Anthonomus grandis. Next base: position 7,454,112 of record NC_065562.1, read on the forward strand.
CATTACCAAAGAAATCAGCTATTGGTTTGAGAGCTTGTAATTTATTTTTCATGCCATGCAGTTCTTGGTAAAACCAGTTGAGGGGAGCTATTTGCTGGGAGTTGGGCACCCTTCTCAAGGGAAAATGTTCGCACATTAGGTTGTTATAAGTATGAATCAGAAACTCAGACATTTTAGAGGCCGATTCTAACTCATAGAACTCGGACCAATCTAAACTTTGTAAGGCAGTATTCAATCCAATCAAGCCTGCCTCAGAGATAGACCTTCTGTATGAGTGCCCATGTTGGTGGGTTGATTGTGAAACCTTAAAGAAAAATATCAGCCCATAGTGGTCTGACAGACACGGATCCAAGATTGATGCACGAGACATATCACCAGACAAATTGGAAAAGACATTATCAATACATGATACAGCCTGACCAAAAACACGAGTTGGCATGCTAACCTTAATTTCAACATTAAAAGAGGTTAGTAACTAGGTAAGTTCTGGACAGAGGAAGAAGTATCATTTAAAAAGTTGATGTTGAAATCACCAACCACAATAATATTTTTATATTTATCTGTTAACTCCGTAAGAAGGAGTTCAAAAAGCATAAGAAAATCATTCAGTTCCCCATTACATGATCTGTATAGTGTAACAACAATAGTGTATTTCATGATTTCAATGCCACAGAACTCAGCAGTGAACTCTTTGCAAAATTTACCAAGATCTATACAAATACAGAAATTCAGAAATTTAGTTTTAACCAGAGTGACCACGCCTCCATGTCTATGCTCCGTTCTAAGGAACTAATCATTAAGTAATTTATTACATTAACCTTTTCTAATTGTTCAAAACTTAACCAATGCTCAGCCAAGCAAATAACGTCAAAAGGATTTTTATTTAAAATTAAATTAATCAATTAATTAAAAAATAAATTATGTAATAAATCAGCCAACACTAGCGAAAATTGTTGAAAAATTAGTACAAATTAAAGTAACATCATTTCTTGATAAATTAAGTATTTTAAATAGTGAGCAGTTTGGATTTCGAAAGGAAATAAGTACAAATGATGCAGTTTTTGCATATCTGCACCTGATTTATAATTCGTTAAACTCGAGGCTGCTGGTGCCTCTGGGCCAAACAAGGTGTAAATATTGGTGTACCCCAGGGCACTGTTCTGGGCCCACTATTATTACTTCTTTCTTTCCATGTAAATGATTTGTCACAGTTTGCAATAGAGGGGAAATTTACGATATTTGCCCACGATACAACAATTCTCTGGCACTCATTCAATTAAGCGAAAATCGCCTGCCGATATTTTTTTGAAGCTAAAGCTTGTTGTAATAAGGCTTTAAATGCTTATTTGTCATTGTTTCAGATCAACAATACAATACATTTTTGGGTTTGTCTACTAATGAACCTTTAAAGTTCGAGGAGCATATCGCAGGTGTTTGTAATAAGGTTTCTTCTGGCTGTACCGTTCCAAGGGTAATAGCGAAATATTTGGATTTCGGCACAGCAAAAAATGCTTATCATGCTATTGGGGTTCTTGCTCACAATATCTCTTTCAACATTTTTATTTCATTGTAGAAGAGAGCAGTTATTTATCAAATGTCGTATTTTGACCTCGTGTTCTCTGTTTATATAAAAAACTTTAGAGCGGAACTTGACCTAAGGAGGACTCATAATTTGTGTCAGAATTATGTTTTAAAGTTCCCAATCCCTTACACTGAGCTTGTCAGGAGTTGCTTTTAGAGTTGCCTTTTATATGAAGGTAAATCTTTATTTAACCATCTCTCCTTAAATACACGAAAATTGACAAATTTAAAAATTTCTTAAAAGAATGTAAAGGCATGTTTACTTAACCATGGTTTCTATAACTGGGAGGAATTCTATGGAGAGGCTTTAGTCTAATAATATTTTACAGTTTTTATTTTATATTTTATTCTGATTTTCATTTATAATATTTATTTTAACTTTTATTTATTGTGTTTTATTTTATATGCATTGCATTTCACTTTTTGTGTTGTGATTTTTGACCATATACATGTTGTTCGTTATGTTTACTTTACATGTTGCTGATGCTCGTTAACTGAACATTTTTTATGCACTTGTTTAATTTTATTTAAATTTTTCATTTGATACTATGCTTATTTAGCTTTATTTTAGGTAGTGGAGCTATGGCTTTGTCAACAACAAGTATTTTATTGTTCCGATAATGAAGCTATCTTTTGTTGAGTTTGAGTTTACTGATATTCGCCAAATGTTAAAAGTTAATTTCTAATAAATAAAAAATACTTACCTTTGTTAGTAGCAGCGGTCAGACGTGCAACTTTATCAGAGGAAGATCCCAAGACAGATTCCAATCTATGCAAACGTCCCTCCAGCTCAGCAATCCGGGCCGTTTCCTTAAACTTAACGTGCTCTGGCTTATAATTAAATTGATAAACAATTCCATCTTCAGAACCTTTTTGAGACTCAGGATTTTCATTGATTTGAAGTTTGAATTGTTCTAGTTGGGCTAGAAGTTTCCTTAAAAAAAAAAAACAAATGTTACAAGTGAATTGGAATTAAAATTATGCAAGATATATTACAGGAACATAAGTTATATATTAATGGCAAAAGAATAGAAATATTTACGAAATATTTCATATTTTATGAAATAAAAACAATAGAATCCTGGGGTGAAAATAAACATTTAACTTGCAAAAAGTCAGCTCTTAGATCATTAGGTCAATGGGTCAATGACCAAAAAAAACTACAATATTAATTTCTTAAAAACTGAGGCTACTAACGAGCTAAAACGACAAGATAAACTTGAAATTACTTTACAGAAAAGCTAAAAATTACTGCACAAAACTTCAAAGATGAAAAAATATTCTACATTTCTGAACTCATATTAAAAAAAATGCTAAAATACATGAAAATGACTGATGTCAAGGATATAAAAAATTACTCCTAAAAGCCAAGGTAAAAAAGGTTCTAAAATATGGAATAAAAATTACTTTTTTGCCTTTTTTTCAAGATATTTTGAATCCTGCAATAAAATGGAAAACTACTTGAGATGCCCGAAAAAATTCCTACAAATAATTTCCAAGATTTGAAAGAAATAAAAAATTACTTCGAATACCTGGAATTGTAAAAAAAGCTTGGAACAAAAAAGACTTTTAATACCTGGAACAACATTCAAAATTAGTTCAAAAGCCTAAAATATACAATTAATGACTTAAATCCACGAAAGATGTTAAAAACAACTTCAACACATAAGAATGTCAAATTCGGGCTTTAGCGGTATCTTGATAAGCTTATGTTGTAATTGTGTGGCAAAATTGAGTTTTTTTTCTACCCTTTACTTCTTAATCTGCTAGTAGTATAGTCTTTTTGCTTAATTTCAAAGTCTAAAATATTTTTTAATCATTCAGAATATTCTTTGGTTAACAGAAACATTCTCCTATTGAAACTTATTAAAGTTTGATTAAAAGTTAAAAGGTATTACCTGTATCTTAAAAAACCAAGCATTTTAGGGTCAACATCTATATGAGCTTTTCGATTTAAAACGAGTCCTGTAACACCGTGTAAGTTCTCGTTGTTTATCTGTGTTTAAATCTTACTCAAGTATTATCTTTTAAATTCTGTAACTAGACAAAAACACTATCAGTAAATATCTCAAAGTAAAGTGGCAAAAAAAAGAACTTGCCACACATTAAAAACATAGAATTACAAAAGAATAAGCTAATTTATACAGTGTGGCTTTCAATTGCTCCCCCTCTTATCTTTTGAATGCGTTTATATAAAAAATTGAAATTTGGCACACTTTAGCAACCTAAAGGTTGGACCAAGACCTTTTTGGTCCCTAGCTCATTTTGCAAAACTTCAAAATGGCTCAATGCTTTATGGTCCTAGAATATTAAAGTCATTACTTCTACCCATAGAAAAATGGCAGCCGTTCAAAATCTTATTTTTCCCATTTTTATTTTCTTTACTACACCAGTCCATGTGTAATTTGTTTGTAGGTGTGTTGTTGTTGTTTGAAGATTTTGTATTTTTTGTCAACGTCAAAAAACAAAAAAAAAAACTAAAAAAAAACAAATAAAAAACTCAACTAACTCAAACAAACAACAACACACCTACAAACAAATTACACCTGAACAGGTGTAGTAAAAAAAATAAAAATAAATAAAAATGCGAAAAATAAAATTTTGAAAGGCTGCCATTTTGCTATTGGTAGAAGTAATGACTTAATATTCAAGGACCATAAAGCATTCAGTGGGAGCTTTCAAACGATGTATGCATGACCCCTTTATTTATAAAAATTTTATTTCATCAATCAAAATGGCGTCCCGCTGCCATTTTGAAGTTTTGCAAAATCATCTAGAGACCAAAAAGTAGTATTTAGGTTTGTTAAATTTTTATATAAACGCATTCAAACGATAAGATTTTGAGGGGGACAATTAAGAGCCGCACTGTATAAAACCATCACGTTATTTATTTAAAGAATATATATATCTCTTTTTCATATAATTTTTTTTTATTAATTCATTACATCATATTAATTCATTACATCATCTTTTTACCATCGATATAATAAACATATGAAATTTATTCATTTATTGAGACATAGTCACACTAATTACAGATGTTTAGTTTAGTAGTAAATTCGGGTGTATTCTTAATAACTGAAGAAAATAATCTAATTTATAAATTATGTGTATTTTGTTAAAAACATAATATAGAATATACCGGGTGACAACGAAATCATTGGCCAGTTTGTTTTTTTTCATTTTTAAATTTGGATCGTTGATATTGGCAATAGACAAATATTTATTTCCATAGTAGTAAATAATATTAAATAAACAAAGGCATTAAAAAATAAATATAAATTATAAATGGCACTACTACTTTTCATTATTATGTTTAACAAATAAAGGTATCTAATTAATGAAGTAGAGCTGAGACGCCCCACAATTCATATATTATCCTATAATATAAAAGAAATTCCTAATTAGATTTTTTTTAAATAAAGGTTTAAAAGTATTAACCCTTTCAATTGTTTTCAGTTCGATAGGAAGTTTATTATATAATTTAATTAATTGAAACTAATGGGCTTTTGCTACTTTGGTTAGTTTATATTTCGGTAAGTCCAATTTTAGATAAACTCTAGTATCTCTAGACAAGGAATGATCCGACAATTTTACATGCAGAATTGACATAAGAATAGATACATATGGAAATGGTATAATTTATATCTGGAACTAGTAATTTACAAGAAAACCATAAGTAGTTATAAAACCATAATAGTTTTTTTTGGTGAAACTCTTATCACTCCTAGAATAATTGTAAAAAAAGGTTGGTATAAAAAAGACTTTTAATACCTGGAACAACATTGAAAATTAGTTCAAAAGCCTAAAATATACAATTAACGGCTTAAATTCACGAAAGATGTTAACTTCAATACATAAGAAATGTCAAATTCGGTTTATCATGATACCATATAAACACGACTGAACAATAGCCCTAACAATAAACCAGTAGTAGAGCAATATTAATTTTATAAATGTAATTAATTATATAGGGTGTTTTAAATTCGACTTTTCATTATATCAAGACTTGAAATAAATAATGTGCTAAGTGCCAAAACTATTATTTCGAGATAAACAATGTTTTTTATACTACAATCAATGTATAAGAAAAAACTCTCTGAAAATTAAACATAGGTTTATTCAAGTAAGTATTTTTCTGTGTACATAATATTTTCGACAAATTTTTGTAAAAAATGTCAGAAAAAAAAATGACAAGTTACAAGTTCATAGAATGTGCTAAGTGCCATTACCAAAATATAAATATTGTGGTAGGTAAATAACGAAAAAACACAAAAAATGTAGCTTCTAATTAATGTTAGGATTCAATAGATCCTCATAAAATTGTCTGTTTTCTTCCTTCAAATAAGGAATCATTGCCAGCAGATTTTGTTTTTTCTCTTCAGAAATTCTACTCTGGCAGGTTAGGTTTGGCAGAGTCATTTCTGCGATAGCTTCAATTGTAACATTTTTCTTTAAAACCTTCGTTGCTTTCCAAGACTCTATTTCGTTCAGAGTTTCTTGGATTCTGACAAATCCTGGATTTTCTCGGCTAATATTAATCCATTGAGCTTTTGAAGCTTAGTTATTGATTGTACTTTCAGAAGCAACTTTAAAATCGAGAAAGTCCTCACGGTTCATTATTGTAACCAGAAATGGGTTTTTTCTAACTGCTGCTATCATCATTTTCACTAAATCCATAGGTACCACACATTTTTCTTGCCTTTTTCGCTTTTCAATTTGAGCGAAATCCCTGTCGCAGCTCATAAACGAATGACCCGACACTAGATACTTTGGATTGATCTCATCGAATTGCCCCTTGGCAACTAAATAAATCCATAAAAACAATAACATTTTGTTTCTATTTTGTCCAGCGCAGTTGTCACGCCAGATTGTTAACTTCCGCGTCTGTGTGGGTATATTAGTGAAAGCTTTCAGTACACACGACGCAATTTCGTTCCCTCCACGTCCTGTTATACCTTCGTGCCACAAAAACATGAAGCCAGTGTTATTGTCCCCTAGGTGAACACAAAGGTTGTAGTTGGAGAGCTGTCGCATGTAATACATCTGACTATGAGATAAAGTTGGCAATGATAAGACCTGCTCTAAGTCAATTGAGACTGTCATGCTGTCACTGGTGGGTTGGTGGCAGTTTTGATGGTCTTTTCTCATTGCTTCTACAGCTGCTTCAGCTTTCCTGTGGTGGAGTTCTAATTTAATTTTAGCATCTGCCTTTGTGGGATCTTTTGTTTGCATGTGCAGTAAATCACAGGTAGCACAGGTATCAGGCTCATCATCTAGGTTTGCAAAAACTTAACTTGGGAAAATTCTTTTTGAAAATTTCAAAATAAAAATGATAACTCACTGTTAAATCAGGATGAGCAACCTTAAACGCAGAGTAAAGTCTATTTATATTAAGATCGGAGCTCAGATACTGCTTCTCGCTTTTTAAACTTTTGAATGTCCTAAGTCTCTGGGAAATTCGTTTTATATTACCAATAACCAGTGCTTTATCTTCCCGCGTGAACTTCCGTTACAGCTGTTTATTACCTCTCCTTTCTTTGTAAACTGAATATCCCCGTTTTTTCAACTTAGCCAAGGTTTCACTTTGTCTCGGAGTTAATCCAAACACGGCGCAAAAGGTCCTCCTACACACCTGTAAAATGTTGCCCTCTCCATTGGGCAAGGTAAAGGAAAATGTAGCCTGTCTCCTACTTGCTTCTGGGCGCTCATAGTTTCCACGCCTTCTTCTTTTGATAGCACATACGTGTATAAGACTCATTGCATACGTATTTTGCTTTACGTTGTCATTTAGACCGTAAAATTCATGAAAAAGCTTCAATTTTTGTTCATGCGATATCTTTTGACAGTTTAACTTGCATTTGCACAATATCTAAAACAAAGTAAATAAAATTGCAAAATCACTGTCAAAAAATAAAAAGAATGCTCGACTAACCTTGTTTTCAGGAGGCTGCTTAGCAGCAACTTTCTTATTATTTTTTCTTGTAAAATATTCTTCTCCAGCACTTCTTTTTTTCTGTCGTTGCTTTTGCTTACTGCCCTGTCTAGTAGTAGTATCAGTATTAGTATTCATTCTTGTATTATCGTGAAACTATACAGAACGAGAACGAGAACGGGAAAAAAATAACAAACACCAAAACAGCGTAGAAACAGCCGCCTGCAGCACAGAAAACAAGATTATATTTATTGGCACTTAGCTCATTTTTTACCGGCGGCGTTTCGGCGTTTGACAACGACGCACTCTGTTGGGATTTTTTAAAGTACAATTTAATAGTCATGGCACTTAGCGCCTTTTATATGTTGTTGGTTATGGCACCTAGAATATTTTACAAGTATAAAATGGAAAACTGATTTTTTGGCACTTAACACATTATTTATTTCAAGTCTTCATATATTTATATACTTATATTTCATATTAAAGATAATTCATACAGTGAGGACGCGCAAGGTGGAACAAATTCATTTAAAATTCAGGGATGTTTTTTTTTTTTGATGATGAACTCATGTATACAAAGTGGTCCAAAAATGAGCTACAACTATCAACTTAATTTATTTAAATAGAAACACCCATTTTTTTTTAAATTTTTTAATTCTGTATAAAATTTTAAATATATTTTGTATACCTTTGTCCTATACCTAACCTCAATATTTATTAAGAAATTTGCGATTAAATCTTTTATAAATAACCATGAATTGTTGGAACAGTTTGTAAGAAAAAAAACAAAACAAAAAAATTAAAATAAATGTTCAAATTGTTGATCATTAACTTCCTGACAGTAACCAACTCGATATTCAAATTCTTGTTCTATTTTTTGATTCTTCTAAATATTCAGGTTTATCAAAATAAACTTTAGCTTTTAGATAACCCCATAGATATAAATCCAATGGGGTTAAATCTGGCGACCTTGCCGGCCATTCAATAAAACAGGGGGAGTTTTTTCAGTTTCATTTTTCCAATCCATCTATTTGGGAAAATGTTGGTAAGGTAATCTCGTTCTGTTCGCGAATAGTGTGGGAGGAGGGGGCGCCATCCTGTTAGAACGATATCGAATCTGCTGGTATAAATGGGGTTTCACCATTTGGATAAAGTGCAATTAAACTAGGGACTATTTGATTTTGAAGCAACTCTAAATATTTTTTAGAGGTAAGTGCGCCCTCAATAAAATAGGAACCCACAATTGACGTGCCGACAATTCCTGCCCATACGTTTAATTTCTTGGATAATTGTATATGACTTTCCATACTCCAGTGTGGATTTTCTGGTGCCCAATAACGAAAATTTTGCCTATTTATAGAATTGAAAAAAGAACTTGTTTCGTCAGAAAAAACAATCTTACTTAAAAATTTTGGGTTTGCATTACATTTATTCATCATTATTTTGCAAAACTCTATTGTGCAGATGTGATCATTTTCAATAAGCTCTTGAATTAAATGAATTTTATATGGTTGCCATTTATTCCTATGCAAATATTTTGGAACACATGATTTACTAACCAACTGATCTGCAGCAACTTGTCGAGTTGATTTATGTGGATTTTCTTGTAAATCGAGCAAAATATCTAACTGTCTGCTTTCTGGAAGCGTGGGGACGGTCGAGGTCATATTTGTCTCTAACATGAACAAATCTTTAAATCTTGCTTACTACCGAACGTGTAATGGGCCTCTTGTTCGAGTCTTGTCACCATATCCTACCATCATCAAAATTGCAATTCTTTGTTTATCAGTTAAACGCGCCATACTTTTAAACTTTGCAACTGCACTTAACACTTACTGGATATTTACGTAAAGTAATACATACTGTTTCCATGCGATTAAATGGTGGCAAGGTGTCAACAATCAAATATACCTGTTAAAAAACTATGAAAAAACATGTTTGAATATGCTCAAATAACCCAAACAGTTGCAAATTTATTAATAATGTTAGCATTAGTTATAAGATATGGTATACAAATATACTTAAAATTCTATGCAGAATTCAGAAATGGATAAAAAAATAGGTGTTTCCATTCAAAAAATTGAAGTTGATGGTCGTTGCTTATTTTTGGTTTACCCTGTATGCATTAATTCAATATCAAAATAAATCGACAAAAAATAAAAATCGACGTGTCCGAGCGTTTTTTTTTTCGAACACACCCCTAAATTTTAATTGAATTTGCTCCAACTTGCGCGTCCTCACTATATAAGAACTGGTTAAATTCAGACAAATTCCAAATGGTTTTCTGATTTAAGGATTGTACGTTTGTAGAACGTACGTTTGAAGCATTTTACCAATTTTTATCAAAAATCACCCAAAAAGTCATTTACAAATAATTTCTTACTGTAAATTAAACAGTGTGGGTTTCAGCAAGGCTTTAGTGCGTCACCTAACGAAAGAAAATAACGACCTTTTTGAAGTTAATGATAAAGGTTTTGCCTAGTTACTAGTTTCTCTAGGTTACTTTAAAGTATTCTACACAATAAATCATAAGTTCTTAATTTCTAAGTTATGACTTCAGATATTAAACTGTCTTTCCTCTGTTGCGTGTGCTTTTTAAAAACTTGAATAAAAATGCTTCTAACATGGATTTTTGTTAATAATTTCATTATTATTAATAAAATATAATGTATTTATAAGAGCTGAAGATCACTCCAAAGAAACTTTAAAAATAAAAATCAACCTGATCTGAGGCTACTGAGGAGAGTTGAGTAGTTTTGAGTTTGAGTAGAGTTGTTGACCTAAAATAGTTAAATGGCACAAAATACTTTATCAATTCAGATAATAAATCATAAAAATAATTTCTAGCTAAAATCACATGTTTTCTATAAATATTCTATGTTGATGATAACTTGTCACAAGATTTACTAATACAAAAATAAAAAACCTCTGTATTTATAAGTGTGTGGAATAGTGCAAACAACATGTTTTTAATACTAAACTTACTTTATCTGGGCGCCTTCAGGATCAGATATTTTGGCAATGAGTTCTTCTCCTAGAGACTCTTCCAATTTAAGATCAGCTAAAAGTTTCAAAGACTGCTCCACTTGCTCAGTTGGCACTAAGCAATTTAAAGCATCGCCCTCCTTGCCTTTATTAAGATCGTTAACCTCTTCAAGCAGTTCGTTCATTTCACATTGCAGACGCCTGTATTTTTGAATTGCAGTTTCCTTTTCACCTACAAATTTAATGTTTAATCATATTTTGTTCGAAATAAAATTTAGTAAAAATAGGAGCAAATCAATCTCTTAATATATAAGTAGTAATAAAGAAAAATTATATTTTCAAAAGATTTTTTGTATAACCAACATCAGAAATACACTAAACAACTAATTAGGTAGCATAGTGTTAGGGTACTAAACTAGATACTTGACTATTTAGTAGTTACAGGATGTTACCTAGTCCAGCTAGTTCCCATTCTCCACTTCTTCCCTCATAGCCGGTTCTTACTCTCTTTCCAATTTTTTCAGAAAAATCCACATTTGATGATATAAGGAATTTTCCTTTAAACTTATTATATGCCTCTTCAGAGGAAATGTGAATTTTTTCCACGGGCTCATTCTCTGGTTCATAGAAATTGTCTGTTTGTTCTGATTCTGGTAGATCATTTGACTCATAAACATCTGGCTCATCAAGTGCCTAGAATTATGATTATGTGTTAAAAAAAAGGGAAAAAAACAAAGGTATGTATGAATAAGCAGACTTTTGACAAAATAAAATTGACTATAGGGTCTGTGTAGAGAAATTTGAGATGATAATAAGAATATATTAAAAGGTTTACTAAATTTGTAAAAAAAAGTTCAAAAAATATTAGATATAATTCTATATGTAACCAATAAGGTTCTTTTTGTAATATAGAAAACTGTGCTTAATTTAAATTTATTCTTCTATTTTTTTTATATTTCATGCGATATAAAAAATTATACGGAGGCAGGGAAAACTGCTTACAGACTATTAGCATGGAATTTACGAAAGGTATCCATTACGGTTTAGTGACCTTTGCTGAAATGCAGACCGTCCTATAATTTTCAAATTATACTTATGGATAGGGTTCTTGTTTCTAGAGCGTTTTAAAAATATTGTCAAAAGATTATGATGTTAAAGCTTAGTAAAAGTAAAATATCCTGGATTGTTACAAAGACAGAAACAATTTTAAATAATACTAAAAACCCTAAGTGTGAACTAATGTTCCAAATAAAATTTAACATTAAAGATAATTTATTGGTCAAATTCCTAAGCACTAACATAATCTGATCACATGAATTGTGCAAATAATACCATTTTGGGCATATCTACTAAAAAATATTAGATATTATTGTATAAATATTAGGTATTGGTTGCCCTAAAATGCAGGTTAAAGCTGATAAATTTGTCTTTTATTTTTACTTGCAACCTCTTAAGGAAATGAACCCAGGTGTTATAATTCAAAAATTAATTAATAACAGTGATAAAATAATTGGCAAAATTTATTCAGAATATCTTATACATAAAGTTGTTCCTATAATAATGTCTAAAATTTATCCTCTCTGGTATTGAATGTGATATCTTGTGCACTCAAACTCAGCTACAAATACGTTTACCACAGTGAAAGAAGTCTATATATACGGCTATTTAAGTTAAAATCCAGAGATTTTAAGGTGAATCATTCACTTATTGCAAAAATTTGTAATTCTTATTAAAAGAAGATATAAAACAACGAAAAACAACAGGGAATGTGATCACTTTAATAAATTTAAAAGATCTTTGTTTCATATTATGCTTTTGTTGGCTTGGATATAACTTTTTTTTATATAAAGATCTACTTGCTTACACTCTTCACTATTCAAAGTGGTAGGATTTTCGTGATTTAACATAAAAACTTGAATTGAAACCTGTCATGCCTATATTACTACTATAAGTAAATAAAAACTCTTGTAACCATCTTTGTTTACCTGTTATGGTTCTTTCTTTGTTCTTGCTATACAAATGATTTGTGTCAATTAAGTAGACACAAATAAATACACAATAAATAGAGCAAAGGCTAAATGGAATATGCTTATCTTATTCTGACTTCATCTACTTATAAGGTATTTATGGATTATAGAAAGTATTTTAGGATATTTGAGGATTTATTTTTAGGATATTGATAGCTAGGGCCATTAAAAGTTACTTCTTTTTACAGCCAAACACACCGCACAAATTATGGTCACAATTCTTTTCTGGCAAGGACTGTTAGGCTGGCTAATCAGTATTCTGATGTAATTGATTGCTTTGAGGGGCGCACATGGTTCATTAAGAAATTAAATCTTATTAATTGATAATGCTATCTTAAACTAGAACTATAAGGTGTTGTGAATTGTGATGGTAATTGTTCCTTTGTGTTAACTATAAGTATTGTCTTTTTCTTTTTTTTTCTCTGAACTGATTGTTCTAAGTTATAGGTAATCTTTATATTCTAAGCTTTAATTGTATGTTGGGTTAGGTTAGTTTAATCATCCAATTATTATTCTTATATTTTTTTTGTAATATTGGGCCAAAGCCCGTTGATATATTAAATAAATAAATAAATAAATAAATAATAGAGGCTGGGAAATCGATTATTACGCTTTGAGAAGTTTTTAAAGGCGAAATAGTTTAACGCTCATCCATTTTTCAGTACGACTTTGGTGGGGGAACTGTATTACTTGCAATAAAATTTCGTAAAATATTTCGCGAAAGTTTAGGCATTTTCGATGATGAAACTTCGGATTTAGTACTTATGCAATCAACTGACAAAAATCAGCCTTCGGCCATTTTTTTCTCGTTTCTTAATATGAACTTTGACTAAACTAGTGCAGTCATATAGCAAAATGAGGCATGCCGATATTATTATTGTTATTTTGTAAAAAAAAAAGAAAACAGGAAATACCTATCTGATGACTGGAGGCTATTGCTCATCGCCGAGGGGAAGCGGTGTTACCATTATTTTGAAGAATGCGTAATCTCAATTCCCCAACCTGTATAGGAACATGACTATATCAAGGGGGATGCTCATAAAAGACGTCCACTGATTTAAGCCTGTTTTGAGACCCCTCCATCTCTATGTCCGCAAATGTCCGAACTCCACAAACCTCCCCCCCTCCCGGAAGTCATTATAATTGATTGGAGTTTTAACAATTTCGTTTCATAAGCACTTTCGTATTAGAACTACAAAATCAAAAAAATCCAATGAACATCATATTCGGGATGAATCCCTCCTTCCCCCATGTCCGCTTTTGTTCGGTTTGACGACCAGATGAGTTTTGGGTATTATAGTCGCTTATATTTTTTAACATCTAACAATCTAACAATTTTTTACCAGAAAATGTTTGTTTGTAGAGGCTTGCAACCATCTGAAATCGGTTTAGATATTTATTACATATTAGACAAAAAAGTTTGATCCAAATCCTTTGGGCGTTTTGAAATTTACAGCTGTTTATATTTTTTAAAATTAAAGTAAAAATCACTAAAAAACTGTTTTTCTATTCCCAACAATTGTCTGAAAAGAAGATGTCGTCAGTCGAAGTCAAATGCAGCTTTATTATCAGAAGTGAGTATCTTGCTATGACATTTTGTTTATTAAAACTGTTTCTAATTCATATCCTATAAAGTTGTAACAATTCAGTTAATAATTTGTAAGATACAGTTTCTTGTGGAGTATGCAGAACTGCTTGCATAGCCTGATACTGATAGACTGATTTTTCAATATAACAACTTGTACTATGAACAACTGCAAGGTACAGCCATGGGTAATTGCCAAAATACATTCCAATACTTTCCACGAGTTTGGTTAAGATGTGTTGATGATGTATTTGCTGTGTACCTAAGGTTAACATTGTCAATAGTATAGGAGGAAATTAGTATTTGTTTCTTTTGTAGAAACTAATGTAACTGCATTTACCCACATTCAAAGCCAAACCATTACCAACACACCATTCACACAATCTATTTAGATTTTCTTGCAAGAGAACCATGTCCTGTTCTGAACTGATCACCCTATAAAACTTTAAGTTGTCACCAAACAACAAAAATTCCTATTTTAAAAGCAAATCAAAATATCATTAATGAAAATATTGAATAGAGGAGAACAATGACCACTTTGTGGAACCCCAGAACCTTATCAGTGTGATATTAATTTGTACCTGCTGAAATCTGCCAGAAAGAAAACTTGCCACCAAACAATCTGAAAAGCTAAAAAGTCTCAGTTTTTCTAGTAATAAGCTATAATTGACACTGTCAAATGTCTTGGAAAATCTGTATATATTACATCAATTTGTTCACCCCTCCCCAAAGCATTCAACAGAGCACTCTGATACAACAACGAGTTTGTAATAGCAGACTTGCCATGCTGTTCACTTAAAAGAAGTTCTTTGCAATAAAAATTAATTTGGTCATAAATAAGACTGTCCAGAAGTTTTGGAATGGCAGACTGTACGCACACACTCCTGTAATTGATTATTTCATTAGCAGAACCACATTTAAATATAAGCGTAATGTTTCCACTGGGATAGAAAAACTGTCAAGTCTAATGACCTACTAAATAATAATAATAATAATAATAATAATAATAATAATAATAATAATAATAATAATAATAATAATAATAATAATAATAATAATAATAATAATAATAATAATAATAACTTATTACAACAGAGAAGGTTCCGTATTATAAATATACTCCAGAGCCTGTAGTGGAAAATGACCGATATAAGTTATATTGGGACCGCAGTGTACTTACCGATCAACATGTAAGGCATAATAGACCAGATCTTATTTTAAAAGATAAAATTTCCAGGAAAACAACTCTAATTGATGTAGCCATACCGAACAACAATAATCTGCAAGAGAAACACACTGAGAAAATCGCCAAATACAGAGATCTAGAAATTCAAATCGGAAGGCAATGGAGAATGGATAATGTTCAGACCATCCCAATTGTTATATCGACAACGGGTGTAATACTGAAGAGTCTACTGGAATACCTTAAACAACTAGGAACTGGCGAACATCTATATAAGCACATGCAAAAGGCAGTACTACTGGCAACTGCTCGCAGCACCCGGAAATTTCTAGGAGATAACTCTACATTTCAGGTCACTTAAGGACATCGAAAAGGCCCCCACAGACCACAGAGCTTAATCCTTTTGATATCGCAGGTATCTGGGATAAGTAAATGATCCCTCCCCCCTTAGAGGGAGTGCGAGGAGCCTTAACTGGCTGTAAATAATATATTAATAATAATAATAAGCCTTTATTTCCAACAGGCAACTTGCCCAATAACAGGAAACAGTTGCAAAACAATGAAAAATATAGTTTAAAAAAAAAAACAAAACCTAAAAGAATGAAAAGTAAAGAAAAAAAAGTAAAGTCACAATCTCAAAAGTTATCCAAAAAATTAGAACAAATAACTATTAATATGATATAAAAACCCAATTATAAAAGTTTCACAAGATAATCACATATTCAAGCCCGCTTTTTGTAAGTCATAATATTTTAACCCTGTGTTGTATCTTTATTTTGGAAACAGTTTGCTTAGTTTTTAGAAAATATAAACAGGAACTCCACTTAGGAAGCCACTATAATACGCGACAAAATTATTTGTTGAGGCTACCCATTCCTCATTTTTAACTTGTCCATAGCTCTATCATATATGGAGGTAGAAAGCTGTTTAATAAACTTCCACTAGAAATAAGACAACTTAAGACTGAAAAAAGCCTACGTACAAGGACGAAAATATTTCTTGCTAGTAAAGCATACTATAGTTTAAGTGAATTTTTTAATGATTAGCATTTAAGTATTTTTCAAAGTTTTATATAATTTTATTTTATTTTAAATTAGTTTCTCGTTTTTATTCCTTTAATGTACAGTCTATTGGCTTTGTCTACAACTTCTATGTTTATATTGACAAAAATCACTCACTATGGGACATGAATAGAATAACGTCATTAGAATAACCCTGTATTCGATTAGTTTTGACAACAAATATGTTACAACTAAGGTGAGGTTAGGTGTGGTGTTGCCAGTTTTGTCACTCTGCAGCTTCAGCCTTGTGGCTGAACCCAGTGTGGCTGACTCATGAGTGCCTTCTCTAAAGTGGCGAATTCACTCTATATTTTTTAGTCACGTGAAATATTAGGATTATGCGTAAAATAAATTCACAAAAACTGTTTTTAGCTTTTCTTGTAACTAAATCTGTTATTTTCGTGCAACAAACATACCGAAGACACCCATAATGTTTTATTATTTTGGTAATTTTAAGAGATTTTGGTCCAAATTAAAAATAATATGATTCCCCAGTTTAGCGGATTTTGTCAAATTTGGGGTATTTTCACCGGTTTTCTTTTTTAAATAGCTTAATTTTATCTGCAAAAAATTAATAAAGTGGCGGAAGGTGTATTTTGCAAATAATTTCTTTATAAACAATGTGAAGTACTCACAAATAGAGGTAAACTGATTTATTTAAATTTTTTGCTGTTTTTTTTTTGGATAAATTAAATGACAGTCGCTATCTGTTAAATGGGTCGTCGACTCTGGGAGTATGTGTGCAGTGGTTTGGTTTGTTCCGTTTCTCTATCACCGCGAGGGGATCATAAGGCGCTGCGCACAGACCATAGATATACCCAACCCAACTCAATCCAACCCAACCCAACCCAGCTCAACCCAACCCAAGCCAAACCAACCCAACCTAACCTCCCACGGGGGGAGGTTCATCAACACCCAAGAGTTCATCAACAGTAAATAGGGAATATTTTTATCTGGGACGTGTTAAAATGAGAGTGACCCCTGGTTTTATTGAAGAGCACATTATGGCTCTTCATATAATGAAGAGCTCCTCTCTTCATGGGGGTGCCCTCAGATTAGGGACCTTAAAGTAAAATTGTTGCCAGTTAAGGGTGAGACTATTTCTTTTAAGATGAGCATCAACGGCGATTATAGGGATGATTTTTTAAGGCTGGATTACTGGCCTAGAGGGGTTATCTTGCGAAAATTTTGGTTAAATAATAAACGCAAGATAAATTTTCATCAAAATCAAGTGAATCAGACCATAGTTTAGTGCGGGATGGCCCTTCTGGTTCAGGTGTTTGCGTGTATTATGCTAATACAGGTGGTATGAGAACTAAAATAAAAGATTTTCAGCAGGCACTTAGTTGCTGCTGCTATGATATTGTTATGATTGCAGAGACTTGGTTAACATCTGAATATTCAGATGCTGAAATTGGTGTATCAAACTATGATTTATATAGATATGATCGTCAAATGGGTACGAATACTACCAAGGCTCGTAGAGGTGGTGTATTGATTGCTGCTAAAAAGAGTTTATGTACACATAGAATTGGTATCCCACTTGTTGATGTGGATATTTATCAATCTATTTGACTTTTACAATAGACAATTAAAGCTTTGTTGTTGGTTGCATTTATATACCATCTCCATCTCCACTTCAAGCCTATTTAAGCCATTGTGAATCCGTTGAATATGTATATAGTAGATATTCAAGTAGTTTGTTTGTCTTGGCAGGTGACTACAATTTACCACATGCTAGATGGGAGAATGATCCCATCAGTTGGTGGTTGTCTGGAGAGTGACAGAGAGTCTGTGCTTTCTCTGGCCAACTGCTTTAGCTTCTATAACTTTTTCCAGGTAAATGGGGTTCTAAATACCAACGGGATTGCCTTGGATCTCGTGTTTAGTAGCTCAGATTTAATTAGTGTTGAACGTGCAATAGACAAAATTTTTGAGAATAGTTTACACCATACAGCAATTAGTTTTGACCTTTGTTGTGCAGAAAATTCTGATGATATGATATATGAGGAATATTTTTATGATTTTGGTAAGGGAGACATAGCATATAATGATTGTCTTGCTGGGATAGACTGGAATCAATTGTTTTTGGGAGAGACATCTATTGATGTCATAGTTTCAATTTTCTATAATGTGATCTACTCCTCAATGGAAAGGTTTATTCCTCTAAGTACAAAAGTTCTTCTTTTCCATCTTGGTTTTCTTCAGAGCTTCGCAGTTGGATCATTATAAAGAAACAAATTCACAAAAAGTTTAAAATTAGTGGTCAACAGCAGGATTATGATGAATTTGTATTGTTGAGACAACAATGTGAGTACTTAAGAGAGTTGTGCTATCAACAATACATTAATAAGGTGGAAATGAATCTCGCTGGCAATCCAAGGTACTTCTGGTCATATATTCAAAATAAAAGAACTGGTTTTAGTCTTCCCTCCAGAATGACATACAATAACAGGATTAGTGTGAATATCTCGGATACTGCGGATATGTTTGCAGAATACTTTTCATCTGTCTATTCGGATGAGCAAGTCAATGACATACCATCTTTTGATTTTGATAAATCAATTTGTCTGAGCACTTTAACTCTGTCAACACAGGATGTTTATGAGGTTATTACTTCCTCTAAGAATAAGCTCTGCTCTGGACCAGATGGGATTCCGGCATTCTTCCTAAAGAAATGTGTTTATGTTCTTACGAAACCAATACTGTTCATTTTTAATAAATCTCTAGGTACTGGTTCTTATCCCACTCTCTGGAAGAGAAGTTTTCTAAAACCCATTTTTAAATCTGGTAATAGAAATGAAATTTCCAATTATCGGGCTGTGTGTAACCGATCTGAGTTGCCAAAGCTGCTTGACTGCCTGGTCAGTCATAGGATTGCCTGGAGTTTTAAATCTTTATTTAATCCTGAGCAATTTGGATTTATAAAAGGCAGATCTACTGATGCTAATTTGGTGCTGTATGTCAACTACCTCTACCGCTGCTTGGAGAAGGGACTCAATATATACAGATTTTTCCAAAGCTTTTGATCAGGTTAACCATGGGGTACTCTTGCAGAAGCTTAGGGCTTTAGGTATTGTGGGGCCTCTTTTTCAGTGGATCTCGGGATTCATCAGAGGTAGAACCCAGATTGTTAATCTTGGAGGTACATGTTCCTCTGAAATGTTAGTACCATCTGGGGTGCCACAGGGCTCTTACTCGGGCCCTGTTTTGTTTTGCCTCTTTTTGAGTTTGGAAACTTGAAAATTGTCATGTGCTAATGTTTGCTGATAATGTGAAGCTATTTAGGCTTATCACATCCCTTTCTGATGCTGTGCTCCTGCAAAAAGACCTCAATTTATTCTTTGATTGTTGCCACTTGAATAGAATGTCCCTTAATATCAATAAGTGCCATAAGATTACTTTTTCTAAGCAAAGCAACCCTATTGCTTTTCTTTATAAAATAAATAATGTAGCAATTGGTGTCAAAACAGAGGTTTCTGACTTACGAATATTTATTGACTCCAGGTTATCTTTTAAAAGTCACATCAATCAGGTGACTGGTAGGGCTATGAAAATGCTGGGTTTTATCCAACGGTCTACAACTGATTTGTCTTTGTTTACTTTGAGATTACTTTATTGCTCTCTTGTTAGGCCCATCTTGGAGTATGGCTCAATTGTGTGGTCCCCGTCATATAACTGCTACATTGAGCAGATTGAAAAAACTCAAAATAAATTTTTAAGGGTGGCGGCTTTTAGATGTGGTTACAGGAGACAGGAGTATTACTATCAGTGGGTCAGGGATAAGCTGAACTTACCCACATTAGAGTCACGAAGAACATTACTTGACTTATGTTTTATGCATAAGGTTTTAAATGCTACTATAGATTGTCCCGAGTTATTGTCTCTTTTTAAACTTAGGGTGCCTTCCAGATTGAATAGACAATCAGAAATATTTTCAGTCCCATTCCACCATACCAATTATGGCATTAATGAGCCAATTACACGAAAGGCTTGAAGTGCTAATGGTCTGTCAGGACAGATAAACTTTTTTGACTCTAGGATAACATCTTTTAGGGGGCAGTTAAAGAATATTATTTCATAGGGGCTTTAATTAATTAACTCATCTACACCTTTCACTGATTTATAGATAGTTTTGTATCTGAATATATATGTTTGTATGGGTATGCTATGTAATACTTTTGTAAATGGATTCCATTAAATGAGAGTAGCAGCAGATGTTTTAAAACATTCAGGGACAGTTCACAATTTAACTACAAGATTGTTTATATGTTTAAACAGACAATTAAATTAGAGATTCCCCCAACAGTTGACATCAGGATGCTTGTTTTTTTTTTGTTTTGTGTATGAACTAATTAACTAAGAACCTTCTATTTTTATACATTGTGAAAACTTAGCAGCTATTTTATGTACCTTAAACAATCTTTTCTTGAGGTATCAATAAATTTATATAAGTAAATATATACAATTATTTAAATAAGTATTTTTTTTTACCTAAATAATCCACTATCCACTGTAGAGAATTTACCTTAATAGCAGAAGAGGTATATATTATTGGGTAGGTAGATGATCTAAATTTTTAGAGGTGTGAATCAGTCATTTATAGAAACAAGTTTTTGTGTCAAAAAAAGTGAACTGAATAACTTTGTATACTTACAATACCAGGTAAGTCGGCGTATTTTGATTTTGGATTAGCCATTTCAGACATAAAGGGAATCTTCCTGAACTTAGAAACTTTCGATCCTAAAAACCGAAATTTAATTATTTATGAAATTTTTGATGTTATTTAAGTTTTTGAAGGTCAGCTGTGTTGTGCCACAATTTGACAACAATGACAAATGACAGATTAAGTACTGATTAGAGGTATGTCTAAAATCGCAGTAAACGTAAAGTTGTTGCGTTTTTTCTTGGGACCGGGTGTTTGATACAAATTATGTTTGTGTTGATTTTTTACAGTATTTTACATTGGGCATTTGAATTATACGTTCCATTTAAGCATTTAAATTACAATAATAATTAAACCGTTAATTTTTTAAACATATTCAATACTAGCAAATGAAGGAAAAGGTAGTCGCTCTCCAGAGTTCTCTTAACTTAACGAACACATGCCTCTAGATGTATTGTCTGTAAGATTTTATTACTTTTGTCACTAATACCAATGTTTATCTGAATTTTAAGACTTTTATGATGTGTTTTATATAGATGTGGTCGGTTTTTAGAACTCATTAAGATTAGAAATTTATGATTGGATATTTCAGTAGCCGACATGCATAAACATTGGTTTAAAGATGTTTTGCATTTAATTATTGTGGAGAGAACGACAACCTTGCTTAAACTTTACAGTTCCACTCCTCTGCAATATTTGGACTTCTACACTATTATTAAGCAAATAAATGTATGAATTGCAAAAGAAAGGATATTATAGTAATTACAAATTGTTGAAAGTTTAACCCCTATGGCGTTTTCTTATGGCGTAAATAAATGATGTCAGCTTTGCAGCCTTTGAGTTAAATATAAGGTTTAAAGCTTATATTTAGAAATATCCTAGACATCAGTAGCGTCTTAAATAAACAATCAGTATGGCGGCTGTCTGTTTTATTTTAAAAATATTTAATTATACTCCTGAAGTATCCAGAAATTCTTTAAAAATGTACTAATTATTTCTGTAAGGACACTTCGATATAACAATTTGTTTCGTATTCCTTACAATTCGACAAAGTATAAATAGCATTTTTGCATCGATAGAAACTTGAGACTATTAAACGAATATGTAGAAAATTCCGAATTATTTAACTCCAGTTGAACTGCTTTTAAGAATTCTTTTATAGGTGGCATAATATTATGCTTTTATATTATTATACTTCATTACTACAAAACAATACAATAGTTCTTTATTAAAAATCTTTAAACTTACAAATAATTTCTTAAAATAAAAATAAGGCACACAAGTTCTACAATAAATAATCAAAAGGTATTTTAAAAATCAAAATATTTTTTGTACGAGTCGCACTTAAAATTAATGTTGGAAACTTTTAGGATAAAAAAGTAAAAACACAGAAAAAGCTTAAGCGTAAAAAAATCTACAACTAATTCACACATAAACAACTAAAACACATTGGTAATTAGCTAAAAACAAAGTATGAAAAATTCTATAAAATATTAATTTTTCTTTATCGCTCTCTCCTCCATATTGTTCTGGTGGATTTTTTGTTTCTTAAACACAAACAATAGTTATTTTGTTCTCAAAGGATACTATGAATCTGCGTTATCTAATCTCGCACGTTTTTGAATGCCACGATATTTTCTAATGTATAGTGCGGCCGATTTACGGCCAAGGATAGAAATAAAACTTAAAATTTTTAAATTATATATTTTAATTATGAAAACACATTACAGAAACACATATGTGAAATCAAAAAAGAAATAAATCTGCTACTTTCTGAAATAAGTGGTGTTGCGTAAACGCATCAACGGCCTATGATATTGCCTGTTAAGTGATGTTGCCGAAAACAGTCAGCGTGTAAATAAATAGTGCAACGCTCACAAATATACATTATTTGACTTCTACATATACGACATCTTCAGGAGTCATTCCTACTGATTACATGTCCAGAGTGATCAACCCTCACTTCACTGGGTGGTTCTAATGGAAGTGGTCTAGCGACAAAGGTCTTTGTTTTTAATAAGCGTACGGCGATAAATTATTTAAAATTCAGTTGTGACATTTTATTGTGATTCACCGTGTTGTAGAGTTTCCAGGAATTGACAACAGTACTGTCTATTGTATTTTTAAATAGTGGCCACCACCATTTCTTACCCCTCATACCGATTCTATAATTTGCAACGCCATTATCATGCAAATCTACTCCTTCCATGTATTTATTATATCTTGAAATCCGGTGATGCGAGAACAGCGTAATTTATGACGTAATTAGGAAAACCCTGGTTTAACTAAGCCCCGGTTTTAAATTTTATGGTGTAGTTTGGAATGTAATTAGTGTTAAAAAAATACAAAACTTTGAAAATAAAAACATTAAATAGGAGTATATGATTTTTAAAAATGTGCGGCCATATACAGATCGTGTTTTCGTTCGTTATACTCATAGGAAACCGCATAGAGGCGAAATTTTGCAATGTCGCGCGTGTACGAGTGCTTGCGATAGAGCACCGCCCCGGCCGGCCCGAGGACGGGACGGGATTAGTAAATCTCGGGATCTGACTTTCGTGGGAGCTGCGTCATTTGGCGACAAAATGTCCCAAAATATTGCGCGAAAATCCAGCATTTTTAAAATATTTATTCTAATGCGGGTTTTACAGACATGACAATGTGTAAAAACCTCATAGAATAATCTTAAAATATTTAATATGCATAATATGCTGTGTTTTGCATAATAAAATTAAAGCATTATTCTAATAAAAACTAAAATATCAACTCTGATAAAAATATAATAAAAAATCAGAAATAAAACTCTAATAAATAAACAAACTTAACAACATATCATTTTTTAAATAAAAGGCTCAAATAAACCGCCTTCTTTCGCTAAACAAAAACTTAACCTATCGTAAAAGCTATTTCGCACCTCCAAAAGAGTTTCAGGTAAAATGGAATTGGCATCTTCGGCAATTTTATTTCGCAACTCCTCTAAATTTGTTGGCCTACTAAATTCCTGCTTGTAAATGGTCTGCTTAAGGTAACCCCACACATAAAAGTCATTTGGAGACAAATCTGGAGATCTAGGAGGCCATTTAATATCGCCAGCCCCACTAATAATGCGGTTAGGAAAAGTATTTGTTAAAAATTCTTTTACCCTAGCCGCGTTATGAGCAGGACAGCCATCTTGCTGAAAATAAACCGATCCCAGGTCTACATCAGGTAGGATTTGAATGGCAGGAAGAACTTGGTTTTGCAGCAACTCAAGGTACTTTTGGGCGTTTAAAGTGCCATCAATAAAAATTGGCCCTATAACATTGTCGCCCAAAATACCTGCCCAAACATTCAATTTCTGAAGATACTGGGTACGAAACTGAAAACTTCTGTGCTCGTTTTCCTGAGACTAATAACGAACAATGGAGGGATTGAATTTGCCATGTAATGGAAAAGAAGAGTCATCAGAAAACAAAATATTTTTTATAAAATATTCGTTTTCATTTGCCTTTTCCATCATGGTTTCACAAAATTCCATTCTTCGCCACTGGTCTTCAGGAAATATTTCCTGAGTTTTTGAATACTCGAAACATTTGTACCCATATTTTTTCCACATACGAGCAACAGTTTTATTGCTCATTCCCAGTTCCTCTCCAACACTTCTAGTGGACCGTGTCGAATCAATTTCTAGGGTACTGCAAACCATTTCTTCCCGCCGTTCTATATCCTGGACCACTTCAACAGGTGGTTCTTGACGTTTTGTGTGGCATTTTTTACAATCTTGAAGACAAAAAGATGTCTCAAAATTTGTAACCACATTTAAAACCGTTTTTGCACAAGGAATCGGTCTATTCTCAAATGTCACTGAAAACAAATCTCTACATTGTACTGCCGAATTGCCTCCATAAAACCATTTAATTAGTTGAACTCTTTCGGAAGGGGTGTATAATTGTTAAAGCGTGTTTGCTTTAATTTTGTCATGTTCAGAGCTAACCTCGTTTTTTGAGAAGTTTATTATTTCCATTATTTACTCTTCTGTTACAGGGGACAGGGTTATTATATTTTTAGTGTAGGAGCTAGGGAAGTGGATATTGTCATTTTTTGAAATCGTATTTACCATCTTAATCCCTATACCTGTAACGAAATCAATAAATTTATTGGCGATATCCAGGTCTTTAGAATAAATACCACTTTCTGTTTCAATTCTCCTAATGCTGGATACTGTTGCTTTATTATCGTTGGTTGCCTTTTCTATAATTTTCCACGTTTTTCTTAAATCATTTCTCGATTCAAATATGTTTTATTTGTAAATGTTGTTTTTAGTACTTTTTATTATTTTATTTATTCTGTTTCTTAGGTCTTTATAGACATTTCTAGCTTGTATATTGTCTGGATTTCTTGTTCACTATTTTTATTGTTTATCTCATTCTTTTATAAGTTGTACAATATTGGCTGTTATCCAGTAATTTTTTTTCTATTCGGCTTACTCACCTTTGTGGTCCTATATTCTGTGGAACGGTTTATATGATATTTAATTTTATTTATAAACTTAATAGCCAATGTGTCTGCATTACTTTTAGTCAAAACATCAGACTATTGTTTCTTCTTGAGGTCCTGTAGTCATTTAATTGAATTTATTTGTTTATGCGTTGAGTTTAGAATTAATAAAGTTGCTAAGTGATCGGCAATAGACGTTTTATTTTATAGCATCTGCCAAATTTATTGTCCTTAATAAAGATATGGTCGAATATTTTTACCGTTGAAGATGTGACTCGAGTAGATTTATCAATCAAAGGTATGAATTCAAAGCTTGCTGTGATATTGAGATATTGTTGGACAAAGATATCCTCAAGCCAGGGATTGATCAAGAAAATATTTTCAGGGGGGTTCATTGAAAAAATCTAAAATTATCCCCTTACGAATGACCATTTTGTTTTGCTGAGTACAATGTAAGTGCATGGTAAATAATAAGGTAAGAGATGAGCAGTCCACATACTCCATAGTAACCTAGAGAAAAATACTATCTGTGTGTTACGTATTCTGACACTTCAATGAACACTTGCTATTGTTTGAGGCTAACTGCCTGAATAATAATCAAGAATAGATGTAATAGCAGTCATTTCAACAGATTAAGAGACAAAATGACATTCACTCAAAGTATAGTGATTTTCTACGACTATTTTTCTCTGTATTCTGTTGCATTTTCTGTAACTTATTTCTCTATGTTCAATCTTGATGATTTTTCATCGATATTGCATTAACCTATAAGTTCAATGGAATGTGTCTGAAAAAAGATTGTAGAAATATCAAAAATCGAAAACTACTACAGACTACAGTTGAAATTACAATAAAATCATATTTTTGTATGATACTGCGAAGTACAACAAAATTCGATATCTTTTTCATAATTTTATTTCAATGCATAATCTTCAATACAAATCAGTTTTTTCGATAAATGATTTATGGTATCTAGACATAAAGGTTGACGTCTTGAGTGTGCTTCTAAATCAAGCCACAGGCCTACGTGAGATGAATAGCTACAATATAATTCACTCGATGATCATTGAAAAATGAAATGTATAGTCAACAAAAGCATTTAAGCGTTTACAAAGTAATATCTAGTCTTCTTTTCTTTATTGCAAGTATATCCAATATTTTGTCACTGGAATATCACGATGAATATTGAGTAAGGCTAACCCATTGAGTCGT
Source organism: Anthonomus grandis grandis (assembly GCF_022605725.1). Taxonomy (NCBI): domain Eukaryota; kingdom Metazoa; phylum Arthropoda; class Insecta; order Coleoptera; family Curculionidae; genus Anthonomus; species Anthonomus grandis. Next base: position 7,480,823 of record NC_065562.1, read on the forward strand.
TCCTCTCCAGTCTTGTTACGCAAATACGTCTTCAATCTACGTAAAGTTGAAGATGACCGTTCACTTGAAGCTACTGTGACGGGCAGTGTGGCACTGATTTGAAGGAGCCGATAGATATGTTTGTAAAACTGCTCATCACACAGGTCAAGAGCATCGAGAAATGTTTCGGTCGCTCCCTGACAGGAAGTTTCACGCAAAATCTGAAACAATACATATATTTTTGTATAATTTAAAAATTTCAAATGGAAGTTGCAGAAATTCGAAAACTACTCTGTACCTTTTCCACATTTTCAAATCCGATTTTATTTCTTCATTTGTCTCAGTAAATTAACTTAGCCATACTTCTTTGAAAACAGAGATGGTCTTGTCCAATTCAACCTCATCAATCTCTGCACATTTTGCTGGGATAATATTTTGTATCTTGGAAAGCAGATCTCGTTGCTTTAAAAATCTTGTTTCAAGCTCTTTAGAGTACTTATCTAAAAATGGAATGTAGATTGATCGCCTATAGTACTCCTCAGCATTTCCAGCATAGTTGTCCCGATTTTTCTGACGTCCTGCTCGTCGAGGAACCGTCAGCACGGTCTCAATCGATTCAGCAGTCTGTGTCGTTGATTCAAAAATTTCTCGTAATGTTTCGTCTGCCCTTGTGCGCATGTCCTTTATTTCATCATGGACATCGTTCGCGTATTCAATGCATTTACTTAGATCACAATGTCCTTTTTGTAAATTGAGACTCAAACTTTTAGTTAATCCAAAGATTGGAGTTGAAAGGTTGGAGCACTGCCAATAAAATTATGAGCTGTGGTGTTCGAATAGAAGCAAGTTGCTCATTTGGCTGCATACCATCAGGTTTTACTTTCAGCTCGTCCATTTCTTCCAGAGTGGAATCAATGAATCTTATGCTATCGTAGAACAGGCTAAGTGATGCGAGATGTTCAATCCAACGCGTTTCGCAAAATTTCAGAAGACGAGTTTGCTTGGCACCAGTCTCCGGTTCAAGAATGGTTTTCTTTAAAATAATTCCAGCCTTGTTACAATTCCGAAAGAAACTGACGACTTTTTTGACCGTCCCCAAGCAGTTGCGAATCGGTGCAATGTCACATGCGTGATAGTTAGCCAGATTTAAATTGTGGTTTGCACAATGAAAATAAGTACCTTGTTTTCATCTAAACCTGCATTTTTAACAATAGCTGTACATCCTTTGAACTCTCCACTCATAGCTCTTGCTCCATCATAACCTACAACAAAGATCATCATCAGTATTGTATTATTTTCTCCTTTGAACATTATTTATGACTTTAAAGTACACTGAAATGCGAATTCACGTTGCCCCTTCATGTATTGAATCTCAATGCCAATTTTTTTCAACGATGCTAACAGTGTATTAGCCAGTCCTGCGCCTGTCATATCCTCTACAGGTACAAAATAGAATAAATCTTCTCGTATGACGTGTTTTCCTGCAACTTTTCGTACATACCGGCCTCCAATAGAAAATTGTTCTATTCCACTTATATCAGTCGTTTCATCGGCAGTGACTGCAAAACACCTCATCTTATTTACACGATTTACTATTTCATTCGTAATTATCTCCCATCCAGCCTCGATAATTTCATTCTGTGTCTTATAGCTTAGATAGGTTGCATTAGCCGCAGCCGTGATCAAGTGGTTTCGCAGAAATTCATCCCCGCACTCTACTGCATAACGTAGGAGAGCTCTAAAATTTCCATCCTTATCTTCCTGCATATATCCATGGACATAGCATCATCATTTCGACGACCTTGAAGGGCTATTCCTTGTCGACAACAAAATAAGACTGCACGGATAATTGACACCAATTTCTTTCTGTTCTCGATCTGCAACTTTTTTGGGCTTACATCAATGTCAGTAATGACATCGTTCTTCTTGTTTTCATAAATGAACTTAAAGCGCGCATCGGTGTTGGCGTCGTCGTGATACTTTGTCGCCGCATGTTCTTTAAACCTATCTAAAGCCTTTCTTTAATTTTTCCAACGAATTTTGGTGAGCGCCTTTGAATTTTCATGGCTGCCTTTCCCAACTTGCTCTTTTGCAAATATTATACACGATTTACAATACGCTGCATCTTCAACTGCTAAGTATGACAGCCAAGGGTATGTTCGCAACCACGATACCTGGAATTTGAGATTTTTACCACTAATTGTCGATGCCGGAAATACAAAAAACGCATCTGGTGTCCATAGATTTGCTAGAAGTTGATATTTTTCTGCATCGTTCAATGTTCTTTGACAAAACCGTTCCACGTCATTATCTCGATCTAGCAACTTTTACGCCTTCTGAAAGTTAACAAGAAATGAATTTTAGACGTTGAGCTCATTATGATTCGGATTTATATTAAAAAAAAGAATGCCTAGAGAAATAGGTAGAAATTATTTCTCAAGGCATTCTTATACTTCGGTATTATTATACTTCGTCAAAAAATGAAACTATTCAAACTTTACTTCATCTGTCTCTTCTTGTTTTGATCTTTTTGCTGGCGTTGATTCTTCGGCTTGTTCATTATTTGACCGGAACTGATTGATCCGGATTCTAATTCGCTCTGAGGAAAATTTTACCAGAATTTGTCTACCTTTTCTATGTTTTTTCTAGTTCTATAAACGTCTTTGATGTCCTCCCTCTAAACATTAACTTTTATTGTTTTACAGAAAAGTTTTTAATTTCTTTAGTTAATTTTTCTTAAGGCCTTTTTTCCAATCTAAAATTTCTAAGATTTTTGCATCTTAAGAATGAATCCGTTTTGTCCTTTTATGACTTAAGGGTGCTGAGTTCGTCTTCTATACTGGAGATTCTGGCTTCATAACCTTTCAGTTTTTATTCAAATTGTTGTTCCACTTTATTGGCATTTTCTATTATTAGGGTATTCATCCAATCCTGATCAAACTTCCTAATTTAAGTGTCCTTTACAATTTCCTCAATTCTATCTTCTTGCATTTTTGTTAGCGTTGTTACCATTTTGGTCTAAGGTGTCCACTGCTCCATTTATTATTATACAGGGTGTTTCAGAACTATGGGATCAAACTTCTAGGGGTTGTTCAGTGCAATAGTAGAATCCATTTGAGTATAGGAATCCATGTCCGGAAATGTGTCACTAGGCCACTACGGCCCTAAGACGGGTTTAAATTTAGAAGAAATATTAAATACCTAAATAGGATCTAGTGCATTTATTTTTACCTTTTAACCTAAATAACACCGCAAATAAATTAACACCGCACATGATTTCGGCGGACTACACTAAAAATTTGATCCTCGTTTTAAATGATTTCAAATGCTGCTGTTTGACGACGACGAAACAGTGGGCTGCCAAGGCAGTTGTGCATGTAGGTCTCCTGATGGACCCGTCATGCCCCACCGGGGGTTACCAGAGCCCAACGGCCTTAGAGAAACCGATAAGGCTCTCTGGTCTGAAGGACTTAAAGTCGCTCGGTACACTGAAAGTGTTACCCAAGTATTTGAACCTGGCGCGCGTGAGTGCTGGGCACTCCCCGACTACATGGTCAACGGTTTCATCCTCCTCACAGCACCATCGGCGTTCCGGGTTGTCCGCAATACCGATAGTATGGAGATGGCTTCTTAAGTGCCAGTGACCGGTTAAAAGACCTGTCACGCCGAATTTCGCGTCTTTTTAGGCGTAGTAGATTTTTGGTGAGACAGGCAGAGGGCCCACCTATGTGCGCTTTGGCCTGTATCATACCAGGGGACTCAGTATATCTTCGGTGGGTCCACTTGTCCAGCAGACCCTTCATTGACGCGACCGCAACGCATTTGGCGATACCAACTATGGGTTCCTGCCCCATCGGCACATTCGCGGATCCCAGTCTGGCGAGAGAGTCCGCTTCCTCATTACCTGCATGGCCTGCGTGGCCAGGTATCCAGACGAGCTGGACCCTGCATCCAACCTGTACCAGTTTTTTCAGGAGTTTTATGCATTCTAGTACAAGCTTGGAGCTTACCTTTGCGGCCGTGATAGCTTTAATGGCAGCTCTGCTGTCCGAGCATATTGATACAACTGTATTGCGGTGTCCGCTGCTTAGGATTTTCTGTCCACATTTTAATACAGCGAATACTTCGGCCTGGAAGACAGTGGCATGCTCCCCCAGCGAGCATGCCCTACTGGTACGTGGGATCGCACCAATAAGCCCTGATCCAGCTCTGTTATTCATTCTGGAGCCATCTGTGTACCAAATGGTCACCCTATTTAGCAATGTAGGTCTGTTGGAATGCTGCCACTCCTCTCTGCCTGCAATGTGCGTCACAAATCCCTCGCAGTCCACAGTCACTGGAGCCATGAAGTAACTGCCCATAAGAAGAAGAGGACATTCCTGTATGGCCCGTGACCAAATTTTTGCGTGACCGGTCTCGCCAGCACGTAGTTCGCCGAGGACGTATAGCCTGTACGCAGTGCTCATTGCCTCGAATTGCACAACGAGGTCCAGAGGCGGAAGGCTCAGCAGAGTCTCAAGCGCTCTAGTTGGCGCCGTCTAGCTCTAATTCTACTGGAGTTTCGTAGACTAAAGACTTTACATGTCCCCACAAGAAAAAATCGAGGGACGTTAAATCGGGACCTAGGAGGCCAAGAAACTGCTTCACCTCTGGCAATCCAACGGTGCCCAAACCGCTGTGCCAAATACCCGCGTACTTGTACAGCAAAGTGAGCCGGCGCTCCATCATGCTGAAACCACATTTGCCGTTTAACGTTTAGTGAAACATTTTCAAGGAGTTCTGGGAGAACTTCCTCCAAGAAACGCAGATAAATAGGTCCTGTTAACCGTTCCGGTAGAAGGTATGGCCCAATTAAATAATCATCAACAATGCCTGCCCATACGTTGACAAACCAACGATTCTGATGTTTTCTTGGAAAAATTGCATAAGGATTTTCTTCGTCCCAAACATGGCTATTACTACTATTAAAAATACCGTCTCTTGTGAAAGAGGCTTCATCGGTCCACAAAACATATCGTAAAAAATTTGGTTGTGCAATGATGTGATCCAGAAGCTATCGACAAAATTGAACTCTAGGATGATAATCGGCTGCAGTCATACCTTGAACTTTCTGGAAGTGGTAAGGATGGAGTTGTAGCTCGTGTAGTACCCGCCTGACAGAAGCGTTACTCGTATTCATATTCTTAGCGACGTCACGTGTGCTATTTGATGGTTCATCGGCAACTCGCTGAAGCACCTCTTCTTCAAATTCGACCGTTCTTACGGTTCGAGCAGCACCAATATCGCGCATCTTGGTCTTAAACATGCCTGTCTCAGCGAGCCGCCGATGAACCGCAATAAACTTTTTGTATCCAGGATGCGTCGTTCGGGATAACGTTCAGGATACAACCGCGATGCTGCTCGTGCATTGTAGTTTGTTGCTCCGTATGCCAAATGCATATCCGCCAATTCTTGATTGGTAAAGTTTTCCATTAGCAATAAATGTTTACAAATTCTAACCTATAAAATTTTTAAACATGACATTGAGAATTGACATTGATAAGCGTTGATTTTAAACAATTGTTGTCATGGTATCATGTACAAAAGGTAAAAATAAATTCAGCAGATCCTATTTAGGAAATTAATGTTTTTTATCAATTTTAACGCGTCTTAGAGCCGTAGTGGCGTAGTGACGCATTTCCGGACATGGGTTCCTATACTCAAATGGATTCTTCTGTTGCACTGAACAACCCCCAGAAGTTTGATCTCATAGTTCTGAAACACCCTGTATACTACACATATATAATATTATTTTTAAAAATTCTTTGAAAAATGGCGACTTAACCCTTAATTTTATTAAAAAAAATAAAATATTGCGGTGGCTTCCCTGATCCCCCGGGACCCCAGACCATAGGTCCCTTGCGTGAATGAAATCTGATCTCCACATTTTATTTCTTGTTTTTTAGGCTTGCCTATAATGGATCCCGCCTCAAAGACATCCAAAATCTTGCGGACGAAAAAAGCAAATAGAGGAAGCAAATCGGACAGTACTTTGGAAAAAACATCGAAAACATCATGTGAATCAACTTTAGGGCGGCTAGCCCAAATAGATCTCGCCAAGTTTTGCCCTAAGAAAATTTTCTTTATTTTCTTCGTAGTAGAAGAAAATGATGTAACTGCTAATTTACTTAAAGAATTAACTGAAGCCAACAAAATTTTTGAAGAATTGTCATCATTGAAGTTAATTTCAAGGGACGAGATATTCCACTTATTGGATGACCAGGGACTGTTTCCAAATACTTTAAAGTCATTGCTGGATAATGTTGTGGAAAACGTAGAGCTATCAGAACAAAATATTTCGACGTCTTTAGAAGTACAGCTTTTGAAGCTTAAATTAATTCAAGTAATGTATGAACAATACGTTAATGAAGTGAAACGAAATGAAAAGGAGCGAAATTTAGAAAATACTTTAAATATTTTATCAAAGGAGTGCAAGAAGAAACAGAAAAAAGAAGATAGCCCGACAAAACTTGAAACAGACGATAAAAATAAGAATGTACCAAAGGAAGACTCAAAAAAAAAAGTCAAAAATGATAAAACTAAAGAAAACGCTACTGACGAGGAACTAGATTATACTAGTATTCCTTTGCAAAACGATGGTATCTCATATGAAGAAAATATTTTCGATCATATTGGTTTCTATTGCTTAACAGGATTTTATAATCCTAGCCTTATAACGGAATTGATTGATCTCGTTAAAGTGCCGGTTTTTGGAATTGTAAAATTTTCATCAAATCATGAACTTCCTGCAGAAACGTTACAGTTTTTTTGGAACCAAATTAAACAAATGTTTTACTACAACACTTCACTGTATAAGCTACTAGAAAGTACCATTTTAATGGAGTTTAAGTCTGCTAATAAGGACAATATAATACAAACCCTTGAAAAGTTTGTTTTCACTCTACGCAAGGTTGTAAATGTACTGCTAAATTATCACAACTATTTACGAAACCTGCAAATCAACAAATCTAAAAATGAATATGTTCCAACACCCTTACCTTGTATGTATCAATATGAAAAATCTATGAGGCATATCCCCCCCGAGTGTGTTAACGCCGTTCTAATATTAGACAGCGTTTTAAATGAAGTGATGAATAATTTAGAACCCTCTTGCCTAACCACTACCCCAAGTCAAAGCTTATTAACCAAAATATCCAGTAAATCAATAAGATGCTCCGATCCTATGTACGATTTAAATGCATTTTCCATTGAAAGACGGTCGCAAGGAAGCATAAGCACTGTCGCCAAACCTGTAAATGACTTTTTGGTAAATGCAGAAGATGTTTTAACTAAGATATTAAAATCTTATAAAAATATTGGGCCTAAAATTGCAGATATTATAGAGAATTTGTTAAAGCTTCTACCAGTACTTCAAGGGTTAAACGATTATGGGCCGCAGGTTGATGTATTACATTTGCATGATCTAAATCCTGCTCATTCTGATAACTTTTATCAAAAAGACGAATCACTAAATAATTTTTTGTACACGTTTTTATTTAATAAGTTTTCTCACCAAATAAAATTACCAAATAGATATCCTGAATATCAATTAATGCAAAATATAACAGCTTTTGATATTAATAAGTTTTTTAAGAGTTGCCAAATTGAAACTCAAAATGAGCCAATTGATTCAGAAGATAATTTATATGACGTATCCGTTGTGCATTTCAGGTGGAAGAATAAACTGGGTCGAAAACAGTTATTACAAGAAATTTATAAAGCAAATGATGCATATATGTACGTCGATAGAAAATATTCACCTGAAACTGATAACTTTTTAGTTGTCTTTTCGGATAAATTAGACGAATTTGGAACTAATACCAAATACTTTAATATAACTATACGAACGCCAATTTGCCTCAGAGATTTTTGCCGATATATTTTAATTGATGATGCCTCTTGGTTAAAAAATAATTTAATTAAAATAGATGAAACTACATATAAGCCTGTTATAGATGAAGCTTGCCTCGGAGCACAAAAAATTAAGACACACTTAAAAATATTTCATGAATACGCCTTTTTACTGGACGAAAATATTGCAGAGGATATCGATCAGCATATTATTCAAGTAGAAGGCGAAGAAATCAGTCTTCCCACTACGTTACCTGATGTAAAAAGTCCAAATTTTGTTGATATTATTAAAGATCTACAAAACATACCTTCAAAAAATTCCATTCGCGAAGAATGTGAACAGTCAAATAATAGTGAGAAGTTATTAGCCTATGACCTTGGAAGCAATATTTTTAGACTTTCTGGTAAAATAATAAGATTTTCAAGTCATGACTGTGCGTCATTGACTATTGATAATACAGGGTTTTTACAACTGCCTGTAAAATGCAAATTTAATGTTTCTAGTGATGACAATGTGCTTACGGTTTTTTCGAATGAATCACTCGCGTTATCTTCCGAACCTTACATAACTTCTTTGCGATTGAATGATGATACTCGTTTAAGCTTTATTATAAAAAAGGTTATTCCAGCAAACTTATTAGAAAAGCACGAATCTACTACAAAATCATCTACAAAAGAACAAATAGAAGAGGCAGACATCTTTATTACAACGGCTCAGTCACAAGATGATTCCCTAAATCGAACCAATGAACCTGAAGTGCATGACGATGAGATTAAATTACCTGAAGACCCTGATAATAAACTTCCTTTAGTTTATTGTGTTGATGAAGATTATATCGAGAATTTGCTTGAAGGTAAGAATCTTGATGAAATTTCCACAAATGAAAACTATGAAGAGTTGATTGAAGCATTAGTGAATGCTACTGAAGAAAGCGATGAAGTTTATAAAGTTAGTCAAAAATCTAACTACCTAAAACGTAGGAACAAGGTTTTAAAAGTGCCAATAGAAACTGCTTTTAAAAATATTTTATCATTTAATAAGATCATAAATAGTGAACTTAAACCATATAAAATGTACACCAAACGTTTTGAAACTCCATATAAAACTGAAGACAAATTGGACCGTCCAGTAGATTTTCGCGTATGCTTGCCAAATGGATTATACATAAGATCTCATTCTTGTGCTGTAGGTAAACAGGTACTTATGATAAAACAAGAGTATTCTGATAAGAAACCGGATATTGCAGAGGTACAACATGAAGAATTTAGATTATTCAGTAACCAGGGCTTAATTCTTATTAAGAAAATTAATGGCAGTATTACCATTTATAAGGCTAATGGAGATATCCTGGATTTTAAAAAGACTACTGATGCTTCAACTGAAGTTGATTCGACCCGCAAATGCCATTGCTCCACAATTGATGATTATAGAAACAAATTAATTAGACTATTGAAGGATCAAGAAAATTGTGATTTTACAACCAGTAGAAGAGCTCACATTAAAAGTAAGCACAATCATATTTATGATAAAAAAATATTAAAATTACTTGAAGAGTTTGATGTGCCATATATAAAAAAATCTTTAATAAAATTTGATGGGAGCCGTATCAAAATCCAAGGAGATAAGATATCACAAAAACAACTTTATTACATGACATCTCAGCAAGATTTTTTTACTGGAGAAATATTGTTCGAAAGGGACGATGATTTTCACAGTATATTTGAAAAAAGTGGATCTCAAAAGTGCATTTTCCCTGACGGTACCATAATTTCGAGTTTTATTACGGATCAACTTATAGATGATTATGTTTTTGTAGAGCTTAGCTATCATTATGAACATCCTTACTATGCCACTGTAAATTTTAACTTTGATACTACATTTGAGATACACTTAAGTAATAAAACTATTTTAAAAGAAAACTCTAATAAAGATGGATTTTTTGTAACTATGCCAAAATGCGTATCAGTATCAGTCACAAATGAAGAAATTGTTTTTGAAAAAGGATGTAATAATTGCCAAGGAAAGTTTAAGGCCAGGTTTGATATGGAAAATTTTACGAATAGGTCATGGAAGCCAGAAAATAAGTTTTTATTAGTAGCTGATAGTTACGACAAACAGTTGTCTAGTGATTATTTAGGAAATTGCACCAGAAATTCTTCCTACCTGAATGGTAGCATTAATTTATACAAATGTAACCACTTTATAAAAACAAACTATAAACAGTGTTTTGTAATTAATAAGGATTTAAGTGGTATTAGGCTACATACTAATGATCATGTCAGATGTGTAATGAACGATTTAACTAATACTCCTAACGCTTTTTTGGAAACTTATAGTAACTTGTCCAGTGAAACTACTGTAACAGACTGCCGAATAAAGTATTATCGTAGTTTCGCTGATAGATTTTATAATACTATCGAAGATCTTTCAAAGTATTTGAAAAGATTCGCCGGTCCGATGTATGTTCATTACACTGAATTTCGTGTATTTGAAAGAATTTACCAATCAGCAGATGAAATTTCCTCGCATTTGGCAAATGTCCAGGAAATATTCTTTAACAATGCGTTGGATAATATGGGCGATACCAGTATTGCCAGTAATATTTCCAAACTAATCAGTGTTATGGAAGTGTATAACAGAACACATCAGCAAGAAGTTGCTAAGGATAAAATCGTTAAGGAAAGTAGAAGAAGAAGACATTCCCGTGAAGAAAGTGAGAGAAAATTACATCTACCTGAGTGCGCTTGTAACCAGGAAAAGTTAACTGTTCAGGAAAAGATGATAAAATTGAAAAATTCATGTGCCATGTATCGACAAATCATACGAAATAAACAGATTCCATCATATTTTAAGTCGGCGTTTTGTGAAATTCTTAAATAAATTTATTTGAATCATACATATTGTTTTTCTTAATTTAAATTTATGCCAGTCAGGTCTCGTTTGTGATAGTGATGTCTATTCCGTTAAATGCTCTTTCTCATGCGGTTAAAGAGTTCCCCAAAGAACAGCCCTTCTATGGGTATCTTGGAAAGATATTTTTTCTTCAGCTACTGAATTTTTACCCTTGCTAATTTAAAGTTAATATATTATTATGAAAATGCAATTACGTTAATTATTCTCCTAGTTTTTGTACTATTTTATTCGTATACTGTAGTTCAAGTTGATAGGTAGGGTTAATTTAGGGTTCTACTTACGTTTGGTTTATTATTTTTATCTATAGTGTCTAGTTTTTAAGTAGTTCATCTTGTTTGAGGGCCCCATTTTTGCCCCAATTTAAACTATATTATTGTAAATTCCTGTAGTTTTAATTTTCTAGAATTTTTATACTTGCTTGCTTTGACTGTCAGTATTCTCCTAAAATTATTGGTCTCTTTCGGCAAAAAAATTCTAAATATTTCGAAACTGTTCCATCGGGTTTAAAAAGGACGCGCTTCGTCACAATTCAGTTCAGTTTTAATTGTTTAGTCAGTTTTTACCTTGGAAACAAGTAAGCGACAGTCAAGGCGAGTTAGGTTAGTGTTTTTGACGTTGAAAATAAAAGAGTGTTCCCGAATTTCGTTACAATATTTTTAGCACAAGTCTCACGAGAGTTTTATTGCAGTTCATAGGCGTATCTACTACTATGTATTCTATGTACTATTCTAGTACTATTCATAGGCGTCGTACAATTGGTTTCAGAATTAAAGGATATTTGGAAGCCCATTTTAGTGAATGCCTTTTACAAGGAGTCAGACCAAGATGGCGACCGCGAAATTGATGGAGCTGCTATTAAGTTTGACGAGCATAAAGAAACTAGGACATAAAGAAAGAGATTCTAAGAAAAACAGAGAAAAGAACAAGAGGCAACCATAAGCAAGATAATCGTGACAAGAAATAGGAAGATTTATTAAAGACAATTAAATCTGACCTGAAGAAAGAAAATGAAGATCTGATTAGGACCATGAAAGAAGACATACTAATCTTAAAAAGGAGTAGGACGAACGAGATAGAAAACAAGAGGAACCAGGTTTACAACTTAGATTGTACAACTTAGATTGATCTGAATATGAATCAGAAACAATTAATTTCGAAGCAACAGTGGAAGAAGAGCTGCAGCTGAAAGTAAAGCGTGCACCTCTTCATCGCGATCCTGGAATGCAAACAATGATGAAATTGAAGCCACCAAAGTTCGAGGGCAAAGAAGCATGGAGTACCTACTCGAATCAGTTTGAGACCGCTGCTAGCGAAATCGCTGGGATAACGAAGAAAAGGCAATCAATCTTAAGCTATGCCTTAGAGGAGAAGCTACACAAATACTAAAAATGGTGCCATCTAAGGATCAGCTCAATTTTGACGTACGCACCTGAGAGATAAGATACAGTGAAGCCCATCTACAATAAATGTACCAGGAATGAACTGAAATCTAGGAGACAATAACCCGAGGTAGGACTCCAACAGTTGGAGGCTGATGTTGCTTGATTAGTAAAACTTTTACCCTTCAGACGGGGTTCGAGATCCAGATACTAACCATGCCCTAAGGATGGCTCATTATAAAATTATTTCTGGAAGTTTCAATGCTTTGGCCCATGGGCTGGAGTATGAGACAGTCTTTCAAGCAACTAGATACTATTCCGCTGTTGGAATTGTAATGAGGAGTAAGGGCACCTTCGATATCAATGCCCTAAGCCCTTGACAGACCCAAGCATCTAGGAAAACTTTATTAGGAGCAAACTAGCTAGGTGCTAACAAGCTCCACATATAAAAATAAACCGGGAAAAATATGCGGCCATAAGTGTGCGATGGTGGTGGATACAGGATCCAGTCATACTATCGTGAAGCCGAACATCGTATCTCACTGTAGAATTTAATCCTTGAGTCAGCGAATGGAAAAGGATCCTGATTATTGGATTACATAAGGCTAAAGTCACCATTGACTTAAGAACATTCCAGCAGCAATTATTAGTAGCAGAAATTATGGATGATGTTATAATTATGATTAGATGTTATGAATGCTCAGCAGTTTAAAATGAATGTACTTAACCGCATATTGAAGACGAGAACTGTAGAGATCCTTATGCAGTATCTACATGAAGATATTGGCAATGCTCGAGTCGTTAAGTTATCTCAGGATATTACCATACCAGCTAACTCAGAGATGGTGGTTAATGCCACAACTTCAGGAAAAGATGGAGAAGGTGTTTTAATTGAGCCCATGGATAACTGAAAGTATACGGTCAAGGAATTCTTTTAGCAAAGACGTTATCCACCGAGAAAAAATCTACTGTTTTAGTTCGAATGGTAAAGTTGAAAGGATATGATTAACACGAGAGAATATTGGCGTATGCTCTGAAGTAGCGGCAGTCGTGAAAAATGCTTATAGAAGTCGTCATTCAAGCAGTTCTTTTCCTATATGTTTACAAAACCTTTTTGAAGAATTTTCTGCCAATTTAACCTTGGACCAGTGTAGTAAATTGTGACGTCTTCTTGAAGAAAATCAAGATGTGTTTTCCTTGCACCATAATGACCCGGGGAAGTACCTACCGAGTTAGTGCAGAATCGAACTAACACTGGAGACGATGGTCCGATAAAACAAGCACCTCGAAGGATGCCGATAGCTAAACAAGGTGAAGTTTCCTCAATGCTTTCAGAAATGAGAACACAAGAAGTGATAGAACCTTCCCATAGTTCTTGGACATCTCCAGTTGTACTAGTAAAGAAAAAGGACGGATCTACCAGATTTTGTGTAGACTATCGCCCATTGAATGACATTACCAAGAAAGACAGTTATCACCTACCACGAATTAACGACACCCTGGATATGCTATTAGGTTCACAATGGTATTCAATACTCGATCTGAAGAATGGATACTGGCAAGTAAAGATGCACCAAGAAGATTAGGAAAAGACCGCATTCTTGACAGGAACAGGACTTGCAGTATGGCAGTCCTTTTATACCAAAATTCTTTATTAAAATAATGGATTCCATAATTCATTCATAGTAAATGTTCAAAGTAAGTGCTATTCATTTCAATGCAGACATCTGCTCCTCTTTTTCCCGATCTGCGTACCCTATGGAATATCCTTGGTTTTGTACGAATTTGCGACAGTCAATAATGCGTTGCTGTAGTTGCTCTTCAAGACTAATTGGCACTGAGTAAACCAAAGTTTTAGTCAAGTGGCCTCAGAAGTGGACATCTACTGGATTAAAATCTGGTGATCTTTCTGGCCAATCTCGTGAACCATCACGTCCTATACAACGCCTCTCAAAAACTTGGTTCAGATGATTCCTCACCGCTAACGGAAAATGAGCTGGTACATCATCGTATAACTTCTTTATATTAAAATTGACTTAAGTTCATATAGACTATATATCATATATAACGTAGAATTAATGTTGATAAAGAGCATCTACTGTATATTTACGTTTTTACAGTGGATACTCTTAAAAATTTCAAAAAGAGTGTGACCAAGACCAATTCGAACCAAATAAACTACTAGGCATCAAAATATAAAGCGTCAATACTTATAATATCAAAGAAACCAGTCTTATATCAAATAAAACTATATATTTAAGTTCTTAACAATTTTATTAAAACACTCCTAAAAGTATATAACACTTAACAAAAACATTACATATTCAACTAATATATCTGGTATAATATCTACTAAAACTGTCTCAATAAAATAACAAATGGTTAATTGTAATATTGTTATTTTTTGCAAATCCAAATACTGGCTTAAACTAATGAATAATGTACTTTTTGTATTAAAATTAATGATATGCAAAAATGTATATAACTTTTACGAATAAAACGGTTTACAAAAAAAAATTAAGGCACGGCATGTAAAGCTATTTAATTCTCTCTATACCGGCCAGGCCAACTAATTTCTTAGATGCCAAAATTATGTGTTCACTTACAATAACAAATCTAAGTCGCAAGATGAACAGAGAACGATATCTTTTCGCTATAGTGCAACACAGATAGAATGTAGAGTTTACGATACCTGCGACAAGTATTACATTTCCCTTCTCAGCGGTAAAGAATACAATGTTGTTCTCTCTTTTTCTTAACGCCTTACCTATGAATTTATGTTGCATGTTAAAGCATTATTTTCTTGACACCCAAAAAAGAAATTTGCATGGCCGGTATATAAAATTGTTTAGCATAAAATATGAGACAACCATAAAATAAATATGGAAGCCCCTAATCCAGCGAAAAACTGGAAGACTTGTGTTTTATTTTAATACTGATATTATTATTATTATTAAATAACAAATACACATAATATTGTGACGAATAACATCTCCTTATGCTGTATAAGTTGTTAATATCCTAATTTACTTCACATATTTAAATAATAAATAAGGGTTTATTCCATTTTCGAAAGTTGCTCAAAGAGTAATTCAAAAAAATTAGTTATTATCATCAATCTTACATTCTTTTCCTAAAAGAGAAAGAGATTCAAATTAGCGTTAAAAAAACTATAGATTTGTCTAGTCGAATAAAAATTAGCTGCCGAGGGGGACGTTAATGTTAGCAATATAATTCTTGTTAGGAATAGGACTTAGAGATAAAGAGAAATTTTCTTTTCTCATGATAGCTTAACTAGGGTTCTGTACGGATTTCCTATGATCCTCTGTGATACTTAATTCTTCTAGGCTCTTATGTAATCCTTCTTCCATTCCATCCTTTCCATCCTTATGTAATGAATTTGATAAGACAGTTTCAAGAAATAGGGTCAGTGCAAAACAGAAAAAATTGAGTTCGCCATCCAGTGTTAAATGAAGTGGAAGAAATTGTAGTGTTAGGTTGTGTTGAGATGGAACCTAACACATCTGCTCGAAAAATTGCTGCCGCATCTGGCGTGTCTAAAAATACCGTTAACAAAATTTCATAATTACACAAATATCATGCCTACAAAATAAAACTAGTACATGAGGTAAATGAAAATGTTTTTGATCGTCGTGTACAGTTTTGTGAGTACTTTAGTGATAAGTTAAATCGTGAGAGAAATTTGCTGTGCAATATCTGTTTCTCGAACGAATGGTCCTTTTATAAACGTGGTAAAGTCAATAGGCACAACTGTCGCGACACTAATCCTCATTTATTTCGAAAAACACACATGCAGTGACCTCAAAAACTTAATCTATGGGCTGGTATCCTTGGAGATCATATTGTTGGACCTTTTTTCATTAATACAAATGTTAATGCTGAAAATTACTTGGCACTTCTGCAGGACGCCATAACTCCCAGAGTACCTGAGATACTTGAACAAACTAATAACCTTCTAGAAAATGAACTGATGTTTCAACAAGCTGGCGTACCACCACATTATGCTACTGCCGTTCGTCATTTTTTAAACGACGTATTTCCTGAATGATGTATTGGCTGGAAAGGTACCGTAAAATGACCTGCTAGAGCTCTCGATCTAGGATGAATTGTTTTTATGGGGTCATCTAAAAACCAAAGTGTTTGCCACAATGCCTGACTGCCTTGAAGATCTTCGAAATAGAATTGTTAACGAATGTCAGTTAATAACGCCCAAAATGTTCGATAATATGCGCATACGTCGGTATTTTTGTAGGAGGTCAAAGGAGATCATTTTTAACATTTAATAAAACATATATTAAATTAGATTTTTTTTCATTTAAAATAAGGTTTATTTTTCTACTCACATTTATTTATATTTCTTGAGAACGAAATGATAAAATACAAAAATAAAAAAAGGGCTATGTAGAGAATAAAAGTACCCTCAAGGTATCACTCGACTCCTACATTCATTTAAAAAATTGAAAAAGAGGCGAAGGGATGACGTCAGAGAAACGCAATTTCTGTCAATAAATGCAACCTTAATATTAAATTTGACGTGTTCGACCGTTTTAGGCTTTAAACAATTTATTTTTGAAGATTTTCAGGGTGGACTGTTTATACTCACCCTGTATTTCATTTTACAATTTCTTGCGTTGCAGACGAGAAGACAATGATAATTGACATTGTTAACGTTTTAGACGATAAGTCGTGTCACGTACGGTGTTCAAGGCGCAAAAATACATTTGCACCCTCAGCGGCCGGCGCAAGTGAGGAATTAGAAGATAGTTGAAACATTATCGTTCCCTCTTTAACATAAGGCTTATTTTAGCTTAACTGCCTAAGTTAAGCAGTCATGTATGCAATGCCTCATATCCAAAGATACGTTTATATCAAGGAATTTAGGTATTAGACCTTTGATTCTGCTGCCATTTTGATCCTATCTGCCACCTGGTACAGATTGTTGATGTTGTGTTTCTCTCTAGAGTCGACATCAGCCTTATTTGGCTCTTATGATCCGCATGTTGCAAAGTTTTTCTGTTGTTTTTCTTTGCGTATTCAAGAAAAACAACAGATTTGGGAATGTCAATTATTTTATTCCGAAAACCCTGGAAACATTTTCCAAGGCGTTAAAAATTTCCCACCTTTATCCAGTCCCTATGTTCTCCTATGTTGCATGCATTCATTTAACGCAGCACACTAAATTTTAGGGATTTTTAAATTATTAAAAGTTTAAATGAACCAAAAAATCGTCCGACAGCGAAATCAAATTTCGGCCCCGCAGATAAATTTTATTCGGCTGTTTTAACTAGAGTCTACAGTTTTCGTACAGCGTATTAAAATGTTCCACAGGGCAACTGCAAATCGAAAATTAAAATTTAATTTTTATTAAATTTATAATTGCAGTTTTTTAACTTCTCCAAAGTAAATCATAAAATTTTCAGACATCCTTTTGGAAACATTGCATTCTCTATATTAAAATATTAACTTTTTTCAAAATACCTTCTCTTATAATGGATTCTTTTAACAGCAAAAGGGCCATCACTATACATCTCCCCTTTATTAATTTGGCTAGCTGCTCTTCACTTTTTCAGATAAATATTCATAAACAATATTATGTCCTTGTTGTTGGGCTATATCTATTGGACTAAATCCATCCTGGTTTTTAAGGTTAGGCCTTGCGCCTGCGCGGATAAGCTGCTTACATACAGAGAGATTTCCTGAGAAAGCGGCTGCATGTAGAGCACTTTCACCATTCTAGAAAAAACATTTTTATCTCTACTGATCTCTTTAAAGTGAATTTTACATACAGGTAGAATTCCCAAGCTAGGTCGATATCTTAACAATTCCGAAATAGTAGCAATGTGTCCTTTATGAGCTGCTTTGAATAGGGCTGTAGCGCCATCCTACAATACATACGAGAACATATACAGGAATTTGTTATTTGTATGTCTTACATGTCTCGCAGAATCAACAAAAGCTCCGGCTTTCAAAAGCAAAGCAACAATATGATCGTGCCCCATTTGAGCTGCAATCCATAACGGTGTAGCACCGTCTGTGCGACGTATTTCAGGTTCTGCTCCATGTGCCAGCAGGTAAACCACTACGTTGTAATGTCCATTTTGAGCTGCTATAAATAAAGGCGTGGCTTTGTCCTAAAAGATAGAGATTAGCTTTTTTGGTACTTCAATCTATAAAATCTTATACAAACTCACCTTCATTTGTGCATTCACATTGGCACCTCTATTAACTAATTCTTTTACTACTCCTATATGTCCGCCCTGGCAAGTTACAAATAGTGGTCTGCCTCCATCCTAAAAAATATTTGATTTATTTATGCTGCAATGTCTCTTTGCCATAGGCGCTTAAACATACATTTAAAAGTATAGCAAAAAGCATCAATATCATATTATTTTATTTACAATCAATATTATTTTTTTATAATATAATATTAAAATTAGCTGTTGCATTCATGGATATAAAGGGAGTATTCAAAGCCGTATCAAAGCCACTACTAATCGGTGACCTGCATACCATCATTTGACTATGGGAGATAAAGATCTGGAAATCCTAGTCAAGATAGGAGTTATTGGAGAGAAAATCTATTAAACCATCCAAGAAGCAGAAAAATATGCAAAATATCTTGGGATTACCCTGGATAAAACGATAAATTGAAACTCTCATGTTAGGAAAACCGTCAGCGCGCTCAGAACTGTCGTATAATATGAAACTCTGCCCATAAGCTCGACCTATCTTGTGCTATGGCCTTATCAATTTTAGACGTTGGCTATTAATAGGGCTATTTTGACTTTATTTACGGCGTCTCTGAACAGTTCGATCAATGTAGTCTGAACCAATAACGTAGGCATCCAAGAGTGTCTTCTTCCCGGTCTCCTCCTGCTGTCATCAACTCTTCCTTGGACTATAAACTGTAGCAGGCGGTGTTTAGTATGCCTCATGATATGTCCGATGTATTCAAGCTTCCGTTTGTTTTTTATGGTGAAGATTATTTCTTTGATCTTTCCTATTTTCTGCCTCACTTCCACGTTATGATCAGTACAGGATATCTGAAGAAAGCGGCGATATATCCACAGCTCAAAGGATTCTAATTTCTTCAAGGTTGCGTCCATTGTGGTTCATGCCTCTGCTCCATAGAACAAGACTGGGAAGACATAACACTTGACCAGACTTAATTTTAGTTCAATTAGGATTTTGCTTGTGAATCGTTTTTTTATACTGTTAAACGCGTTTCGCACTTTTTCAATTCGCGTTCTTATTTCTGTTGAATGACCCCATTTTGTGTTGACCGTGATTCTAAGGATGACGAACATGCATTTAGTTTGCGTCGTATTTAGCTCTAGGCCATATTTTTGACTTGGTGTGTTGCATAAGTCTTTAAAACTCATTGTAGTTATTTGCAATAATATTTGTATCATCAACATCTCTAATGTTATTGAGTACCGCTCCGTCCTATTTGATACCGTCTGAAATTTGTCTCACTACTTCTCTGAAGATTTGTTCAGATTATATATTGAACGAAAGCGACGATAGGATGCATTTTTGTCGTACACTGTTTGATGTTTATCCTCCCACCATGTAAGTTGTTGATCTTTATCATACTACTTGCAAGTCTTTTTTGCCTTTTAACTATGGGAGCCTATAGAATGACACCAATAGCTACTATGATTTAAAATTGCACATGCTATGTGGACGCTTGAATATAATAATAATAATAATAATAATAATAATAATAATAATAATAATAATAATAATAATAATAATAAACAAAATTTATTATTTTTCATGACAGATTTTCAAATATGATTAATAAAAGGCCAAATAGAAAAATAAAAGGTCATGTTGATGCAGCCTTCAGGCGATACCAGAAACTCTTTAGGCCCAAGTAAATACTTATTAACAAAATATAAGAATGACGCTTTAAAGTGAAATAAAATGTTAGATAATATAAGTTGAAGATGCAAGCAGCATGAAGCAAGCACATACCTATACACATATTTAATGCATTAAGGGATAAGGAACGAGAAAGGGGAGGAAAAGGATTAATGTCAGGATAAATACATATATATTACGAATGAAAAAAATAATTATATATATATTTTTCTTTTTTTTTTCTTTCTTACTGGCAAGAGAATAGTAATTGTTTAATTTATTTTTTAAAGGTAGCACAGAATAAGACAAATGTTGAAATATTTAATAAGTTAATAATATTGGCGAGATTATATGAAAAACTTCTTTTAAAAAGTTCTTTTCTATGTCGCGGAATAGTTAGTAGATGTAATTATCTAAAGCGTCGGTGGTGAGTATTTATTTGAAACTGGACTTTACTGTATAAATATGAAGGTATTTTTAATTTTAAAACTTTGTAACTAAGAGAAGCCAAATGTAATTTTCGACGATTGAACATATTTAACCATCCTATATCCTTAAGCTTATGAGTTATATGATTTCGGCGACGAATTCCAAAAATAAGACGAAGGCATGCATTTTGCACTTTTTGAATTCTACGAGAGTCGACTCGATCTAAGCATGGTTCATACACGATATCACAATGGTTGAAATTGGATAACACTAAAGAACCACAAAGATGCTTTTTTAAGTCTTGACCTAAGACTTTTCTTTGGTTATAGATAAGTTTATGTTAACTTTCTTTAATCTAACGGTTATATGCTCATGAAGATCAGAATCAATAATAAGACCTAAGGATTTCGAAGTATTATACTCTATTTCAGAAGTGTATAGAGCAATAAACTGGGGAATTCCGTTCTGTTTGGCTACATTTCGTGGTAGTTCATAGGCGCAGGTACTTATAATATTTATGAATTTAATTTTCATGGATTAAATGCCTTTATTTTGAAAGAGATTAAATACTAAATAAATACTTTTAATCCTTTTGTATAGGTACCTATCTTTTAACGCTTTGTAACATGCAAAAATGGGGTCAGGTAATATATACAGACTATAAATACTTTTAAATCATTTTTTAAACGTTAGTAGTCACTGCTACGCTGTAGTGTAATCACAATATTATTATCCCAATATTTAAAAAATGGAGGTATTCAGTTTAACGAAAAGATGTACTAAAAATTCTCCACTATCGCTGAGTGAAAAAGTTATTATTGTAAATGTACATGATTGCATAAAACCCGATTACCCTAGTTTTACTGTGCAAGAAATTGTTGAAAAATGTTCTCGAATGAGTGGAATTGGAAAGTCCACCATTTTCAAATTGTTGCGGGAAAGAAAAGTAGCAGGTCAAGTGGAATCTCCCAAGCAAAAGCCAGGACGACCTACAAAAGTCCTTGATGCAAATGCTAAATGTATAATTCGAAGAAAAGTTCACTCTTTTTATTTTAAAAAGGAAATACCCACCCTAGACAAAATTTTAATGGAGCTTGGCCGAGATGACAGTATTCCGTTGATAAGTAGAAAACTTTTATGGAAAACTTTAAAAAATATGGATTTTGCCTGGGAAAAGCATAACCGCAAAGCACTTTTACTGGAGAGCGACGAAATTGTTTGTTGGAGACGACAATACTTGAGAAGTATCAAGCAGTACCGCAGGGAGCAAAAGAAAGTTTTTTATCTTGATGAGACGTGGATTAACGAAGGTTATATAGTCCAAAAAATGTGGCAAGACAAAAATATAACCAGTGCTCGCCAAGCAGAAATTATCAATTGGCTGACTGCAAAGGGTATTTCGTTTGAAGCAAATTTGATAAAAAAAGAACTGCTGGCAATAGCAAACTTACACAAAACTCGTTTCATGAAATACGCCGTGGAAGATATAGCCGAAAAATATAATATAACTGTACTGCGCTTACCGCCATATCATTGCGAACTAAATCCTATAGAACTGATATGGGCGCAGGTAAAAGGATTTGTAGCAAGACAAAACACGACTTTTAAAATGAAAGATGTTAAGCTACTGTTTGATCAAGCCATTACGGAAGCGACACCAGAGAATTGGCGAAAAGCAGTCCAGCATGTAATTAAGCAAGAGGACAAAGAGGGATCTTGACAACCTCATCGATCAGACAGTCGATCCTTTGGGCAAAACTCATAAATTGACCCAAAACCGGGTGGCACTACCTGCAATCAACGAAAAGAAAGAATTTTACATTGAAACTAATACCCAACTAAGGTAGTGGCATAAAATATTGGTGGATCACCAGGTACCACTTTTGCATACCTTATGAGGTTTTATTGCTCTACACACTTCTGAAATAGAGTATAGTTATTATAATAGAGGTGTCATTTATTTTTATTTTGAGTTCCTCGCTTATTCTAGATCATTGATGTATGCTGTCGTAATGCCTGATCGGAAAATATAAGTTGACATTTACATTGAACTGGTGAAGAAGGGTACAGATGATAGAGGGCAGCAGCATAATCTCCTTGATATAAATACCGAGACATACTGGACCTAAGAAAAATTAAAAAGTATTTATACCGAACTTTTCATAAAGTGTAAAAAACAGAATTAGGCGATTAATTAAGAAGCAGTTAATAGTGCAATAAAAAACCATCAGCAAAAGACAAAATTACAGTTTCGTCCATTTTAATCCTCGCGATATCAAGAATATACCTCTAGCACTTTTATTAGTAACTTCAACCTTCAAACTTTAACTATTGTGTATTAATAAAAATGAGAATTTAAAACAGCCACGTAAGACCAATAGGTCAATATGAAAGTGCTATAAAAAAATCAGAATTTTATGGCACTTGAATATAATTTCCAAAGTTTCTCATTAAGACATTTATAATTTACAAAATCGCATTATTGCAAAATCGACACGTCCTCTTCTTGCGCTTTTTTGCACCCACCTACCCTTTACAAGTGATGTTTAGGAGGTTGCAATATATGATTATTAATTTTTACTTACACAACTTGGACTATCTACAGAAGCTCCATTGTCAATAAGAAAACGTACTGTATCCAAATATCCTCCTTGGGCTGCAAAAAATAGAGCAGTAGTACCAGTCTAGGAAAAATACAAGCATTTATTGATATAAACATTCATATCTTTACAAATGATAAATTATGAAAAAACGCATGACTTGATAATATTAAAAAAAACTTTTAACTATTTACATTTCTCTTCGCTGAAGGGTCAGCCCCTTGATCTATCAGTTCTTTAACGCATTCGAAATGTCCATTAGCAGCCGCCAAAATTAAAGGTGTGGTACCTTCCTAAAAATATACAATTATTTTTTTTATACATTCCTTGTATATCTATGCTATATGTTATCTTATGCTATGTATGCTAAGTAAATGCACTCACTTTATCTTTAGAGTCAACATAAACACGACCGCTGTCCAGTATTCTTGTCATTAAAGGTAGATTCCCATTCAAAGCAGCCAAGTGAAGTTGGATATCGAATGGAGATTCTTTCTGAAAATTAAATACAATCATTTATTTAATTTAATTGAGTTATTATTTCTAATTTTAATAATTTTAGGTATTTCACTCATCATAAATTAATCATCTCTTATCATAAACCAATAAAAAATAATAAACTATTTTCAAGCATTAATTTAGAAAATTACAAATCATTCATATAAAAAATTGTTATTTGTTTGTCTTTTATTAATCGTCTCAAAGACAAATAAAATATTTCAAAACTGAAATTGCAAATTCCTGTAGCCCAAATGCGAAGTCCCTTTGCAATTTTTAGTGAACTCGAGAAAGTACTCTCAGACAAACTGCATGGATGACGAGTATTCTGACCTGAGAATAGGGGCAGCTTACAAATCTCATGGATGTTGAGTATCGGTTTTATTTAAATTGAATAAGTTTAACCTACATTAATGTATTTGATGCCACAAAAATATTTAATTAATCATACACTTAACGCATGAATCGATTTAGGCACGTGCTCTATGCCAACGTAGACGGAATAATAATAATAATAATAATAATAATAATAATAATAATAATAATAATAATAATAATAATAATAATAATAATAATAATAATAATAGTAGTATTAAAAATATTTCATATCTCTTTCCTTTTGTTTTCTGGTTGCCTTGTTCTGAAGAATCCAAAAAGCAGAAATACGTGTCGGCAGGTATCACCTTTACTTCTTCTGCTTCCCATCTTACGAAGTACCATCCTGATAAACCTATCCTTTAACGGTTAACTGTCCGTGCTAGCTTTCTTTCCTAGAAACTATATTACTCAGGTTAATGACGAATCACATAGGTAGGTTAAGCTTTTAAGATGCCATATTTTTTCTAGGGTTAGCTATAGGTTCTCGCGCTGATTAAACAAATTGGTTGTTCCTTGTTCGATCCTATTCATGATCAATTTTGTGTTTTTTCCTATCTATTTCTTTTGGTTTTCTGGGTTCGCCACCCTGAAAAAGCCAAAAAGTAGAAACATGTGTCGGCACGTACTGCATTCTCTTCTTCTGCTTCCCATCTTACAGAGATTCCCGATAAACTTATTCTTTTACCATTTAACTCTCCGTGCTAGTTTTCTTTCTTTGAAGCCATATTGACTCTGGTTAAGACCATATCACGCAGGTAGCATGTGCTTCCATAGTGTGGATTCTGTATTTTGCCTCCAAAACTAGCGATACTATAGCCGATGACCCAAACTGGTTGTTTGCTTCTTTTCATGACCCTTTATGTTGTTTTTCTTCTCTCTCTTTTCTTTGGATCTCTAGTTGCCCTGCCATGAAGAAGCCAAAAAGCAGTTACTTATGAGTTTGCGTGCTATAGTATGGGATGCTCTGGTACCTAATAGTAGAGAATCGTGATACATGTCTGATTGGAGCTTTTGCATCTGGGCTAGAGTAAGTCCTTTAAAGTATACTGGGTGGTGCGTCGCCGAGCGGAAAAAAAGGAAATCCCATGTAAATTTTAAGGGGGTCAATTATTGGCTTCCCTGTACATTTTACAGAAAAAATGTAAGATAACTTTTTGAAGAGATCCGTGTTTGGAAGGTGAGTAGCCAAACGGAAATGGTGAATAGGTGAGGTTACTGGCTATTTAAAACGCATAGTATTTTCTTTGTTTTTCCTCAAATTTAAGGAGTAATCTATTTTTTCCTTTTTTTATTAGATTTTCCCCGTTTTTTTTACTTTAACCTTAAATTTTTTTTTTAATTTTTGGCCAAAATGGCGTATAATTAATTTTATTTTAAAGACGAGATGTTGTCTCATTCAGATTTAGGTAATAACTGAGAAAAATATTTAAAGAGAAACTAATAGTGGAGTAACAAACTTCCTCAAATCAATAGAAAAAAAATGTTACGTCAAATTTACAAAGGAAAAAATAATAATAAAAAAAATAGTGTGGTTTTAAAATGTGTTTAAAAAACTTCTCTAGTTAATAGTCTTTCTAACGATGTGCCACATGTAACAAAAATAATTAGGTATCTCTTGCACCATTCTAAAAAAGCTAAACCTATTGTGCCCTTTCGTTTCCATGACCCTTTCATTTACAGGTTGATTAAAGAACACATAATTTTTTACTTCAAATCGTTTACCTATGTCTTGCTCAAATTGATGGCCATTATTTCTAATACACGCGTAACATCGCTTTCTGATTTCTCTTGTGGTATACTGTAATGTTAGTTCCCGTCTCATTATTACAAAAACGTCATTAATTTTTCCTATCAATTGTTCTCTTGTATTTATAGGTATAAAATACACAAGTTCTTTTGCACGGCCCCAGACGTAAAAATCAAGCGGCGTCAAGTCCGGTGATCTTGCAGGCCATGGGATAGAGCCATCTCTGCCAATCCGGTAAATAATGTGGACCAATAAGGGTATTACCAATTAGGAATTCTTCTTTTGGGGCCCAATAATGCAACTTATGAAATTTGGTAATTTCATAATTTTCAAGAAATCGCGGTTATTCACGTCCATATGTAGCAGGAGGCGGCAAAACTGAATGCGTCTTTGGTAGTCGTTTTCTTCAAGATCTTGCACGGGAGTGTAAGGAAAGGGATGCTTTCCGTTGGCATGAAGAACAGACCAGACCTTCCATACACTTAGGTTTAGATTGGCAGCTACAGTCCGGATGCTCGTTGTGGGATCTTGTTCAAAAGCTTTCAGAATTCGTTCGTCATCAGCAGCATTACGTTGTCTGTGAACTCCAGGTTCACGGCTATTTAGACTACCAGTTCAGTTTCTCTAAAGCGTCTAAAGGTCGTTTCAAATGTATGACGATTATGTTGGCGTCTATTGGGAAAACGCTCTTGGTAAATTCTTTTTGCTTCTCGTCCATTTCCATCAGCTCTACCATATGCCATTAAGATATCGGCGTACTCCTTGTTTGTAAAGGGATTTGCCATAGTAGGCAACAGTAACAATAAAACAAAGTTAACGAAAATGAACAACAAAAATAATATGCGTAGAGCGGAGTTAAAAATACGTGAAGTAGCCGAGAAAGATAAGTCTCGAATAAATAATACTCGTATTATGGTTAGTGACAGGTAACAGTTTAAGGTAGCGGTGCACAAAGGAAGTGTCGCCGAATGATAAAGGAGATCATAGCGTAACAGGTTTAGCTGTGTTAGAAAGAGGTTATAAGTTTATACCTGCTCAATTAGGTTGCTTTCAAGAAATTGGTTCACGCGTCCTTGAAGACAAACTTATTTGTTTTTCGTAAGTTACCTAATTATTTTTGTTACATGTGGTATATCGTTAGAAAAAATATTAATTAGAGAAGTTTTTTAACACATTTTAAAACCACATAACTTTTTTAATTACTATTTTTTCCATTGTAAAGTTGCACGTAACATTTTTTTTCTATTGATTTGAGGAAGTTTGTTACTCCACTATTAGTTTCTCTTTAAATATTTTTCTCAGTTTTTACCTAAATCTGAATGAGACAACATTAGTCTTTAAAATAAAATTGATTGTGCGCCATTTTGGCCAAAAATTAAAAAAAAAAACTTGAAGGTTAAAGTAAAAAAACGGGGAAAATCTAATAAAAAAAGTAAAATTATGTTACTCCTTAAATTTGAGGAAAAACAAAAAAATACTATGCGTTTTAAAAAGCCAGGAACCTCACCTATTCACCATTTCCGTTTGGCTACTCACCTTCCAAATATATATATTATTTTGAAGTACTATTTTTAAGTGTGCGGTTAGATGGCCGCATTTATAATTGTTATTGTAATTTTTTATTTCCGTAATATAAAGGCATATTTATTTATTTTATTTATTATTAGGGCACATTTACTATTCAGTCCCGAAATAAGGTGTCCCACAATGCTCAGTCCAGCTTGGCAAGGGATCAAGGTGCACCCCCAGGAATTTAAAGCACTTTGCTGATATCTGGCTGCTGAGGCTGTTTTAGTCTTACTGAACTGTTTTATCAAATTACCAGTATACCAATTTTGCATATCTCTGACTGTACATACATCCAATGGACAGATCAGACAGTATAATCGATGTGTTGTTAGCATACTGATCAGATCCCTAAGGAACAACCTTCTCCACCACCTTTGGCTCTCAAAAATATGATTGCCCATCCAGCATTATATTCACAATTTGTATTTGCGGCTCTAAATAACTATCTATCAACGATGGGGATACATCCCTCAAGCGAAGCGATCTGGGCCTATTAAGCAACATATCATGATTTATCATATCAAATGTTTTTGACAGGTCAAAATAAAAGGCTGCCACTTTGTGGCTAGTTATTATCTACAAGTTCTACAATATAATCTACCGGATTATATCTATCGATCTGAGTAGAACAAAGCCATACTGATTCTTCGATAGAATGGAATGCATTTTAAAAAAATCAAAAATTCTATAATTAAGGTTGAAAAATAAACAGTTAATAAGATATTAAAAATCTTAACTAATAATTTAAACAATAGGAAAGCAAAATAAAATGTTACTTTTAAGTTTAATTTTTAGTAATGTTTTATTCAATAAATACAAAACGACTACATTGAAAATTTACAAAACCCAACCTTCTGGAAGCCTCCAAGATAATTTTCTCGATATGGGAAAAAAATGTGAGTTCGCTATCAAATATAACGCCAAGATCTGAAATTTTGGATTTTTTTTTAAAGTTGGTACTTCATCAATTTTATAGTGATACTATAAAGTAAACACAGCAGTTTGTCACATTTAAGTTGGTTAGTCATACACCAGACCCATACAAAGTTAAGATTCTGCTGCAACAAATTTTGGTCCTCAACAGCGGCAATTCTCTAAAATTTGTTTCAAATCGTCGGCGTGGCTAACCTGTGGCAGGGAATATGATTACCAAGATCATTATCAAATAGATTGAAAAAAATGGTCTAAGATTAAAACCCTAGGTTTACCACAAATTGGAATGAAGCTGTCTGATTTAAATTCATCAACTTCCATCAATTGCCTTTGAATTATAAGATATGAGTGAAGCAGTTTTACCAAAGTGTGCAAAAATCTAAAAAGATCGCAGTTTTATCAGAGTGTGCATAAATCCAAATAGCAAGTTTTTGTAGTAATATCTAATTATCAATGCATGAGAAAAATAAAAAAATTAGTTACACAAGATCTACCAGAGAAGAATCCATGCTTATCAAATGAAATTTGAGAGCGAATTTCGGAAAAATCTTGTGTTAACAATGGTTTTGAAATGTTTACAAGAATTACAAAGAATTGATATAGGTCGATGATTTTCAATTAAGCTCGGATATCTCTTATTATGTACAGGTCATACTCTGGCAACCTTTCACCTGTCGAGGAAATACTCCAGTTTTAAGTATCAGATGAAAAATTTGGCACAAAGGAGATGAAACCGCAATGCTTTAGACCAAAATTAGGCATGCCGTCAGAACCTGCAGTGGGTTTATTCTTTAAAAACTTGCTTGCAGTGATAATATAATCAGAAGTAATTGGATGGGTAATGATGACGAAAATGGAATTTCAAGTCCTGGGTCGAGGAAAGGTTAAGAAAAAATTAAGTCAAAAAAATTTATGTCAAAAATCAGTCGTGCGGGTTTCTATAGAGTGTTTTGTGTTTGCATCGTGGTAAGTAATTTATTGAACAATTTGTTATCTGTCAACATCCGTTTAAATTGTTAACATTATAATTATTTTTATTATTACAATTGAAAACAGGTGTTTAAGCTTGATATTAATGAATGTATTTTTCACTTAAAAGTAGAAAGCAAGAATTCCTGAAATAATACCGTTGTGTACCTTGGGTCACTAAAAAGTCATGTACCTTGGACATGACTTATTACAAAGCACAATCTTATTGAAAATAATATAATTTTTACTTTTATTTTAATTATATAAGTATGCCTTAAAAGACTTTCTCTTGTTTCAGATAGTCATATTAAAATGCCTCGAAGTAAAGTAGGTGCAAAAACAGCGCATATAAACTCCTAAGATATAATTGCAGCAGCTAATAAATGTATCAGTGGGAAGTTATCAATTAGGGAAGCGGCAAGATGCTATAACATATCCAAAACTACGCTTATCAGACACGTACAATCCTTCAGAAATTCGGGAGCTGCAGAATTTTCATATGTTGCTGCCAATAATGTGAAACAGGTTTTTAATAGAAAAGAAGAGGTTGAGTTAAAAACCTATCTTCTCTCTGCTGCATTATGGGTTGACTAAAATGGATGTTCGTACCTTAGCATACCAGTATGCAATTGCAAATAATAAGTTACATCTGCCTGCTTGGGACCAAAATAAGATAGCTGGAAAGGAATGGCTAAGGCAGCTTTTTAAAAGATATGCAGATTTGTCTATTCGGAAACCCGAGCCTACGAGTTTGGCCCGATCAACGTCCTTTAATAAAACAAATTACAAAGATGACCTATCTCGCGGCAATTTCACACCAGAAAAAATTTGGAACTGCGACGATACAGGCCTAATAGCTGTCCATGTGCCACCAAAAATAATTGGACCCAAGGGAATAAAACAGTTGGGTGAAATGATCAGTACAGAACGAGGACAAAACGTTAAGGCCCATATGCTGAAGGGTTGTCTAGTTTGAACCATAGGAGATGCAAATCCGTCCAGTTGGTCAAATAAAACATTGTTATTGCAGTATTTAAATCACTTCAAAAATCATGTGGAACCATCAATTAAAGATCCAGTTATACTAGTCACGAGACAGACACTAGACAATCACGATAGCCGTGTGAATGTCCCAGCTATTAATTTTTGTAAAGTAAATGGCATTATTCCGACTAAGTTCCACCCCTATAATAGTCACAAAATGAAACCGCTCGACAGAATAGTTTTTGGGCTCATGAAAATTTATTATAATGGCGCACGAGTGGATGATTATGCATCCCGGACAAACCATTATGTGACCGATCGTCCTTTAGATCAGTCTACTGACGGTTGTAAACAAGTCAACGTTAAACCGAATGGGGAACAAACTGAAGTCACGGCTCAGAAAATTGCTCTAATCCCTCTACATCAAATTTTCTTCGAGGAACGTCAGGAAATGTTATTACACCTAAAATGTTATGGCCCTATCCGAAAGCACCGGCTCGCAAAATGAACTCAGGTAGAGCTAGAGGAAAGTCACGTATCCTTACTGACACTCCAGATAAAGATGAAATAGAGGGCCTTAAAAAGAGAAAGACTTTAGCAAATACATCATCTGAAAGAGTTCAAGCAGTTACTAAGAGAATAGTTGAAGAACGTGTTTTAAAAAATGTACCAAAAAGAAATGCTAAATATGATGATAGATCAACTTTAGGTAGTGATGAAGAAACATTTGAGGACTTAGTAGCTAGAGAGGAAGAATTAATAAATGACTAAAATATATACGACTTATCTGAAGATTTTGATATTCAACAAGGAGACTTCGTTGCTGGAAAGAAATCGTTCACTTATTATGTTTCCGAAATACTAAATAGTGGGACTCATAACGAACTCAAAGGTTTACGCAGAATTTTAAGCACCAATAAATTAACAACTAATAATAACACCAGGAATTCTTGATTGCATTTTCTTATTCTGAATGAATGACCAAAGTGTTGAGGAATTCGAATGGACATTCTCCTGAGCCCGAGCAACATGCTGTATATTTGAGATTTTATAAGGCGACGCAAAGCACTATACTTGCTATAATAAAGATTACGGTGGATTTTAGAGCCTAACAAGAGAAAGCATTTTCTTCTTTTCGAAGATAATATTAATAATTGCTTTGGAGAACCAATTAGGAAAACATGGATTGTAATCATATGCTATAAAACAGAGAGCAAGGATCAAATACCTCACACAGCCCAAAACAGGTGACCAATCAGCCTTCAAAATTAATCGATACATTTTTGGAAAGCCCGTTTTTTGAAATTTAATTTTGGGTCAGTGGAAGAAAAATATTGAGGGAATTTTTCGTACACATGGCCACTGACAAAACAGGGTAATATATGTATCCCCGTCTACTAGGTAAGTATAAATAATTTAAGTAATATATTTTATTGCCTCTTTTCTATTATAAAACAGTTTTCCGCATTTTTTTTTATTTTTTTTTTTGGTTTCTCATTGTAAGTTGTCAAATTGTCACCACTGTGTATGATGGTCATTATGTTATTATTAAACGCCATTGATAATTTTTTTAATAAATAGTCTGAGCTAACATTAAGTTTCTATACATTTCTCAATGGAGAAATGTATAGAAACTTAATGAAAATAAAATAGACTAATGAGTCTATTATCTCCTATGTATAACATTTCATTGTTAGTCTATAAGTTTTATCTTTCCTGCTAATAAAATGTGATCTTCTATTGCGAACAAGCTTAAAACGGTCCCTATTGTTTTCATTTTCAGTCTTTATACGGAAGTGGATACTGTTTAAGCCTCTTGATTTCAGTAAAACACCATGCATACTTCCTGCAGTCTGGGGTTCTATGTGAGAGTGTATAAAAATTAATTGATTCACCCAATATTTATTTTACAGTTCGGAACAATTTTATTGCTATGCCCCATTTATTCAGTTGATTTTACAGTTTCCGTTTAAACGAATATGCAAATTACAGTTTGTCTTGCTTGAATCTCATTTATAATGCTTTATGTTTTTTTTCTTTTACCTTTCAAATCGGCTACGAGGATTCAGTCATATACAGGGTGTTTCCTTAATATTGAAAAAAAATATTATAGTCATATGACCTAAACAAGCTTTTCAGCAACCAGAAAGCAAAATTTGAAGAGAAAAAACTTTGTTTACCGTACACGTCATACCGCACTTTCTGACGTACAACTAATTCTTTAAAACTTACCAATGGCATAGTTAAAATTAGTTTTGATATCCTTATCCTTATTCCTCCTCGCTTAAACCTTATAGGAGATGTTAAACAATCTACATTTTCACTACGTTTTTTCATCTGATGAAAAATCGCTTGTAGTGGAATATTTTCTCACGTCTGCAAACCTTTACTATGTTCTTACGTTGAAGGAAATTTTCGTATGAACCCGCACAAACAATAAAAAAACAACCAGACTGGGCACCTTTTAGTCAAATAACTCATATAACTTAGAACAAACTGGAGTAACTACTGCGCATAAACCTTAGAAGATCATTGCTCATAAAAGTCAAAAGTACATTTCTCAAAGTACTTAAGCAGAACGTGGTACACTAGTAACAGTTTAATTAAAATTCTGTTCCACCATGTTTTATATGACCTCATGTGAGAATGCGGGACTATATGATTGCATGCTCTTCCAGGTTCCATTACTGTGTTATATGAAAGCAGTTGGATGACTACTGATAATTTCGTAAATTATCTAGATTACTTTTGGTGGTAGATGTTGTCCACTCGCCAATCGCCCGGTTCAATACCACCACATAGGACTTAGGTGGCGTGAAGTGGTTCCATAGAACTCACGTTTCCGGTTTCCAAATGGGAAATGGAGAAGAAAAGTAAATGCATGATGGCGCCCTCACGATCAAAACTTTCCGGAGGTAAACTCGCCTCCCATTCGGATCTCCAGGCGGAGGCTGGTCGGGGGGGTCCATCAGGCGGATCAAAAAGCCTAAAAATCAATTTCTGCAACATCAGAGGCCTAAACACCAATATTAATGCAGTACACCAACACCTGCAATCAAATAAGCCTCACATTCTGGCATTGGCAGAAACAAAGGTGAAACCTTCAAGAACAAATGTTCACCTCATTTATCCTGGATACGATCTACACACCCGATTTCGACTAAACTTTGGATTGGCAGTATTTGTCAAGAACAATTTGAGTTGCCAGCGGGAGGAAACGCTTGAACCTGCGGACTTCGACGTCATGTTGTTCAAAATAATAGCCAGTGGTGCCACGAAATTTATCTGCTGTATCTACAGACCACCAAGCGACACCCAATATAGACGGCTCTTTTTGAACCTGGTTGATTGCATTAACCATCTGCAAGTTGACTGCCTAAGCGCAGAAATCATCGTCATGGGTGATTTTAACGTTCACAATATCAACTGGCTGCGCTTCTGCAACAAGAACGACGATGAAGAACGAGAAGCTGAGCTATTTGCCACCATATGCGGGCTTACGCAGCTTGTGGAGGAACCTATCAGAATCCCCGATCGAGACGGCGAGTTCGCGAGTCTTCTAGATCTGGTCTTGGCTTCAGACCCTGACTCGTACACAGTCTCAGTACATGCCCCCCTAGGAACATCGGACCACAAATTGATAACAGTCTCTTGCCAGTTGGAGGTTAAAACGCAGGATCCTCCGATGCCGCGGAAGATATGGCACTATAAATCAGCAGAGTGAAACCATCTTCGGGAATTTTATCGCTCATTCCCTTGGAAAAAAGTTTGCTTTAGAACCAATAAAATCTCAGAATATGCAAACCAAATTACAGAGACGATCTTGGCAGGAATGGAAGCTTATATCCCTTTTTCTACTAAATGCGGATCAAACAACAAGCAATGGTTCAACCTGAATTGCAAAAAGGCAGTAAACACTAAAAACGCAGCATATCGCAAATGGCGTCAACATCCTTCCATCGAAAATCGGAGGGACTTTTTAGCCTCCAGAAATAGCTGCAAGCGAATTATTGATGAATGCAAAGAGAGTCACAACAACAGGATCAAAAACAAACTGCTAAACTGCCCAAATGGAACAAGATCTTTCTGGTCGGTATCGAAAGCCGTTAGTCAAGGATTTGCTAAGTCGGCCTTGCCACCCCTAACAGCAGATGATGGTTCTATCGCGGTAACAGCAAGGGAAAAAGCCAACTTACTGGGTAAACTCTTCGCGTCCAATTCTACTCTGCACTCGCAAGGCAAAACACCGCCATATTTACCAAGGGTGAATTCATCGATGGGAGAAATTTCATTTCCCCAACGAATTATAAATAAAATTCTTTAAAGCGTAGATACCAACAAAGCTTCTGGACCCGATGGAATTCCAGTCCTAATACTAAAACGTTGTGCAGACGAATTGACTCCTCCCTTATGTAGACTGTTCACGGCATCGTATAAGCAGAGCCAATTTCCAACAAGCTGGAAAACTGGTCGAGTGCAAGCTGTACCCAAAAAGGGTAAGAAGACGACGCCCTCCAATTACTGCCCGATTGCACTAGTTCCAGTAATATCGAAGATTATGGCAAGCAACAACTGTTAAGATATCTGGAATCATCTGGACTAATCAGCGATCATCAATACGGCTTCCGAAAGCTTAGATCCACCGGCGATCTTCTGGCTTACGTCACACACTTGTGGACGGAGGCCATGGAGAAGCACGGCGAGTCCCGCTCAGTCGCTCTTGACATTTCCAAGGCATTTGACAGAGTGTGACATGAGGAACTACTAACCAAGCTCTCCTCAATCGGCATACAAAACTCATTATTGAATTGGATCAAAAGTTTAATTGAACAACGAACAATCCAAGTAGCCGTCGATGGATACCTCTCCGACAAATTTAACATTAACACTGGAGTCTCTCAAAGATGCATTCTATCCCCCACCCTTTTCTTGGTATATATCAACGATTTGCTAGGAACCACTGTCAATCCAATCTACAGCTTTGCGGACGATAGCACACTTATTTCCACATTTAAGTCCGCCAAACCAACGACAGCCGCAAGTTCTCAGAATCTTAGGCAGCAACAAGTAGCTTAAACCAACAACGATATTAGAGCAATCTTAGAGTGCGGCGATAACAATTTGGTCAATTTTAACGCTAAAAAAACGCAGGCTGCAGTATTTACGAAGAAGACTAACCTTGGTGGCCCGGAGCTGGTTATGGCATGGAAAACATTGCCAATGAAATCATCTTTACATCTTCTAGGAGTCAAGGTCACCAACAGTGTGTCCTGGCATGACCACATGGCCGAGGTCGCCAGGGCGGCTTCCAAAAAACTCGGAGTACTTTCAAAACGAAAAAACTGTATACACCAGAACAGCTGCTGACTCTTTATAAGGCTCAAATACGCCCTTCCCTCGAGTATTGCTTGCATGTCTGGAGCTCTGCACCCAAGCATAGTTTAAACCTGCTGGATTCTATACAGAAGAGAGCTATTCGTCTTATCGACAAACCAGAACTGACAAAGAGTCTGGATAGTCTGGAGCACAGGAGAAAGGTGGCTGATTTCTGTTTATTCTACCATTATTATCACGGTAAGTGCTCCTCTGAGCTGGCAGGCCTGCTTCCACCCAGGGCTATTCCGGCAAGAAGGACGCGTCTAGCAGTTGCGGCTCATCAACATCGAGTCCACCTGCCTACCCCAAGGACGTCGCTGTATCGGGACTCATTTATCTAGAGAACATCTTTGTAGAACGGGCTTCCACCTCACATATTTCCCGACGCATACAACCTACAGCGATTCAAGATAAATGCCCACAAATATCTTCGCGCAAGCACCACTCCAAGAGTGACATAGGACTTTCCACTTGTGCTTGTGTTTACCATTAAAAAAAAACTTCATAGAACACGCACAAAAGCCATATTTTACCCAAAACCTTAGAAGAATGTGAATTAAATGCACTTATTTATTAATCTTACCACCTTACACATACACATACCAGCTATTACAATCACTAGGCGTATCGGTTTTTGATCAGTTACAGATATTATGATGAAGCTATCCAGCACAAATAATTTCATTAAAAAATATACCAGAATTAGTTGGAT
Organism: Anthonomus grandis grandis; assembly: GCF_022605725.1. Lineage (NCBI taxonomy): Eukaryota > Metazoa > Arthropoda > Insecta > Coleoptera > Curculionidae > Anthonomus > Anthonomus grandis. Next base: position 7,517,067 of record NC_065562.1, read on the forward strand.
TAGCTTACGTCAGAGCGTTCTTACCTTCAAATATAAACAAGGGATTTTCAACTACTATAATTTATATTTTCAACCTACATTTATTGGAAGATCTCGGATTGGATTTATTTCGCAGGAACAGAAGTTCTGAAAAACAGACCAAATCGTTAATTAGGACAAAATTTTGAAAAAGAACTTGACCCAATAACTTAACCTGGTACATCTTTATGTTAATAAAAGCAAACTTTATATGCAATGAAAACTTTTAGAATAGCACAACTATCTGAAGTACCACATCTGTTTTATTGAAAAGTTTTGAAGAATTTCGTCTTTACTCCAAGACAAACTGCTCGAGGAATGGCGTTGATTTCAACTGTTATTTTTTGCTTCAATTCTCTCAAATCTTGTGGAGGCGGAGTGTAAACCTTACGTTTAAGTTATTCCCATAAGAAAAAATCTGCTGGTGTCAAATCGGAACTTCTCGATTGCCTGTTATTGTCTGCTCTATTGTAGCTACCAAGGTTCTGTATCGCAGTCTCTCCTTGTTTTCAAAAAAATACGAGCCAATTATTCCTTACTTTGATATAGCAGCCCAGACGATAACTTAAGATTAGCAACCTCGTAAAGATTTTGCGGATTCTGCTCGGCCCAGTATCGGCAGTTTTGTTTATTAACATGTTTGTTAATGTAAAAATTTGATTCATCAAAAAACCATATGTTGTAACCCTTAAAATACTTGCTTATTATTTTAATCGATTAGAGGTATCTTGTGGTTTTAATTTTTGTGTAACAACAATCTTATATGGGTGAAAATGCAAATCATTGCGAATAATGCGATGAACGGTTGACTTATTCAAAGTTAGAGATGCTCCACGCAGTATTAACGGACTGATCAATATTTTTGTTTGATCTTGCTGATATTCAGCATCCAGCCAGTTTACTTATAGTCATTTCAGTACTCTCAAACTTTCTTACGAAATATTAAATTAAATTTGCGCTTCGGAAATTTCTCATACTTGCAATGTTAGAATGATTTCTGTACAAACGACGAACAAGAACATTATCAATTATGTTTTATCAACAATATTAATTATAAATTATGAACATATGAATTATTGTTTTTATAAGACTCGCGAATACCAAAAACCACGTTGCGGTCCTGTAAAACGCTCCATTGCAACTAAAATTTAACAATGTTGCCAAATGTTTATCAACTGTCTCGTTTCTCCGGAACCTGCGTAATCCCCCAGAGGACTGATCTAAAAACGAAAATATTTCTGAGACACTTAAGGGAAGTTAAAAGAACGAATCGAAATAAAAATTTAACAAGTTTAACAAAAAATAAATGGCGAATTTTGAAAAAATAGTCAATTCAAACAACTCAATGCGGAAAGTAGTAAATTCTATCCCAAAAGAAGAGTTTTGGATAGAAACACAAAAACGGAAAGACGTGTGTTCGATAACTCGGATTCTGAGGACGAAAAAAATAGATCAATTTTTGATGCAGATGCCGCTAGCATGTACTACAATTCACTATTTTCAGTAACAGTGAATTCAGTTCCAGCAATGTCTAAGATGCTGCTATTTAGCCTGTGCCAATCAAGCTTAATCTAAAAATGATTTTTTGCGAATTGGTATTAATAATATGAAGGTAGTGTTTTAATTATAAAAGATTTCAGTTTTTTTGGTGCTTTGTATCTAATTTCTGATAGTATGAAAGCTCATATTATGTGATAGAAGAAGAAAAAAGCCAACTGGCTTCCCAGTTCAATATCATCATAGAGAACAAATTGTACGTTAGGCCTAGTAATCAGGATGTCTTCAGATATTAGTAATCTGCACAGTTATCTGCATTAAAGGATAAAAAAATCCAGTAAGCCACATTTAACTAGATCTTTCAAAGTATATAAATTTTTTAAAGATAGCAATGACAGAGAATTTAAGCAGTACTGATTACGAAAATCGGTAACCTAGATCCGGCAGGAAAGGCCCAGACTAAATAGTTTACACAGGCTTCCAGTAAAACACCTACATGATCTAGAATGTACGGAGTCTATGCCAACAAGGCAATACTCATAATCTGACAAGAAATGTGACGTTCAAAATATACATCCTTGGATGCAGTGAGGTTCAATGATTTAACAGTGGCAAAAGTATAATGAACAACGTGCTTTATCATTCTGAAGAAAATTTATTTATTTATAAACGGGTAAAGCCCAATTGCAATTCTGATAAACTTTTAAATTCACAACAGTAATACATAATATAGGTAATATACAGAAATATAGAAAATCATTAAGTAATAATAATTAATAATATCTAACCTAAGCTTACTAAAACTTGACGCAGGAATTTGTTATAAGTTCAACTAGTTGAAGAGCATCAATATGTACCCCATAGAAAAGAGACCACATACAGGAAGAATACTCCAGATCAGGACGGACCAGGGCACAGTAGAGTGTTTTCAAAGCGCCAATACTTGTGCAAGTGTTGAGTACATCTCCTAACAAAACCAAGCATGCGGAAAGCTTTATTGATAGTACTATCTAAGTGATGAGAAAATTGTAAACTAGTATCGAAAGTGACACCCAAATCCTTAAAAGGAAGAGCTCTTCCAAGGGTATAGCGATCGATTTTGTGGTCGAAATTAATAATATTTCTAGAACGACAAAACGTCATTATTTTACATTTAGTTGAGTTAAGTTCCATACCACTTCCTTCACACCAAACTAGCAAATTATTTAGATCATATTGTAATTTGATTATTGATGGGGACTCGATTATACAACTCAATTTCAGATCATCGGCAAACAGCAAAAATAGGAAAGTGAAGCATTCATCTATATCATTGATAAAAATATTAAAAACAAGTGGCCCGAGATGAGAGCCTTGAGGCACTCCAGTTGGAAACCGAATAGTCTTAGAAAGAAAATTACCAATTTTAACAATCAGTTTACGATCAGATAAATAGCTCTTGAACCAGGATAATAAAGGTTTATCAATACCAATCATTTTTAGTCTATGTAACAAAATATTGTGAGGTACCTTGTCGAATGCCTTGGAGAAATCTGTTTATATTGTATCCACTTGATATCCCTTCTCCAAGGCATCCAATAAAAAGTCCACCTAAGTAAGAAGGTTCAGCTCTGTAGATTTGCGTGGTCTAAATCCAAACTGCTGATCAGTTAATAGAGGTTCAAGAAGGGGGGATGATGATGTCACATACCAAGCTTTCAAAAATTTTGGGAACTGCACTGAGTATAGTGGACGATAGTTGGTAGCACTGGTTTTGACGCCCGACTTATGAATAGGCTTTAGGAAACTCTCTTTCCAATAGTCTGGGAACACTCCAGTTCGAAAGGACAGATTGAATAAATGGTATAAGGGTCTGGAGAGATTAAAGCTACATTTTTTTAGGAATAATGTAGGCACACCGTCTGGTCCAGGACCCTTGTTATTATTTAAGGATGAGAGTTTAGTAAATATATCAGATATTCTAATGTGAAGGTGAGGGATACGGGTATCGGATGCAGATAACTCATGAGTGGGGACGTTAACACTATGGTGTGAGTATACTGTAGAAAAATAATCAGAAAACATGTTAGCTTCAGAACAACTTGTCTAAGTATCCCAGTGTATTTGGAAAAGTGCTATGTTTTCTTTTATGATTAACAAATGACCAAAATTTCCTGTGCCAGATCCTTGCATAGCTGTCTCAATCTAGAAAACTCCCGATAACTTGCGGATGATCGTTTTTGTTTATATTTTGTGCATTTTTTTCTTTTCGATAATACGATTTTTAAGTTCAATTGCTTCAAGATTAAGATCAAAGGCTTATTCAAAAATAAAAATTCCAGTCGAAGTGATCCAAGAACACTACAAACTCTTAAAAATTGGCAGACTCAAAATACCTATAGAATCCATTAAACCAGAGACCCTCTTCGACCTCCACGAGGCAACTATTTAATTTAATACATAGCGGTGGGTGAACAACTGGAGGAACCAAAAAATAGTCTGCTTGTTGACATCTGTTGAGGGGTCTTGTGTCAACACCAAATCGAGAAGGCTTCTGTGTGAGGTTAGGTATAAGTTATATTGAAATAAGTTATGGAAATTACATGTATTTGACATAACTTGTGTGCTCAATGCTTCTCCAGGTAGTGCTGTGGAGCTAAAGCTGCCCTTTTTCCTATATACCATGAGACAAATTGAAGTCACCCGTAATATGCAGGGTAGAATTCGACATACGAAGAGCGAGTAAGTCCAATGTCTCAGAGAGAGCCATGTAAGATTGTGCTGACGAATTGGGTGGGATATATGCAGGTCCTATGATAATATTCAAATTAAGAGATCTTACTGAGACAAAAACGTGTTAATATTATCAAGAATTTGAAGTTGAAGTTGGAGTTGAAGTTAAACTTGAATTTCTCACAAGATCACAATAGAGTAGCTACTGTTCCACTAAGGAAACTTAAAGATCTGTTAAAGAATTGCAATTGAAATACCATTGCAGTGTACGCATTAACATATGGCAGTTGAGAGGAAGGAATAGATACAACGACTTAAGCAAAACAAAGAAAAAGATAACTGAACATAGATTGAAATATTAATTAATAAATATCCAAGACGAAGCAAATAATCACAACTGCGAAAATAAACGCATATCATATCTAAAAATAACATAATCTAAATATAATCTGAGAACACTAAAAGAACTGAATAGGGGCGCAAAAGGGCCAACTAAAGGTGACAGAAAAAATGGAGGAAAGTATAAAACAGCTTGAGGAACATTGCAAAACAGAAACTGTTAGATGACTTAACACTCAAAAATGAGCATCCAGAAAGGAGACAATAAAAGAATAAGAACGAATAATAAAGAAATCAATAAAATTATTAAATGGAAGATCAAGAAAACAAAAGAAATATTACTATCGAAAATGTGCTGAAATAGATAAAATTATAAAACCGTCATGACAACTTCAGCATACATAGGAAAGTTGAAAGAAGCAGCTGGCTTACAGGAATGAAGGGCAAAAATCACAAATTACTAATTGAAAATATAAATTTGTTAATAAAAGACAATTAGTAGGTGGGAGAAATATAAAAGAGCTATTTGAAGACGAAGATAGAATTCGGATACAAGAATTAAATGAAAAAAACGGTTCTCCAATCATCAAAGAGGAAACTAAAAAAATCACTAAGAGTATAAAAAACGACAAAGCCATGAAACATAAACTCAGAAGAATGATTACCATGCTACAGAATACAAAAATAGATCGGGATGTAAAAATTTTGGTCAATTTAATAGCAAGTACCAGAAAGCCATAATACAAGTTTGACTATTCAAAATCAAAAGAAATCCCAACAATTCGAGGAGTAATATGTAGTGTCTACTCTTTTTTATTATATGCTTAGAAAAAATGTCTAAAGAAGCTTCAGAAAACATAAACGAAGATATAGCAGTTAATACAAAGCTAGTCAATAACTTAAGATATACATAGCTATAATAGAGAGCAGAGAGGGGTTACAATTCTCAGTATATCGCTTCATCCAGTACCGCTAGAGATATGAAATGGCTCTGAACACACTTGCTCTGAACAAACTACTTGGGGTGTGACAATTACAGAAATAACAAGATTCTAGATGTGATCCTACGAAAACCGAAATAAAATAAAGGATGAAAAATAGAAATATAATAATAATAATAATAGGTAATATAAGGTAACATAAGCGTAGTAATGACATTTTATAAAATCACTACAAAATTTTGACATTCTATGGCGTTAGTATATTGCTTTTACCAACTAACAATTTAAACTTGGCTAAGTAAATGTTGCTTATATTTTTTCTTAAATGTCAAAAATGGTAGGTCATACAGTTTGCGAAAAATGTCAGTGTTGGCTAACTTAGGTAACAAATGGGAAAACGAACGTTAAAAAAGTTCTGTTCTATGCCTAGGACCATAAAATAAATCATTAAAGCGCGTGTCTCTGTTATGAAGAGTATTTCTTTTATTAAGCTTATCAAAGAGCTAGCCTGGACAGGAACTATCAAGTAACCGTTTTGCTAAGCAACTCAGGTGAAGCATCTGATGATCGCATATTTTCAACTAATCAAGGTCCCAATATTTTGGAGTGATATGCACTCTTCACTCTCTACACTAACCCCAAAAATGAACCGTACACAAACATTTTGTATTTTTTAAGCCGGTATTTTTAATTTCTATTAAGAAAAGGTCAATAAACTGTGTCACCATAATTGCAGTGTGATAAAACAAGCGACTCCGTTAACTTTATTTTCAGGTTTGTGTTAATAATTTCCCTACTCTTGTACAAATTTTTCAATGCACAGAAAGATTTTTGGACCACCTTCACAACCTGAAACTCAAACTTTAGGCTATCATTAACAATAATACCTACATTTTTGTCTTCATCTTCATTTGGAAATGGTATATTATTTAAAGTTATTATACCATTATCCTTAACCCAGTCCTTGTTAGGTCCAAACAAGATAATTGCCGATTTACTTGGATTTCATTTTAGTCCATTGTTAGCTGAGTAAAAATATATGGAATTTAAATCATTATTAAGTTTTTCTATAGATGCAGATACTTCTTCTTTGTCAAAATTGGTATACAATTGAGTGTCGTCAGCATATTGGTGTACACGAGATATTTTAATTGCTTGTCCAATATCTGTAGTATATAGAATAAATAATAAAGGACCAAGAATGGAGCCTTGTGGGACTCCTCTATCCAGCGGCAAAAATGATGATATATTGTTATCAATTTTAACAGCTTAAAACCGATTGCTCAAGTAGCTTCTAAAGAACAGCACAGTAGCATCTGAACACAAGTAAGACAATTTTGCCTATAACATTCGATGATCAATGGTGTCAAATGCCTTGCTGTAATCCAAGAGAACCAAAGCCGTGGTTTTACCAATATCTGATGCACCTACAATATCATCCAGCATTTTAATTAATACTGTAGTTGTGCTATGGGACTTTCAAAAGCCAGACTGATTAATTGGAATGAGAATATGCTCATTCAAGAACGCAACCACTTGCTGATAAACCAACTTTTCTAAAATTTTGCCCATTGTGGATAACAGGCTGATGGGTCTTAAATCAAAAAACCTATCAAGCTGTATGACCTTGGCCAGAGTTTAACAATTGCTTTCTTCCAATTGGAAGGAAATTCCAAGTTTAAAATACAAGTATTAAATATATGTACCAAGTACGGAGTTATGGCTGATTCACACAGCTTAATCACACATCTCGTGAGAGTATCAGAATCAAGATGCATTGGACTTTATATTACTAATAACAATCCCAATCTTGTCACCAGTAACCTGCCTTAGCTCATATAAGTTATCCATTTTTTATTTGTTTTCGTGATACCTCAAAGTACTGTGATCATTAATCGGCAGGGCAACCTGACGAACACTGTCGATAAAATATTTATTAATTTGTTCTGCATCCTTAAATTGCAAAGGTTATCCATATGATTATCTTTTTTCTTATTATAAACATTAATTTCATCTAGTGTTTTCCAAATAACTTTTTGATTTTGCGACATGACACAAATTCCAAATAAGCCTTCTTTTCGTTACGAATAGCCTGGGTAAAAATATTTCGCATTCTTTTGTAATCCTAAATGGCTAATATTCTTTGTGCGTTTATATTTAGAAAAAAAATCTGTTACGTTCTTTTTTCATAATTTTTATTGTTTCTGTAAACCAAGGGGCCTTGCGTTTAGTGACACGAGGTGTCCGAAGTGGAGCGAATGTATCAAAAAGCGCTATGATATTAGATGTTATACTCTATTTCAGAAGTGTATAGAGCAATAAACTGGGGAATTCCGTTCTGTTTGGCTACATTTCGTGGTAGTTCATAGGCGCAGGTACTTATAATATTTATGAATTTAATTTTCACGGATTAAATGCCTTTATTTTGAAAGAGATTAAATACTAAATAAATACTTTTAATCCTTTTGTATAGGTACCTATCTTTTAACGCTTTGTAACATGCAAAAATGGGGTCAGGTAATATATACAGACTATAAATACTTTTAAATCATATTTTAAACGTTAGTAGTCACTGCTACGCTGTAGTGTAATCACAATATTATTATCCCAATATTTAAAAAATGGAGGTATTCAGTCCAACGAAAAGATGTACTAAAAATTCTCCACTATCGCTGAGTGAAAAAGTTATTATTTTAAATGTAAATGATTGCATAAAACACGATTACCCTAGTTTTACTGTGCAAGAAATTGTTGAAAAATGTTCTCGAATGAGTGGAATTGGAAAGTCCACCATTTTCAAATTGTTGCGGGAAAGAAAAGTAGCAGGTCAAGTGGAATCTGCCAAGCAAAAGCCAGGACGACCTACAAAAGTCCTTGATGAAAATGCTAAATGTATAATTCGAAGAAAAGTTCACTCTTTTTATTTTAAAAAGGAAATACCCACCCTAGACAAAATTTTAATGGAGCTTGGCCGAAATGACAGTATTCCGTTGATAAGTAGAAAACTTTTATGGAAAACTTTAAAAAATATGGATTTTGCCTGGGAAAAGCATAACCGCAAAGCACCTTTACTGGAGAGCGACGAAATTGTTTGTTGGAGACGACAATACTTGAGAAGTATCAAGCAGTACCGCAGGGAGCAAAAGAAAGTTTTTTATCTTGATGAGACGTGGATTAACGAAGGTTATATAGTCCAAAAAATGTGGCAAGACAAAAATATAACCAGTGCTCGCCAAGCTTTCATAGAAGGCCTGTCTACGGGTATTAAAGTACCTTCGGGAAAAGGAAAAAGACTTATAATCACACATATTGGAAGCGAAGAGGGATTTTTAAAAGAAGGTCTGCTAACCTTTGAGTCGACTCGCACAGGAGATTACCATAAAGACATGAACTCAGACGTTTTCGAGGACTATTTTGGTGAAATGATAAAATTTCTTCCGGCTAATTCGGTGGTGGTTATGGATAACGCAAGCTATCATTCACGGCGAATAGAGAAGACGCCAACTTCAAGTTGGAGAAAGCAAGAAATTATCGATTGGCTGACTGCAAAAGGTATTGCGTTTGAAGCAAATTTGATAAAAAAAGAACTGCTGGCAATAGCAAACTTACACAAAACTCGTTTCATGAAATACGCTGTGGAAGATATAGCCGAAAAATATAATATAACTGTACTGCGCTTACCGCCATATCATTGCGAACTAAATCCTATAGAACTGATATGGGCGCAGGTAAAAGGATTTGTAGCAAGACAAAACACGACTTTTAAAATGAAAGATGTTAAGCTACTGTTTGATCAAGCCATTACGGAAGCGACACCAGAGAATTGGCGAAAAGCAGTCCAGCATGTAATTAAGCAAGAGGACAAAATGTGGGATCTTGACAACCTCATCGATCAGACAGTCGATCCTTTAATTATAATGTCAAAAGGTGATGACAGTTCGTCAGATGACGAAGAAGACTACAATCTATTATAATTTTAAATTGTTATACACTGTTCAAAAAGTGCCAGATCCAAAAGTGACATTTTCAACTGTTTTACTCTACATATTATGTTCAATAAATTTGTGAAAAAAATATATTATTCCATTTAAACAAAAGTAACTTTCTAAAATAAAATAGCATTTAAGTACATTAATTATAAGGTAAAAAACAAGTCCCAGTTGCACGCCTTTGGCGAACCGTTTTCAATGTTTATCAGTGGGTAACAATGGGCAAAACTCATAAATTGACCCAAAACCGGGTGGCATTACCTGCAATCAACGAAAAGAAAGAATTTTACATTGAAACTAATACCCAACTAAGGTAGTGGCATAAAATATTGGTGGATCACCAGGTACCACTTTTGCATACCTAATGAGGTTTTATTGCTCTACACACTTCTGAAATAGAGTATAATAGCTCAACTTTTTCATCAACACCCGCACAATTCAAAATGGCTGCCCAGTTAGTATTTAATAAATCATGGTTAAAATTATGGGCATCAAAGTGCTTAAAATCTCTAAATTGAATAAACTTAGGTTCAATTTAATGAGTAAACTGCAATAAACTATTTGATGGTCCGTAGTTCCATGAAAATTTAAATCCTCAACATTACCTTTTAACAGTTTATCTCCCGACAGTAATATCACATCATCAAGATGCTGATTGACGCTCATAACGAGTTGGGTTAATGACAATTTGTCTGAATTCGAAACTTTCCAATAGGCGGTTAAAATGCAAGTTACATTAGGACTAACGAATAGATTTAAATTTAAATCTAAGGCAATAACTTCATCACAACATGGAACAACATTGCTAAAGGTGGCTTCTAAGATGTTTAATGCAGATAACACGCTATCCTTGGGAGGTCTGTAAAATACCCCGATTGCGATTGAAACGTCCCCAATTTTTAATTTGACCCAAAGTTGTTCAAGGCAATCCTGAATTTCCCCAGTATTAATTCTCGAAACAATCAAGTTATTCTAATGTACAAGCCAACACCTCCACCTCTCGTTTTCCTATCCAGTCTGTAAAAATGAAATCCATTAATGGCAACTGCAGAGTTCAAGATATTTGAATTCAGCCAACTCTCTAAAATTGCTGAAATATCCAGTTTCAAACTATCGAAAGAATTTTCCTAATTACATCTAGACTTGGTAATACAGATCTAACATTAACATGACCAATTCTTAAACTGCTGTTAGATATTATTGTGGTCATAAATAAAAATAAGCTAAATTGAGCATAACCTGACTGAGAAAACTAAAAATATAAGAAAATAAATATAAAATAAACCCCTCATAGAAGTTTCTCCAAATCGAAATCACTGCGGATTGTACACTGCAATAGAATATTAACACTGCAAAGTAAACTATAATGAGCTTCTTCACAAATTCTAAGAAATGAACATTTTGTTTTAATACGCTTGGTTATCATTAGGGAAAAGTGGAAGGAAAGAGATCTTGATTGACTTGGAGTCGTAAAACAATGCTAGAACTCTGTAGAATAGAAGCAGATAAAATAAAATGGGCAGGCAGAAAGTTGTATTAAAAAAGCACTACATGGAACGCACTTCAATCAGACTCTAAAGGAGTATTTCGACGTCGAACTATTAGTTAATCTCGGGGTAGCTTCTTCCTGAACCTAAATAAAGGATTTTAATGGCTTTATAAGATAAAGTCTTCCAATGAGAAGCAATTTGAAATTTGTTGACTAAGCAATACAGTCTGACAGATTTGGGTCCGTTGTTAAGCATCGGAGTCCATACAGCATATTACGGAAGGTCAGAGATTTGCGCAAATGGAATATAAAGATCAAAACAATCTAGTAGTGAGAATATTCCACCCAGAGTTAGCAGTAAAACTAAACGTCATGACAAACAAGGTACCATCTTATAAGTATGCCCTGAAGTTGATGCTTGAATGTGACAAACACAAATCGTACTGTGATCGGATTGTCGTTACAAATCAGCGGGTAAGTAATATTGACCTGGCTTAATTCTAATAGATCAAGTTTCTAGGAAAACAACGCTTATGATATTGGTATCCCGAACAACAACAATTAAAGAGCCAAATATGATGAAAAGATCGTTAAATATAGAGATTTAGAACACCAGATTGGGCAATGAGAGAAGTGTAGACTGTTCTAATCACTATATCAATAAGAGAAGTAATTCCGAGTAGTCTAACTGAGACCATTAAGCGACTGCAATAAAATGATGCAAAAATCAGCACTGCTATCCACATCACAGATCATCTGAAAGCTCTTCGGAGACGGTTTATTGTTAGTTGAATTAAGTAAGTTAGGTCTGCCCTCCACGAGGCTTGATCTCTCTAATATTTTGGATATCTCGAATTAGTGCATGTACCTCCCAATTCAGGTTAAAGTGTTATGTCAAAAACCATGAAGTAAAATGTTTACTTCAGAGCATGGCTAATAGAGTTAATGGTATATTGGGACTGAAGACGTGCAGCCTCCATCATAAGAATCCGTAAACAGCGGTATAGGTTCGAGTATGTGCAAAATAGATTTATAATTTTTTTTCTGTAAATTAAGGAGAAAATTATTTAAGTGAAATTAGTTAAAAAAAACCCTTCTTCTCGTTCACTGCTTTACTTTCTATATAAATGGAGTAATTATAAATATATATAAATTTGACAATATGAAACGACCAATAATTTATAATATTTTAATTTGAATATATAAATTTTAAAATGAAAATATAATTTTTAATAATATGTCTACTATTAGCAGTAAGTTCTTAGTTGAAAGTTTTTCTTTTATTGAACAAATTTCATTTATTTTATAATGCAACCTACATTATTTTTATTTGTAGTATTTAAAAAGTATATTCTTTACAAATTATTTAATTATAATTTTTGTTTTAAATATTTTAATTTTTTTGAATAATTTTAAAAATATATTTTTAGGAAAATTCCATAAACCTTGTTTCTTTTAAATTCTTGTAATACTTTTAGGGAAATTTATAGGTTTCATTCGCTAATGGACTATATTTAACATTTAGTCAGACCATAAGGTTATACTACTTAATTTTCTCTTTAGTCTTATTAGTATATTTATCGACTGGTTACTTTTCTGTCCATAAAAAAATTCTACAGTTTTTATTAGGTGCACACTTTCCATTTCCTTTATAGATAAAAATTTCGCTCCAAAGTTGTGCATAGGTAACTTTCTTTAAAATTGGCGCAATAATAAATAATTATTTGTGAGAACAAGATAATTATAGTGAATTGCCGATAAAAAGCCATGATTAACTACAATAAGAGTTATTATTGTATTATCAGGTTTACAATTACTTTTATAGCTAATATAATTGGATAGTAGATTTGAAAGTTTAGCATACATTAGAAAATATTTAAAAAATTTTAGATTCTTTACATTTTGAGAGCGTAGAAATGCCACATCGTACTTTTTACTTTTTCCTTCCTATTTTCTTTCCTTTTAAATGAGTAAAATAAGCATGCATTTTGTTAAAAATAAATCTTGATATTTTTTGTGACAAAATTATCTTACCAAGCGCATCTAGTTGATTTTTTGATTTTATACTTTTTCAAGCAGATTGACATAAAGCTCACAAGTTACTTTTAGTGAATATATACTGCCCAAACTCTCTCCTCTGGATATTATGTATAAATTCTTACAAGAATTGTAATCATATCGCTCCAATAAAGGAAATTCCTTTATTTATATGTTCATTAAGAAAATGTTGCGCATGATATTTGGTTTAGTATTTATTAAACTCGCAAAAATTTTAGTATTTATTAAATTTTGCATATATTGTTAAATTTATTTATTATTAGTATTATTTAATATTATTTTATTTATTTATTATTAGATAACATGCCATATTTTAACGTTTCGCCATCCCTTAAGGGTGCATTTTGGGGCCGGTTTTGCTTACTATATACAGATCGTGTTTTCGTACTTATAGGAAACCGCATAGAGGCAAAATTTTGCAACGTCGCGCGTGTACGAGTGCCTGCGACAGAGCACCGCCCCGGCCGGCCCGAGGACGGGATTAGTAAACATCTGACTTTTGTGGGAGTTGCGTCGTTTGGCGACAAAATGTCCCAAAATATTACGCGAAAATCCAGGCATTTTTAAAATATTTATTCTAATGCGGGTTTTACAGACAGTGTTTTGCATAATGAAAATTAAAGCGTTATTCTAATAAAAAATTAAATATCAACTCTGATAAAAATATAATAAGAAATCGAAAATAAAACTCTAATAAACAAACTTAACAACAAATCATTTTTTAAATAAAATGCTCAAATAAACCGCCTTCTTTCGCTAAACAAAAACTTAACCTATCGTAAAAGCTATTTCGCACCTCCAAAAGAGCTTCAGGTAAAATGGAATTGGCACCTTCGACAATTTTATTTCGCAACTCCTCTAAATTTGTTGGCTCACTAAATTCATGCTTGTAAATGGTCTGCTTAAGGTAACCCCACAGATAAAAGTCATTTGGAGACAAATATGGAGATCTAGGAGGCCATTTAATATCGCCAGTCCCACTAATAAGGCGGTTAGGAAAAGTATTTGTTAAAAATTCTTTTACCCTAGTTATGAGCGTTATGAGCAGGACAGCCATCTTGCTGAAAATAAACCAATCCCAGGTCTACATCAGGTAGGGTTTGAATGGCAGGAAGAACTTGGTTTTGCAGCAACTTAAGGTACTTTTGGGCGCTTAAAGTGCCATTAATAAAAAATGGCCCTATAAAATTGTCGCCCAAAATACCTGCCCAAACATTCAATTTCTGAGGATACTGGGTACCAAACTGAAAACTTCTGTGCTCGTTTTCCTGAGACCAATAACGAACAATGGAAGGATTGTGTTTGCCAGGTAATGAAAAAGAAGATTCATCAGAAAACAAAATATTTTTTAAAAAATATTCGTTTTCATTTGCCTTTTCCATCATGGTTTCACAAAATTCCATTCTTCGCCACTGGTCTTCAGGAAATATTTCCTGAGTTTTTGAATACTTGAAACATTTGTACCCATATTTTTTCCAGATACGAGCAACAGTTTTATTGCTCATTCCCAGTTCCTCTTCAACACTTCTAGTGGACCGTGTCGAATCAAGTTCTAGGGTACAGCAAACCATTTCTTCCCGCCGTTCTATATCCTGGACCACTTCAACAGGTGGTTCTTGACGTTTTGTGTGACATTTTTTACAATCTTGAAGACAAAAAGATGAGTTACTTATTATATTGGGTATTACGTCACTTATAGTAAAAAACAATTTAGAAATTTTTATCTCACACGCTCAACAATTGAAAAGAAGAAGAAAATAGACTTATTCACGTATTTAAAAGAAATATGAACTTAAATCTGTAACGATACCGTTCGATATACTTAATTTAATTTAAGTTCAATAAGTTTTAAATTAAATTAAGTATATCGAACGGTATCGTTACAGATTGATATGACAAAAAGATGTCTCAAAATTTGTAACCACATTTAAAACCGTTTTTGCACAAGGAATCGGTCTATTCTCAAATGTCACTGAAAACAAATCTCTACATTGTACTGCCGAATTGCCTCCATATAACCATTTAATTAGTTGAACTCTTTCAGAAGGGGTATAAATAGCCATAGTGAAAAAAACACGAAAATAAGCTCAAAAATTATTAATGCAACGTGCAGTAATACAGCAAAGTGAGGTCTGCTGACTCCCGGTTCAAAAAATAAAAACGAAAAATTCCGCCGCCTGCAAGCCGCAAGCCATTATTTTGGGTAATACGTAGCTCACGATAACGCGATCTCTATACCCCCCTTTTAGGAGAATGGAGGGAATGGCTAGGACGATTCCTTGATCTAAATTTAGATGTCTTCGTATTGGGTTATGTCAAGGGTCTTATGAATTAAAATTAATTTTTACAATATACCTCAAAACACTTAATATTTTCGCAACAGTTTAAATTTCAGACAATAATTAACATACAGAGTGATATGTACAAAAATAGTTAGTATTGGCCACTGTTATATCACGAGCTCATATAGGAAAAGTTTTTGTCAAAAAATACTCGAACAAAAGTACCAATCGACAAGTCTTATCTTTTTTTTAATTAGGTGACCGTGTACACTTCATTGAATTTATTCCATTTGGCTGATACTTATTGTATATCAACAACAAGGTTTTTTTATAAACATCAGAGAAATGAACATCACTTAAAAGCAATGTATTGGAGCTCATGTTATATTTGATCATCATCATCTCCTTCAATTTGGACCATAACTTATGAGGCATCTTGTATACTATACAGAATTAAATTTATGCTAATAGCTCAACGTCATGTTATTGTCTAATTATATCTTTAATATTAAAGATAGTTATATTATACATGATAGTAGATTTCTAAAAATTAATATAAAGTTAATTGCGTCTTCTATACATCAAATTAAAAAAACAAAAGTCATTTTGTCTTAATTACCTTTGCAACGTGTTTTGCATTTTAAAAGATTCCTAATACCAAATACCTGTATTCATGCAATTTTTTTCTTGCTTTTTATTAATATCACTTAGCTGCAGCAAATTTAACCAATGTCTATTTCATTTTAAACTAAATTATAATATCAAAATTTCCATTCACTCTGTGTTTTACACCGATCACGGTATCTTAAAATAGATATTACGCATGAACGAACATACGAAAACAACGAGGACACGGTTTATACAAACTTTTTACAAAAAATGCAAAATGACAGCCTTTAAGACCCAGGTGACCTAAAAAACCTGCGAAATTAAAGCAACAGTTATTTTAGTCTACTTAAAAAAATAAAAAAGTAATATACTTGTTATGAAAACAAATTACATATACTTAAATAGCCTGGTGCTTCGACGTAAGCAGGTAGTTTTTTTTAATTCCTACTCTACAATAGATTATAATTACATGTATCTATTTTTTGTTCATATACATAATAAAAATGTTTTTAATTGCTATTTCGAATAACATGAAAAAGTTATCCATAATTCTCAAAGAAATTTTCTTATAGTCTTGTTGATCCTCTATTTTTTAGCGATTATGAGGCTGTGGAATAATAACGCACTATTTGCACAAGAGAAGTTAGTAATGATATTTTTGCATATTGCTATATAAAATTATCTTCTTTAAAAAATACCCAAAACATGGTTTCACCTTTTCGCGAATTCAAGGGAATAAATGAGAACACATTTAACTCAGTTCTATTTCAAGTGCGATGAAGTGTATTATTTACGTGATATGAGAAATAATGTTCTGATTCAACATTTGTTTCTTTTATTCGATGGGCATATACCTTTAAAGGTATGCGCGTAAACAACCAGCACCTATGTTAACGCCAGTGCTAATGGCTTTAATAAGGGAACGGGATAATCTAAGATCATATCTAAGATATATAGCAATCGCCAAACAAGCGAATCGCCAGGAGATTTGTTTGTAATATTGCCTTTCTGCTATCTTAAACCATTATCGCATGTAATTCATTCTTGCTTGAAACTTGTTGCTAAAATCAAAAATCCAAGTATTCTTAGCTTTGTTCTGTAAGTTTATTGCCTATATGTTATCAAAAACCCTTGAAAGCTTAGTGGTTATTTGGGAGCAAATAATTTGTTACCCAATCATCAATCGGATTTTAGAGCTGGTCATATTTTTCACAGCACTGTTAAATTTGGTGCATAATATTATTAGAGCCCTTAATAAGAACATGGATATGATCTCGGCCTCTCTAGATTATTCTAAAGCCTTTGATATGCTCGATCACGACTTTGTGCAAAACTTAAGTATCTCGGCTTCAATAAAACTGGAGTAGCTTTCTTCAGGAGTTATTCATCTGGTCGGCAGCAGTATGTGCATGTTGGTAATTATTCTTTATTAAAAAACATTGTTTCTGGAATTCCACAAAGATTTATTATTGACCCATTATTATTCTTAATTTTTACATTTAATATTCAAGTTTATTAAATTAATATAATATATATTAAATTAATATATATTAATATATATTAAATAATAATATATTAAATTAATATTATAAATTCGGCAGATCCAGAAGAAGCCGAAGTTTATGTTAATGAAGATGTAAATTATTATGTGCAGGGACGGATCTAGAAAATATTTTCAGGGGGGTCCATCGAAAAAATCTTATCCCCAAATAATCTTCTAATCTAATTAAAAAGATTATCCCCTCACAAATGACCATTTTGCTGAGTACAATGTAAGTGCACTGTAAATAATAAGGTAAGAGATGAGCAGTCCACATACTTCGTAGTAACCAAGAGAAAAGTACTGTGTTGCGTATTCTGACACTTCATGAAACACTTGCTATTGTTTGAGGCTAACTGTCTAAATATTAATCAAGAATAGATGTAATAGCAGTCATTTCAACAGATTAAGAAACAAAATGCCATTCACTCAAACTATAGTGATTTTCTACGACAATTTTTCTCTGTGTTCTGTTGCATTTTCTGTAACTCATTTCTTTGTGTTCAATCTCTATGATTTTTCATTGATATTGCATTAACCTATAGTTCAATTGAATGTGTCTGAAAAAAAATTGTAGAAATATCATAAATCAAAAACTATTACAGACTACACTTGAAATTACAATAAAATCATAGTTTTGTATGATACTGCGAAGTACAACAAAATTCGATATCTTTTTCATAATTTTATTCCAATCAGTTTTTTCGATAAATGATTTATGGGTATCGTGACATAAAGGATGACGTCTTAAGTAAGGCTAACCCATTGAGTAGTTCCTCTTTAGTCTTGTTACGCAAATACGGCTTCAATCTACGTAAAGTTGAAAATGACCGTTCACTTGAAGCTACTGTGACGGGCAATGTGGCACTGATTTGAAGGAGCCTATAGATATGTTTGTAAAACTGCTCATCACATAGGTCGAGAGCGTGGAGTAATATTTTCGGTCGTTCCCTGACAGGAAGTTTCACGCAAAATCTGAAACAATACATATATTTTTGTATAATTCACAAATTATACACCATGTACTTTTTGTATATGTACCTTTTCCACGTTTTCAAATCCAATTTTATTTCTTCAGTTGTCTCAGTAAATTGTCTTGGATTTATGGAATTTACTACGAAATGGTCTTGTCGAATTCAACCTCATCAATCTCTGTACATTTTGCTGGGATAATATTTTGTATCTTGAAAAGCAGATGTCGTTGTTTTAAAAATCTTGTTTCAAGCTCTTCAGAGTAATTGTTCAAAAATGGAATGTGGAGTGATTGCCTATAGAACTCTTTAGCATTTTAAGCACAGTTGTCCGGATTTTTCTGACGTCCTGCTCGTCGAGGAACCGTCAGCACGGTCTCAATCGATTCAGCAATCTGTGTCGCTGATTCAAAAATTTCTCGGAATGTTTCGTCTGCCTTTGTACGCATGTCCTTTATTTCATCATGGACATCGTTCGCGTATTCAATGCATTTACTTAGATCCTAATCTTCTTTTTGTAAATTGAGACTCAAACTTTTAGTTAATCCAAAGATAGGTTTGAGCACTGCCAATGAAATTATAAACTGTGGCGTTCAAATAGAAGCAAGTAGCTCATGCGGCTGCACACCATCAGATTATACTTTCAGCTCGTCCATTTCTTCCAGAGTGGAATTAATGAATCTTATGCTATTGCTATCGTAGAACAGGCTAAGTGATGCGAGGTGTTAAATCCAACGCGTTTCGCAAAATTTCAGAAGACGAGTTTGCTTGGCGCCAGTCTTCGATTCAAGAATGGTTTCTTTAAAATAATTCCAGCCTTGTTACAATTTCGAAAGAAACTGACGACTTTTTTGACCGTCCCCAGCAGTTGCGAATCGGTGCAATGTCGCATGCGTGACAGATAGCCGGATTCAAATTGTGGTTTGCACAATGAAAATTAGGTGCATCTAAACTTGAATTTTTAACAATAACTGCACATCCTTTGAACTTTCCACTTATAGCTCGTGCTCCATCATAACCCACAACGAAGATCATCGTCAGTGTTGTATTATTTTCTCCTTTGAAAATTATGTATGTCATTGAAGTACACTGAAATGCGAATTCACCTTGCCCTTTCATGTAGTGAATCTCAATGCCAAGTTTTTTTTAACGATGTTAACAGTGTATTAGCCAGTCCTGCGCCTGTCACATCCTCTACAGGTACAAAACACAAAAAATCTTTTCGTATGACGTGTTTCCCTGCTACTTTTCGTACATACCGGACTCCAATAGAAAATTGTTCTATTCCACTTATATCAGTCATTTCATCGGCAGTGACTGCTGTGACATTGGCGCGCTATTCGAATAATGGTATTATAGATAAATCGTAAATTGTATTCGCTGTATATTATAACCACTGCCGAAGATTCATACTGATTATTATAAGTGAGGAGAAGACACCAATGCGTGATCCCCAGATTTGTACTCATGCAGTTTTTAAAGATGATTTTGCAGAAAATGCCTTGTGAATTTCAAATCAAAATTTGAAGTGAAAAATTTTTCGTGAGACCGATATTTCGGGGGGTGTCTATGTTGCTATTCTAAAGAGCATAATCTAAAGATCAATCCTAAAAAAACTAAGGTACTGTTGTTTTACTCAGGTGATGAGAACAGGAAACTGTAGGGCAGATTGAAGTTGATTTTGGAAGGCTTTGAATCAGATTGACCTTTTCAGAGAGTCCAATAAATTTAGGAGTCAATCAATTTCAAATTTAAAGAACATGTTAAAAATTAATTACAAATACTTATATTAAAATGAAAATTATTTGTGCCAATACGTTAATTTTTAACTATAAAATAAGAAAAAACTTTGTGAGTCCTTGGTATTATCAATATTTAACTACTGCAATATAGTTTTATATCTATGTTTAGATTTAGTTGCAAAAAACCTTGTTTACAAATCGTTCACAAAAAGATGTCGTTTCATCTTCAGCCTACGAATATACAGGGTGTTCATTTGAAAACTTCCCACCACGGATTTATCGAAAGCCACTGTTAAAAAAAAACGCCGAAATACATCAAAAGGTTTGTCAAGGAGGACAACTTTCTAACCTAAAATTACTTCACCCCCTTTCACCCTCAGCCCCCCAGGGTCATCCCCTAAAAATTTTCAATGGCAAGGTGTATCGAGTAATAGCTTGTTTAAAAGGTCTCTCGAAGTCTTTTATAGGGTTTGCTAAATTTATGTATAAATTTATATATTTATAGGGTTTTATTTAATATTTATTAGGGTTTGCTAAATTTACAACTCGTTTATAATTTAAAACGGAAACTACCAACATAAACAGCAGTTCCGAAGATTAGACGTGGAAAAAACTAAATAACAACCTGAATTTTTTTTCCGCATTCGTTTCATCAACACAGATATCCTAGGCGAACTGTATTTATTGTTATACCTGCTTAGTAATTATTTATAGTTGCTAAGGAAAATAATGGATGGAAAAAAACGTGATCATCGGCGAATTTTGGATGAAGCCGCTCAAGTTGAAGTTTTGGGTCATTTTGGAATAAATCCTAATACTTCATTACGCAAAATTGTTGCTGCTACTGGTATTTCATTAGGCTCTGTTCACACAGTTACCAAACTTCATAAATTTCATCAATTCAAAATGAAAATATTGCAAGAGTTAACCGAAGACGATTTCGATAGGCGAGTTGAGTTTTGTGAAAAAATGACTGAAGCGATTAATGATAATACTATTCATGTAAAGAATATCTGGTTCAGCGATTAATGCACATTTTATCTAAATGGATTTGTTAATAAGCATAACTGTAGATATTGGAGCAATGAAAATCCTCATGCATTTGTAGAAGGGCATAACCAGTACCCTCAAAAAATTAATGTATGGGCAGGCATTTTAGGAAATAAAGTGATTGGGCCATTATTTATTAACGAAAATTTAAATGGAGACATTTATTTGGATATGTTGGAAAATACCATCAATCCGCTTATCACTGAATCCATTGAAAACCAAATCGATGATGATGGAAACCCTATACTTGATGAGGCTGAAATATATTTCTAGCAAAACGGCGCTCCTCCTCACTATGTTCTTCCCGTTCGGCAATAACTAGACGACGAGTTTCCAGATAAATGGATAGGGCGAAGGGGGCCTATAGAATGGCCTGCTAGATCTCCTGATATAACGCCGTTAGACTTTTTTCTATAGGGTCATTTGAAATCTATTGTGTTTACTCCCCAACCTGAAAGCTTGGATGAACTTCGTCAATGCATCATCGAGAGATGACAAATAAAAACTGATATTTTTATGTTTTCTATCTGAACAAATTAAGATAAACAAAGATTTTTCTAATTTTCTCGAAAACGAATCAACCGATTTAAAAAAATCAATCGTCAAAATAAAAGACTTTTAAACAAGCTATTACTTGATACCCCTTGCCATTTAAAATTTTTAAGGGGATGACCCTGGGGGGCAATGGGTGAAAGGGGGTGAATTAATTTTAGGTTAGAAAGCTGTCCCCCTTGACAAACCTTTGACGTATTTCGGCGTTTTTTTTAAACAGTGGTTTTCGATAAATCCGTGGTGGGAAGTTTTCAAGTGAACACCCTGTATGATCATGTGTGTACTAAAATCGGGCAGTAAAAGTGGCTACATATTTTAAATACAGTAAAACTGAACTACACACGTCAAAATGGTCTAGTTATTAAGGCATTAAAAGATGATGAAATGAATATTTGGACATTTATTTGGAAAATATTGAAATTAAAGAAATCTGAATTTATTTTGGAAACACTGTTAAACATTCATTTATCAAAAAAGGAAAAGTTTTTGAGGTAATAGTGTATTACCACTTCTGTTGTTAATAACAGTTTGACATCTGTTTGGCTAGCTTTTAATTAAATTATCAATGTTTTCCTCGCTTTGCTCAATTTTTAGCCATCGCTCTTCACATTTCATATAGTTTTGCATACATTTCAGCAACTCTTCCCTTGTCTAGAACACTTTTCAGAATATCGCATACGTGCTCGATAGGATTTAAATAAAAGGATTGCACAGGCACTGAATATTATCCTGCTTCAAAAAGTTTCTAGCAGTTCTTGCAACATAAGTGCAAAATTTTCACCAAATTCACTAGCCCATGGATGAACAATGGATTCCAGAAATTGATTTCAATTTTCATTCGTTGTTACGGAACCTTAAAGGGGAATCAGATTAATCCGAAAACCTATCCAAACTCCAGCCTAAACCATCAAAGCTTGGTAAATAAGAGGCGTTGACAGGTATTCGCCACACCTTTAGCTTTCTTGAATGAGAACGTAAACCAAATCTTGATTCATCGGTAAACAGAATGCCAA
This sequence comes from Anthonomus grandis grandis, assembly GCF_022605725.1. Taxonomy (NCBI): domain Eukaryota; kingdom Metazoa; phylum Arthropoda; class Insecta; order Coleoptera; family Curculionidae; genus Anthonomus; species Anthonomus grandis. The sequence goes on from NC_065562.1 coordinate 7,539,869, forward strand.
CTCTGATGTTTTTCGGATTATCCTAATCTCCTCAGGCGATTTTTACGGGTAGGCCTTTGCAGCCTAGCCTCCAATAATATAATAATATATTCAGCAGATAATACATTCATACATTATAACATTATAAAATAACTACTTAACTGCTAAAAATACCCAGTGCACAATGGTATTTTAAAAATACTGTGTGTGCATGTCCTGTGTATCCAAATTAATTAATTAAAATAAAAACAATTTTTAAGAAAATAATATATAAACAAAAGTGATTCAAAAATTAACAATAAAATAGAATTAAATTAAATTAAGGAGAAAAAACAGGAAGAAGAAGAAGCAGTAGTATGTGTATCATACTAACCAAGTGCCGTTATCATCTAATATCCAGTCGTGAATTCTACATTTAATTTTGTTATAGGGTGTATTTCTGAGTTCTACGGGAAGTTGATTATAGATTTTTGCTGAGGTATATGTTAAAGTTTTTTAACATTTAGTTTTTGTGGTCTTTGGGATAGTTACATTCTTATTTAAAGCTTGTCTAGTGTTCTGATTGTGAGATGAAATGCAAGTAGTGCGGATTCTTACACAGAAGCCTAACCACTGCTTTCAAGTAAATTTGATTTACTTGAAAAAATTTAGCTTCTCTACATAAAATATCCAAGAAATATAACTTTGGTTTGTTAAACATTACCTTTAGATCATATTTTTGGGAGGTTTCAGGATGGTCTTACTTGTTCCGCCCCAAGCTGTTATGCAGTAGTTTATAATTGATTTAGCCAGAACATGATAAATGGTCGTAAGGGTCTTTTTTTGTATAAATTGAAGTCTTAATTGACGAAATTTATAAATAAGTTTCTGAACTGGAGAGGAAATAAACTCAAGAGGGTGGTGCCTTTAAATTTTCTTCCAAAATAACACCCAAATATTTAACTTTGGTCTGCCTTTTTATTTGCAGGGTGCAAGAACATTCAGTTATGCCACAGTCGTTTTCGTGTAATGTGATCTCTTTTAATGTGCTAGATGTTCTTGAATCTATAGAAAAGCATAAGAACCTTGACTTTTCTTGAGTTTAGTGTTAAATTATAATTATAATTTAGATTTTTTTCATGGAAGACTCCGCAACAGTCTTTACATCCTTTCAAGACTTTTCCTTAATCATTATTGCGGTATCATCTATAAAACACACCATGTCGACATTAGGTAACAACTGCAACAACTCACATATATAGAGAACAATATCAAGGACAGTTCCCTGTGGCACACTATATTCTACCAACCTAGGCAAACTGACACATCGATTTATTTTGGTGCTTTGTATTCTTTGGTTAATGTAACTTTCAATAATCAAAGTTAATTCCAATATTTTCCAGTCTTTTCAGCAGAATATTATGTGTCAGAGTGTCGAATGCTTTGCTGAGGTCTAGAAATATCGCCATGCACCTCTCGTTACAGTCAAAACACTTTCCTATCTGTTCTGTAATACAATTGACCGCATCTTCTGTACTTTTATTTTGTTTAAATCTAAATTGGAATTGTGACAAAAAATAATTTTTTTCTAAAACTCGTTAAGTCTAAGTTTCATGCATTTTTCTATGATTGTTGAAAGATTACTGGTTAAAGCTATGGGTCTATAATTACTAATAATTTTTTTATCTCTTGATTTATGCAACGGGGTTACAATAGTATGTTTGAAAATTGAGCGAAAAACACCAGTCTCAATTACTAAATTTACAAGTTGTAGAATTGGTTTAATAATGTGCTTATGATACTTTTTTAAAAATAGTGCAGGTATTTCGTCAGCCCCACATGCCAAAATTCATGTATTCAACTAATATTTGGCCTTCGCAGGCGAAACCGCGTTTTCTATAAACTTCACGAACTTGGATGGCTCAATATGAAAAATCGAAGAATTGCTCATTCTTTGAAATTTTTTATAAAATTTTAAAATATCGTAGTCCGCCTTACCTTCATCAGAAAATATCTTTTAGAAATAATGTATAACATACACCATTATATACCATTTTAATTTAAGAAGAAATACTTTTCATATGTTATAGGAGGTAAAGTAAATTTTTTGATACAACATCCATCTCTACAATTTGATACGCATGAATATCTAAAAACTGTGCGCGTATACAAACCCCCAGCTCCTCAGTTAACACTAGCGCTAATGGTTATAATAAGGGAACAGAATAAGGCACATAAAATATAAACTAAACAAACCTAGTAGTAATTATATACCCTTGTAACCTTGCACTCGCGTCCACTCGTAGAGAAAAAAGGGTCATTTATGTTTTTTGGTATAGCAAAAGAATTATAAATCGTTTTGTAACAGTCTTAGACAAATGAAAGTATATACGTCGGCTCAAAAAATAGCCATTAGTGACATTCGGATAAAACTATCACTTAAGAAGGCTTTAGCCAGGTCAGTAAATATATCTATAGTTTTGAACCTATTATCGAGGTTTTTAATTTTAAAAACATTGTAGTCAATGTTGTTAGCTTAAACCGTTTATGGAACCATATTGCTTCTTTAATAAAAAGAAGAGTGTCAACTTAATAACGTTTGCATATGCCAGGTGCAAATATGTACAGATGATACTGTGACGGTTCAAGTACTCTAATTTTGCCAGCACCGAACACCCGGCCACAATGTGATCAATATGCTCCAATTAATGGAGTAACTCCATCTAAATGTCAGCTCCTCACTTATTGTTAGCTTTTCAATCTTCTTCACGAATTGTCCCTGCAATTCCTTATTCTCCCAGTTGTTTTTTATTGGATCTTTAAAAGCAAGCTTGTTCCTGATAGCTTTTAATTTTGCTTTTTACCTACTTCAGTTTCACCCCGAAAATGAAGTAGACCGGGGTGACGGTCGTTGAAATAATTAGTAGTATAGTAATTATTTTTTTCTGTTTCCATGTCTTCGAACTTCTGTGGCTAATTTCATATACTCTGCTATTTTCTCATTGTATTTCTTCGAACTTGGGGTCGTTAGGTATTGATATATCGATGAGATAGATGATTTGTACTTTTTCTTATTGGAAAACAATCTATGGTCGATTGCATGCTATTGTTTTATCTGTGCGAATTTCTATGTCCCAGTATAGTTTGTATTCGTTGGTATCTATAATAGTGGTTGAGGAATATTTGTAGTATGGTATTTCCTCTTTGATAAGTTTATATGTCTTTGCGAGTGCCTGAATGAATCATTTTTCCTGCCATATTGTGTCTTTGGATGTATTCTGTGCCTGCTAAGATGTTGCATCCACCGGTAATATGATCTATCGTTTCCTTTTGTATTAGTGAAAGTTTCTGCATAATAAAGCAGTTTTGTGTTATCTATAGAAATCCACCTACAACGGCAGTGGATATGGCGCAGAGAATACGAGATGCATTTGCTCAAGTATCTCTGCAAATGCTAGATAAACTAGAAAGAAGTTTTCAGGAACGTATTAATTTTTACATTATTACACGTATTAATTTGGACACGTAATTTTCCTGATATTGTACTTCTGACTGAGCACTGGTCGAGGCCTAGTGAATGTTTTTTAATATCTGATTATGTTCCTATATCAAATTTTTGTCGTCAACAATCTATACATGGAGGAACCATGATCTTGGCTAGGCAAACAATTGAAACGAGTGTTTTTGAATTCTCTCTTTCTTTTTGTAAGCGTTTTAATTTATATATTCTTTGTATTTATAGGCCACCTATATTGCTATGTTTCTGGACAAACTTGATTCTCTTTTATCCCAGTTGTCCCTACACTCTAAGGTTATATTGGCTGGTGACTTTAATATCAACTACACTGATGAAACCTTGCCACGTACTTCTCTTTTAGGTATTTTAAATTCTTACGACTTGAAAATGCACGTTCTTTCTCCCACACGAATAACTTCTTCATCTGCAACTACAAGTGACTATTTCTGTACAAATTTTGATGACGTTTTATGCACAGTACTCCCATCTGGTATTTCCGACCATGAAGCTATTCTTGCTAAAATGCCATATAATACTGTATTATCTTCATCTCATTATATGGGAAGAATTTTCAGCAGGAGAAATTTCAATGCTTTTTCTGCTGCTACAGCTTCGGTAAATTGGAATGCACTTGAAACGGCTTCTGACCCACTTACTTTATTTTTTCAAGTTCTGTGTGATAAGATCAATCAGTGCTTTCCTAAAATGAGGCTTAAAACTAAGAAACGAAAACCATGGGTTACAAGAGGCCTTAGAATTTCAGCTAAAAACCTCCGTTTTTTGACTAAATTATGCAAATATACCACAAATGAAAATATCCTTGTATATCATCAGAAATACCGTAGTCTGTATAGAAAGACAATTAAAGCAGCAAAAATTTAATTATTATAGGGATCGCTTAAATATGTCATCAAATAGGCAAAGAGAGTGTTGGTCGATTATTAATGATTTTAGACATTGCCATAGAAAAGTATCTGAACCGGAGTTAAGACCTGACATTTTAAACGACTCTTATTGTGATATACCTAATATCTTGCTCAAGGGCATTCGTAGTAACATTGATCCCTTACACTATTTTCAACAAGTGTCGGTTGAGCATTCATTTTTCTTTCATCCTATCGATCTTACCGAAGTAAAAAATGAAGTCAAACGCCTAGAAAACCATAAATCATCTGGAGCTGATGGGATATCTTCGAGGTTGTTACTCTTTTTGCCTGATTCAGCCTTAAATGCTTTAGTTTCTGCCATAAACAATTCTTTACATATCGGCATTTTTCCGTCATGTTTAAAAGAGGCAGTGGGTATCCCTCTTCATAAGGGTAGAGATTTGGATCAGCCTTGTAATTTCCGTCCCATTTCTATTTTGTCTACCCTCTCTAAGATAGTTGAAAAACTTGCAAAAAGCAGAATTTTGTCCTTTTTACATCATAATGGCATTTTGTCTGCAAATCAGTTTGGATTTCAAGCCGGTAAAGGGACTCATGGTGCTGTTTTTAGCTTTTTGGAGAGTGTCTATGTGTCCTTGAATTCTGGAGAGTCATCGGCGGCAGTGTTTTCTGATCTATCCAAAGAATTTGACTGTGTGGATCATGGAATACTGTTATCTAAGCTTGATAAATATGGTTTTAGGGGCGTAGCGTTGCGATGGCTTGAGTTCTATCTATCAAATCGTACTCAGAAGGTTACAGTGTATGGGCGTTTGTCTGCTTCTAGATCCCTAAAATGTGGCGTTCCCCAGGGTTCAGTGTTGGGACCACTGTTATTTTTACTGTATGTGGATGACTTGAGTTCATTGAAACTGCAGGGCAAGGTGGTTCAGCTTGTTGATGATACCACCATACTATGGAGCCATAAAAATTCTGATTATATTAAGACTTGTATCCTTGAAGACCTTCAGATTCTATCAGGCACCACCCTGCTTCCAACAGGCTCGTGTTTAATGTAAGAAAGACGTCTATTATGGGGTTTAAGTGCGATGTTCAGGGTCTGATGTTTGACGAAAATTCCCTCTTACAGAATAAAGAGTGCTGCAAGTTCCTAGGAATTACCATTGATGGTCGCCTTCGGTTTGAAGATCATATTTTACATTTAGCTGGGAAATTATCTTCTGGATGTTTTGCAGTAAGAATGGCAAAGCAAGAGCTGGGAGGGGTAGTTGCACGTTCAGTGTACTTTTTACTTATTGAATCTCATATTCGGTATGGCTTGCCCTTTTGGGGTTTAACCAATACGGGCTACTTAACATTGTCTTTGTTATTCAAAAAAAGCAGTTAGATACCTGTGTTCTGCTAAGTTAAGAGATTCTTGCAAACACCTCTTCATTTCTGAAAAAATCCTAACTCTTTTTTCACTATTTATCTTAGAAACAGCTGCTCTTATTCACAAAATTCCCAAACTACTCTCTGACACTGGCCATTTGACTCGTCGTGTAACCCAACCAAACTCCCTTACCAAAAACTCATTAATTTACATAAGTAAAAAAATTTACAATCATGTTCCTCTATATGTTAGACATATCGGATGTTAAGAAATTTAAAAGAGAATTAAAAACGCTTTTATTGGCCTGGATGACTTTTTTAATGATAGGTTTTCACCTTGGACATGTTGGAAAGTTTTTTTTTCCTTTTTTCTTCTCTAGTTTTTTCAACAAGTTTACCTTTATTTAGTAATTGATTGTTTTATTTGGTATCTTTAATTCAAGTATGTTCAAAAAGTTTTGTCTTCTTGTGTTTAATTTTGTTCATTGTTTTGTCAATTTTTGAAATTGTATTTTTGTTTTGTTTTTTTTTAGCTTGTAGGATGCTTGTACACAAGATTATTCTTACGTAATATAGCACATTTTCTTTCTTTCTTTCTTTATTTTGAACAAAACGAAGGACATATCGAACACTTGATGTAATAATAATAAAATTCTTAATATTTAATTATTAATTTAATATGCTTGTTTTATTATTATCGTGAATATTTTAACAACGACTAAAGATAGCTAATATGTTTACATAATAAAAAATGTTCATTTATTTATTCTTTATTAATAAAAAATTTAGCATAAAAAATATACAGGGCGTTCCATTTGAAAAAAAAATGAAGCTTTGAGATTGAACAATAACTAGGAACACCCATCCATATTTAATTTTTTTTGGTACCGTTGAATAGAGTATTTTACGCTCCTTACTATGATGTATCACACGGAGTGATTGACAAAACTTCAGTAAATGCATAATTAAACGTCCCCCTGTATATCTAATTTGACGTGTTTTTTTTTCTTTTTTAAGAAAGTTATTAAGGGTGGATCGTTTTGAAATGAAAGCACTGTAGAGTATCTTATCATATTTTATAAAGAAAATGCTTCATATTTTATTAAAGAGGAACAGTATTATTTTGCGCATGTCAAAATAAGTGATAAATTTTTATGATATTACAAAGTGTGTTTTTTTGCCATTTCGACATAAGCATTTGACATCACTGCATCAGAGATGTTGCAAGCAAACAAACTGGCCATAGTTGCACGTAATGCTAATTCTAGTCTTTCAATGTTCTAAGCCTATGAGAAACTTTTCATTTTTGAGCGCTGATGATATAGTGCGTGTATACTGTTTTTTACTATACGTTTAAAAAAAACTTACCTTTAAAGACATTTTTTAGTTCTGAGGAAAAACAGTTATTCAAGCCAATAAACTAAAAAACAACATTCGATGTTTTTCAGAGATCACATTTTTTTTGGCTAAAAAGCCAACTTTTATCGCACATCTTATAGTAACTTAGCATTTCTGTTTACTGTACCATAGTATTGTTAATCAGGCGATGAAATAAACAAATAAAGCGTGAGAAAAGCGATCTTAAAACTGTATTTCCTTAACAATGTAACCTTTACCGAACGCCGCGACCGCGATCCGCGTTTTGCTTTGCATCACGGTTGCGGCATTTCGTAAAAGTAGCTCGATATCGAGCTCTCATATCCAACACGCGCGCTTCCGAGTAACATGCGCAAATTAGATTTTCATTTTGAATCGGGGAAATTTTGCAGGTAGAAAGTTATTATAATCTTTATCGCATAAGCTATTAAAACTTAATATTTCAAATTTTACAGGATGTTCCTAAATATTACTGATGTAGGGCGTTAAAAATGAAAATTGAAAATTACTAAAAATCTAAATATGTCAGGATGTTTAAAGTGTGCAAAAGAACATATTTATTTTAAATTTTGGTAGTTAAATTAATGTAACACACTTGTTAACAATAAACAAATTTATTTATTTATTTATGATTCTCTTTACAAACACTGAGCAGACAGTAAATACATGTAAAAGCAGCAACAAAAATTAAATTAAAACCTTAAAATACTACAAAATACAACGAAAAACAAAATTAAAATAAATAAAAAAATTAAAATAAAAAAATATATAGGAGGATACCACTGTATCTATAAATCTATATTATACCTATATCTATTTTTAAGGGTCAGCCTTAGATCAGCAGAAGATATATTAAATAAATCCACATGAACTTGATTAAGGAACTGGTTCGTAATTGCCATCACATTATTCATTGGAGACACACTATCAGAAATAACACAAAATAAATTGTGTGGATTCCGAATCCTTAAATTGACTTTTGGTACATTTATTTTGATGAAGTTTATAAGATCACAGTTACAATATTTAATGTTATTTAAAATAAAGAACAAATATATCACCGCTTGTTATTTTTTCCTATCCAAAAGAGATTCCATCATAAAAGTCTTAAGCATACTCGTACATGAGATCATATAAGGATATTCATTATGCTTTCTAACATAGAGATACCTGGCAAATCTGTTTTGAACTTTTTCAATTTGATCAATATGTGTTATTGTCATAGGCATCCAGATATGTGACGCATATTCCAGTCTCACCAAGGCATTATATAATCTTATTATAGTTGGTATTTCAAAATTCTTGCTGTTTCTAATTATAAAACCCAAAGATTTAAGAGCCTTTTGTATAATGTACATGAAATGATTATTAAACTTGAAATTCGAATTAAAAACAACACCCAAGTCTCTGGTTTCATTGGAACGGTTTAATTTAATGCCGCTAATATGATAGTTATACTCTACTGGATTGATTTTTCTTGTATATGATACTACAGAACATTTATTAACATTCAATACATTCCACAGGTTTTGAACCAGTTACTAATACTCTCAATATCCAACTGGAGGCTGTCGCAGTCTTCACGTGATCACCCGCGAACAATAAGCCAGCCGAGCAGGAGAGGCAGTCGGGTAATGAGTTAATGAAGCTTATAAAAAATAAAGGCCCTAGATTGCTACCCTGGGGCACTCCCGAGGTGGGGACAAAGCTCTCAGACACACATCCTCCCACTCTCACCAGCTGTACCCTGTCCGACAAATAAGATCGCAAAAAACAATAGGCATCCTCAGATATGTCTAATTTAACCAATTCATTCAGCAGCAGATCATGTTTAACCATATCGAATGCCTACTCACAGTCTGTATAAATAACATCTAATTAGTTCTCATTTAATATGGCTTCAGCTATATGTTCTGAAAGTACTTTAAGATTTGTTACTGTGGACTTATCTGTTATAAAACCATGTTGAAATTTGGAAATTTTAGGTTTTAGAAATTCAGATATTTGATTCAACAATATTATCTCAAAGACTTTTGCAATGATATTAAGCAAGCTAATAGGCCGATAGTTCCTGATATCTCCTCTGTCACCACTCTTGTATATAGGGGTTATTACAGAATACTTCAAAGCATGAGGAAACTCGCTGGTTTTTATAGATAAATTAAAAATATATGCCAGAGGTTTTACCAAGAACTCCGCCAACCCTTTATAAATATATGCGGAGATATTATCAACCCCTGTAGACTTTTTTGGCTTTAGTTTTTTAATACTATTCAGTACGTCTTTTTCCGTTATCTCCAAAAATGCAAACATCTGCCCCCCCAAGTATGAAACCCTTTTACTGTCATTCCCTCGTGATTCAAAGACTGTTTTAAAATATTGTATGTACAAAGGCATTCGCGATGTCATCAGGACTACTACATATTTGGCCATCCAGACTCATCCTTGCCGGCAGACCTCTCTGTTTTGTTTTGGTGCGCAAAAATTGCCAAAAGGAACTATAGGATCGATATTTATGTTATTTTCTAGAGTTTTTTTGTATTCATAATATTCTCGATTTATTTGTGTCTTAATACTTTTTCTCAAATCACAATACTCAGCTTTTACATGAGAATAAGGATGATTTTCTGTAAATAATTTGTGTAATTTATTTTTATTTCTAATTTTGCGCACCAAGGAGTACCACACAGGAAATCGAGGTTCGGAAATTGCACTTCTTTTAAACTGTTTAGGAACAGTTTTGTCCAAACAATCATACATTATATTATAAAACGACTCCAGACTTTCATTTACATTCTTTTTCTGCATGCTAGACCAATCATACTCCTTGACTAGATTATAAAGTAAAGAAAAATGACCTTTGGAAAAGTCATATAGAAACTGTCTAGATATAGAAGGCTTATTACTGTCTTCTTTTATGGGTATTTCAAATGACAATGCAGGGTGGTACTGGTCTTCTGTCACCAAGGGCTGCTTAGAGTGACCAAGATTATAAAGTTTTAGATTTTGAGATAAGCAGATCCAGGCATCGACCCCTAAAATTATTAATATTATTAGATAAATAAAAAAATCATTACTTTGTCGCTTAGGCCGTCAATCCAGGTGAGTGACATTTTCTTTGATTTACACCTGCAATGAGAGAAAAGTAACTTGAGTATAACCGAAAGGTCACAAGGCCAATACCATAGACATCAGATAATAATATATCGTTAACTTAATTCTTCATTCGGTTCATTCTAAAACATCAATTAAACTAATTAAACATTTAAAAATTAAATTATAAAAGAAAAAAAATCTGCGCAAGGCATAACATCAACAATACTTTTCTTTAAGATATTATTATGTAAATAGTTGTTATTTTGGAGGACAAGATATTTGCTGTTAGACAATGTAGGTCATCTTTCAATCTCACAAACTAAGCTAGTATCGAGTCATGCAATGACACTAAGGGACGGACGTGCGAAGTGTCTACTCCGATGACGAGCAGTAATTATTTCGAACGTGCAAAAGGTATCAGAGGTATGGCACGCAAGATACCTCATCGCAAATAATAGCTAAACACTGAAGGGACGGACGTGCGACAGTGTTTACTTCAATAACTAATATCAAACACAAATTAAGCCAACATCGAGTCGCACAATGGCACTAAGGGATGGACGCGCAGTGTCTACTCCAATGACTGGCAGTAATTATTTCGAACGTGCAATAGGTATCAGGGGTATGGCACGCAAGATACCTCGTCCCAAATAATTACCATACACTAAAGGGACGGACACGCAAGTATTTTCAACTAATTTCAGGCCTTGAGTACCGAAGCGATGGACACAGTAGCCAAATAACAGAACAATCATTTTTAATTAAATTCACAGAAGATTATACTAGATTCTTTAGTTGTAAATAAATGTTTGTTTTACTTCTGTGTGCTTTAAAAGTTCAATACAAATTAGGACCCAATAAACTTGTTAAAAATTGTTCAAAGCAGATTTCCAATAAATAAATTAATAAAACCAGTAAACCTACGCTGATGATCTGGTAAACCTTTGCCCGGGGAAAGATGCCGTCTCAATGCGGGGCCCTATGATGAGAGCCCTGTGTATGATGGACATATGGTGCCTCTCGGGGGGTCTCAGGATTAACCCCAAAGAAGCAGAGCTCCTACTATTCACAAGGAGACGTAACTTTGGCACGCCCCCCCTGTTATATCTCTAGGTGGCGTGCAGCTACATTACTCCAGGACAGACGATTTCTGGGAATCAGGTTAGATTCCAAACTCTCCCGGTACGATCATGCAGACACCAGAATCAAGAAGGCCATCTGCGCGCTATGGGCCTGCATGCATTTCAGCAATACCTGGGGTCTGTCTCCTAAGATCCTCCACTGGATCTACTCGCGCATTGTGAGACCTCTTCTCACATACGGGGCTATCGTTTGGTGGGCATGTACGGAGAAGGCGAAAATTCGTGATCAACTGGACAGAGTCCAGCCAGCTGAGACGCCTTGCATGTCTCAGCATAACGGGTTCAATGCGAACGGCGCCAACTAGAGCGCTTGAGTGCAATTCGAGGCAATGAGGACTGCGTACAGGCTATACGTCCTCAGCGAACTACGTGCGTTGATCACGGGCCATACAGGAATGTCCTCTCCTTCTGATGGGCAGTGACTGCATGGCTCCAGTGACTGTGGACTGCGAGGGATTCGCGACGCACATTGCAGGCAGAGAGAAGTGGCAGCATTCTAACAGACCTGAATTGCTAAATAGGGGGACCATCTGGTACACAGATGGCTCCAGAATGAATAACAGAGCTGGATCAGGGCTTTGTGGTGCGATCTCATATACCAGTAGGACATACGCGCTGGGGGAGCACGCCACTGCATTCCAGGCCGAAGTATTCGCTGTATTAAAATGCGGACAGAAAATCCTAAGCTGCGGACACCGCAATACAGTCGTATCAATATGCTCGGATAGCAGAGCTGCCATTAAGGCTATCCCGGCCGTAAAGGTAAGCTCCAAGCTTGTGTTAGAGTGCATAAAAGTCCTGAAAAAACTGGTGCAGGCTGGCTACAGGGTCCAGCTCATCTGGGTACCTGGCTACGCAGGCCATGCAGGTAATGAGGAATCGAACTCTCTTGACGTCGTCAAAAAATATTTCCATTTATTATTAATAGATTATGTTTTAAATTACATATAAACGATGTTACCGGTTATGAACTTTTTATGCGTTTTTTAAACGTACTTCACTAGAGTAAAGGTACTTATAACCTAATAATAAGGATTTTTATGGCAATTAAATATTTAATACCTATTATAGATTTCTTAATAAGTTTTTATTATTCTACGTTTATGACGACGGATTTCCCTTGATATGATGTTATGACAATATCGGTATTTACTTGTGAAAAATCGGGCTCTTTTAAAAATGGGTGTAAACTTGACAACAGCGAATCGATGAATATATTTGTAAACAAAACACCCCCCTTGCCCCTGTGCACATGTTGAACTCAAACCAAGTTGTTGTTTACTAATTCTAGCCTTTCAATGTTCTAAGTCTGTGGTCATGGGATAGTGCTTGTAATATTTTAAACTTAAGTAGACTCAGTCTCGGATTGTTATCAAAAGTATGAAGTCTATGATTATTCTGGTACGTCTTCATCGATTATATTTGACGTCTGACGGTTTTTATGTTTTTTTTTTGTTTTTACGGTTTTGTATTGTAATGAAAATGCGAGCATCACGAATTCTTCTATTTGGATAGCGTCTACGATATTCACAAACTGCCGCTTCTGCATTTCCATCAAAAAATCCGTAACAAACATAAATATATGCATATTATTTCTTAGTTTATTATTAGAAAAGAAACCATTTTTCAGAGTATTACTTATAATGAATATATTATTACTTATACCGTATAACAATATGAACATTGTTGACACAATTTAGTTCAATGTCATAATAAAATGCAAAAACACCCATATTAGTAGTGTTATGGGCAACTAGGGCAGGTTGAAATACGGCTTTAACTTTTCTGCCCGTTTTCCGAGTTTTCATTTTCAGAATAACCATTTTTCCGATCAATCATTTTATCGAACTACTCATTTCCCGAACAATAAATCGAAGAATAATTTTTTGAATATTTTTTTCTCGAAAACGTACTTTTTTGTCGAATTCTTTTTTCTCGCAAACTCGTTCGGGAATACGATAGTTTGGGAAAAAAACGTTCTAGACAATTACAATTCAGGAAGGTGGTCGTTCGGGCAACTTGACGTTCGGGTGAAGTGACATTGGGGAACATTACTGGAAATCGTTTTTGAATTCCAGTTGCTTGTCTTTTATTGCATTATCTATCGAAACGTACTAATATTCATTTAAATATCTAAAACAGTTTTAAAAATATTGATAAATTATTAAATTTAGAATTTTGTATACGAATTTTGACACCCTGAATCGATAAAACCAAGCACTTTTCGAAAATAGTTTAAAATAAAACCATCATATTGTTTTATTCTTCGTCATCCTCTTAAGTATCACCCTGTATACAAGGTGTTTCGTTTATTGAGGATGAACACTACCTTTCTTATTTTCAGTAGACCACCCTATATTTTTACATATTTAGTATTTAATTTTTTTTTTCACTTCGTGTTGCTAAGGTAAAGTACTTTTAATATTTAATAAACCAAAAGTCGAAAAAAAAGAGACTTAAGTGTTAAAAATATGTAGAGTGGTATGTATAGTGTAATATTTAAATAAACTTTATTGAAACATGGTATAGCTGTAATAGCGCAGTGTCCATCATATCTTCAAAAATCTGAGTTATTAAAAAATCGTCTGAAAAAATTGAGAAATTTTACATTTAGTACTAATAAAAGCTCAGGTTGGTCGGTTTCAAGTCTTGGCTTGAATCTTTATTTTTACACAAGGTGTTAAAATTTTTCTATCAATATAAGTGTGCAGGCTGCCATCTACCCGTGCTTTATTTAGGTAGACACACGCTGCAAAGTAAAGAATTAATAATTAACTTTCACGCAGAATGCAGTAGCCAAATTACAGCTTGGAGCGCTTATAAATTGGTCGTCAGATGGAGCAAAATAGTTCATATCTAGAGTTGTACCTTTACACAGATTCTTAGCAAAGCTGTGTTAGCTTTATATATAAGCTTTGATGCATCTTGAAATGTTCCTGAATGTCAAATCTTGCAAATTTGTCTCTTGTTATTAACTGAATCTTGATTCCCAATCTGGTATAACACTGACTTTTTCTCAATCATAAATAACAAAAAACTATACTCAAAAAAGAATCAACGTAACCAAAGATATTATTATTATTAACTATATACTTTTTACCAAACTTAAATCTGTATGTAAAGCTCAAGCTACGATATATTACAAAAACTATATTAATAAGACTGAGAATACTGAAACTCAAGAACCTTCTGGAATTCTACTTGAACCAAAATGCACTGCAAATATTTTTTATGTACAGGTGTGGCCTGCAGTTTCAAGTGTATTTCAACTGGATTATTTCTCACTACTGGAAACCATCCATTTTTGCACTTTCAACTCCCAATACTCTTGCCACACTTTCCCTCATAAATCTTTTTTAAAATATTTGAAAAACGGGAAACGGGAACTGGAATTTGAAAAAAAAAATGGGTTCTTTAATGGTGGTTTTGTTAAAATAATTTGGTATTGCATGAGCGTGTTGTATTTTGTACCCTGAACGTAGGTGGAGGAGTTGTCACTATCTATACTAACTTCTCCAAGGCATTTAATACGCTATGACCACCCAATTAGCAATTTTTCGACGCGAAAACGTTGCAAATTGCAACGCAACGTTGCATTGTTACGTTGTCTTAGAGTAGAGATAACCCCGTTTTACACCAATTTGAAAGAGATTTTTTTGGTTCTCTCAACGTTACGCAGTAACTACCCGTTAACTTTCTAAACGTTTTTGCAACGTTTTTAGAGTTACCGATTTTTGGACGGATGGACGCCATAACGACAGAAAAATAAACTTTTTTAACAATAAGGTAATAGATAACTCCAGTACAACCTTAAAAATACAACCTTTTTAATCCATCTTTTGAACAGTCATTAATATTTGTTTTGTATGTAATATAATATAGTGACTTACTTATACGGGTAAAATACCCGTTTTGAACGATTTACAAGCCCTTAATTTATAAACGGAACACAGTTTACTGTGAAAAGATATTATTTTAGCCCTAAATAAACTGTGTGAAATACTGTGTGATAGTCTCTTCCTGAGCCATTATTCGTACTGTGATTTTATATACATGCCATGTCTTCGATTAGTAGAAAAAGAAAGAATCCAAAAAATGCAAAATTTTTGTTGCAGATTAATATATGGTATTAAAAGGAATGAACATATATCACATAAAATAAAAGAAACTAAATGGCTTAACATGTCAAATAGGTGCAAGCTTCATTTAGCAAATTTTGTACACAAGATTGTTACAGTACCAGTATCAACTTCTTCAATAATAAAACTACATAATTTGAACATAAAAAATAAAGGATTCTTCATCATGCCTACATTTAAATCTACTTTTTACAAAAGATCTTTTCTGTTTAATGCTATTGAATTATATAATAATATACCTAATGAGTTTAAGCTTTTAAATGTAAATAAATTTAAATATAAATTTAGGGAATATCTATTTCAAAAACAACCGTAGGAGGGCATGCCATCATGTACATTGTACATACAGTCCTTTTGCCTTAGATTTTATGTGAACAAACAAGATTCTTATTATTTTATAAAATTTATTGTTTAATCATTTTTGATTTTAAATGAGCTTCTGCATCTATAACCTTATATATTCTTTATATATTCTTAATATTAAATTAAAATACATATTACTTTATTGATCTCTCCCGGCAAGACTCTATAAACGTCGTTATTGTTATGTTTAACCTATAAGTATTATATTATAGTTTTATGGAATAGAATCTTAATTTTATTATTGTTAGTTTATGTAATTAAAAAAAACCATATGGTATTTTTTCTTTTTGTGGTTAAGTTAGAGTAGCCTTTAGGGCTAGACTTCGCCATTACTTTAAAATCTTGTATTTATAATGTATATTTATTGAAATTATTATTATTATTATTATTATTATTATTATTATTATTATTATTATTATTATTATTATTATTATTATTATTATTATAATTCTTATTATTATTCTTATTATTATTATTATTATTATTAAATAACACACGCGCCCTAAATTTATAGCGAATTTCGAAAAAAAAACAATAAGCAATTTTTTTTATTGGTTAGATAAGAAACCCGCTGTCGTTGTCCCTGGTTGGCCTGAAGCAAGAGGAAGAACGGATGGAGCTAACCTAAAATTTTAATATTTCAATTATTGTTTACAGTTTGTTGCGCGTATGCACTCGTTTTTTTTACGAACTTTAATAAACAAAAACTTTAACTTTTACAAAAAAAATCATAAGCTCTTCGAAAAATATAAACTCAGAATGTAATGCTAACATTACATTCTGAGTTCTCATTGCTACCGCTCCTATATAAATCCTAAAAAATAAAACTTTCTAAAACTCATCATTGTTTTCAAACTGGTTAGTCTCTTCTGTAAAGAAAGGCTATAAAATAGGATATAGGAACCATGAAGGAAACCATTTACAAAAAGTAAACCCAGTATTTTAAACTTTAAATATGTAAAATTTAATATAAACCTTTTCACTGCTATCTTCCGCCACTTCCATTGATTCTACATAATCCATATCAACTTCAGGTAAGCTAGTTGTAGGCATTCTTGCTTCCATTGCAAGTTTTTTTGCGCGTCTGTAGTAAGTTGCAGAATATTTAGTCTTTATATCTCTTAATTTTTTAAAGCAAAACGAAAATAATAAATCCCAATAATTCCAAGCAAAAAATGGATTATAAAAATAAAAATATAAATTAAGTAGGTTATGTTGAATTGAATATTTTTCCTTCCTCTTATTCTCTCTACCTTTGTTTTTCATCTTCTTCCTAAAACTCTTACATGTCAAAAAGTTCCCTCTACAGCGAAAAATGCTTAACACAAAGGATCAGGCAATGTAATACCCATTCGCTAACGATGAGGTAACCTTGTTTTTACTGAGTTTTTGATTCGAAAAACTGTACACGTCTGCACGTCGTTGTTTTAAGTGTAAATTACTACTGCTACCATCTATAATAAAAAATACGTTGTAAAAACAGCAGAGTTTTACAACAGTTGCGATACAGGTGCAATACGTCGAAGTTTGGTCGAAAATAAACGTCGTTGCAAAACCAACTAAATTTTGAACTAAAAACAACGTTGCATTTAGTGAAAATAAGAGTAATCTCAACTTAGGTGACTGAAAATTGTTACTTGGGCGTGCTGCATGGCTAATAGATAAACTCTCCAGCTATATAGGTGCGTATGGCAAAATGCTTGATTCGCTCCATTGATATCTTTTGGGCCGTTTTCTGAGATTATATGACACCTGGAGCCTTGAATCTTGCCTTTTTAGTGTATTTATACAATATATGTTATATTATAAATATTATTGTTAGCTATTGTCAAATACTGCTTTATGCAACTGTTTAGCCTTGAAGATTGGTGCAATCATACTCAGTTGACACCTTAATGTTGAAGTGTAATTATACGAGTAGTACAGTAGAAAAATAAATCTTCTACCTAATGCTTACTACTCCTATAGTTGGAACCTTTGGTGTGACACTCAAATTACGAGACAGTTTTACCAATAACCAAAACTCTTAATTTTTACTTTCGATACGTATTTCGCTAATGATGTTAGCATCTTCGGGCGAAGATTAAAACTGATTTTAATCTTCCAGTTTTATTAGAAACATTATTTAGTAACACGCGCCGAGTAAAAAAAAAGAGTTTTGGTAAGAGGTAAAACTGTCTCGTAATTTCTACTGGGTGTTAAACTTGAATTGAAATGATCTCGTCAACGAGTGCCAAAACGACTTTTAACAGGTACTAATTATAATTAAATCAGTCTATGAGTTAGACACAAAGTTGAGGCTATCAGAAATTTTTTTTTAAGTCTCAAACAATAGTTTTGAGAACAATAAGCAGTAACCGCTTTGATTACAAATGAGCAAGAATTCACTTCAAAAGACAGAATTAAGTTAATACTGTTATGCTTTTTAAAGCTTCGAAGAGATAAATAATATTTTAAACGTTTTGCCATGTCCAAAGGTTTTGGGATGTATAAGAATTAGCAAGCCTAATAAAAACAATATTCGTGCTTTGTGAGTGACTCGACTCATATAACGCAGCTCAGAACTGAATGAGCATAGCAGGATATAAGCTGAAAGGCGAAAAACTGTTTATTATCTTTAACCTTACTGTAAACAGAGAGAAATGTACTGTGACAACAAGTGAAAATGTTTCTATCAAATATCAAAATGGAGCATCTCAAATAATCTAAATATAAATTAAAATTTGTGACATGTCCCTTGCCAAAAGATGTTAAAAATAATGTTGAGGTCTTTTAGTCAAATGCTAAAAGGATTCGAAGCAAACTTGTTATATTTTAATCGAGCATGATTGCCAATTGTTATCCTATCATATCTCAGTCTCACAGAAACATGGTTGGGTTTTGACGTATTTAATACTGCGCTGGTATCGTCGGACTATATTGGAGGACAACATATCACATACCACAATATATCCATAAAATATATTTGTTCCGTGGCTCTCTGATCCCCGATGATCTACATCTGGCGCCTGATCTTTTCATAACCTTTTATTAAATTAACCATATTTATAACCGACTGGGTAATACGCTCGATCTTATATTTACCACCAACGCAGAGTTAAGTGTTACTATTGCTGACGTACCATTAGCACCCGTAGATGAACTCCATCAGTTCCTTCTGATTCATATTAACATTATGTAATAGTAATATCTTGGGACATTGAAAGGCTGGAATTAGTATTACCATGGAAATGAGGGCCGTTTGTTTGCAACATCTCTGACGCAATGGTGCCAAATGCTTATGTAGAAATGACAAAAAAAACACACTTTATAATATCATAAAAATTTGTCGCTTATTTTGATAGGCGCAAAATAATACTATTCCTCTTTAATAAAATATAAAGCATTTTCTTTTCATAAAATATGATAAGATACTGTATAAAAAAATTAAATTCAAAGTTAAATGAATGTAGATAACGTCCCTATATTAGAAAAAAAGGCAACATCACAACGTCGCTCGATTGCATTGTTGATTTCACCGACACAAATAATCTTTACCAGTGACGTCGTCAAAAAATATTTGCATAATAAATATTTATTATTAATAGATTATGCTTTAAATTATAAAAAAATATTATCGTTTATGAATTCTTTGCGTTTTTTAACATACTATATTAGAGTACAGGTTCTTATCTAATAAAAAGCATTTTTATGAAAATTAAATATTTTATAATTATTATAGATTTCCTAATAAGTTTTTATTATCCTACGCTTATGACGACGGTTGTCCCTTGATATGATGTTATGACAATATCAATATTTACTTGTGAAAATATCGAACTAAATCAACTTTTTTACATGGTGCGGCACAAACGCAAAAGTTTTTACTATCGTAACAGTTCATAAAAACACTGAAATGCGCCCTTTTTGCTTTTTTAACCAAAAACTAAAGAAAAAACACAGAACTTCACATATCCCGAATGTAAACCCAAAGCCGTTTGTCAAGATGACATTTCGCAAGATGACATCAGCTTTTGCCTGCGGTGTTGCCATTTCAAATTTTTTAGAAGCGGTTTTAAGAATAAGAATGTTAATAATTTTTTTTGCTCTGAAGATGTGATTTTTGCAATTAGAATAACATATATCTATTTCTAACATCAATAAGTTAAATTCACATTATTATATGTGTTGATATACAGTGTGTCCAAGATAAGGATGTCAATCATGGGGATCTCGGCAGCTATAGGAGATACGAGGTTGATAAAATTAGAGAAAAGTTGCGCATTTTAGAGCCTAACAATACGCCGTTTAGAAAGTTTTAAAATTTTGAGTAACATCTCCGATATTCGAGAACCGAAATTTGCCGATTTCGTTTTTATTTTTTTCTGGTGTTATTTAAAGAGATATGGAAAAACAAAAGACACTTTCAAATGGCCACTTTTTAAACTCTAAAAAATAATATTGCGAGATTTTTCGTACGACGTTTCATTTCCAAGAAACCATCGTCAACTTAATTTTTTTATATGGCGCGTAAAAAAAGTACACCCTGTATAAAATAGCATATTTTATTAAGATTATAACACAATATGTTCCTACAATATTTAAATGTTAAAAACTGGATTTTTATTAAATTCCGATGGTTTTGATGTAGTAGGCGTCGAAATGATGACGCTGAGTATGGTGAAGTAGACTGCTATTACTCTATATTTATATACATATTTATATATACAGGGTGTCTCACGACGAATAGACGCGATCAATATTTCGGAAACTAATTATTCAAAAATTTTGAAAATTTGGCAACATGGCACAGTCGATGGGGGCCACACAACTAAAATATTTTGACAGTTGTGACGTTTCCGGTTATACCGGAAGTAGGTGTCAACTTCATTATTTTAAATGGAACACCCTGTATATTTTTACATTTTTGGCTTCCACGTGAAATTCTAGATATATTTTATGTATAATGTCCTATACCTAAGCGTAACCGTTTTTGTCATATTTTTAATTTCATGTGACAAGCTATGTTTATAAGCCCTAACATAATTATTAATTACCGATTACTCCCTTTCAGTAGCCTTTATTTATTGGTTAGTTTTGGTTTTAGTTGAGAGGAAGGACCACTTTAAAAGACAATTTTAATATTTAACTAAAAAAACGATACTAAAAATTAAAATGAAAAAAAATCATTAAAAGTAATTTTTTTAAAAATAGAAACCCCCTATTTTTATCATGCTTGACGTTGCTGTTTTTGTATTAAAAAAAAACTTTGTGTATCAAATTAATTGTGATCGCCCGAGATCCCGCTAAGGTAAGAAGTATTTCATTTTGTGTAAAGTATCATGTACGAAATACCGTTGACAGAACCACAGTCTAACATTGAAATCCATATCACAGTCTAACATTGAAATCCATATACTTTGACAGAACCTTCCCTTTTTTCCGCTTCTCCCCGTAAACGAATATTATCTGAATTCCCACAGTGGTTCAAAACACCTGGAAATCTGGCCATAAATCGAATTGTCGGCCGATTTACTTGAAACTTTGTATCTCAAGGTTTTTGGGTTCGCTAAATTCGATTTTGACGTGAGAATCAATAAATTCAACATGGCGGATCCAAAATGGCGGACATTTCTTCGAAAAAAGATTGGATTAAGACCAAATCGCGCTAAAGGGGGGTTCTTATGCTTGTTGAATTTGAATTTGATATCAGAATTAATATATTCAAAATGGTGAATCCAAAATGGCGTACATTTCTTCGAGAAAAAATAAGATTCACACCAAATTACGCTAAAGGGGGTTTTTGTGCCCGTTGAATTCTAATTTGATATCAGAATTAATACATTCAAAATGGCGGGTCAAAAATAGCGGACATTTTTTTTCCAAGAAATGAGCAGATTAACACCAAATTACCGTTAAGACGGGTTGTTATGTTCGCTCAATTCGAATTTGACATACAAGAGTCGTTATTGGAATGGTTTTGTTAATTATGAAATAAGAATATCTAATAATAAAAGTATATACAATTATGTTTGAAATAATGTTGATGTATAATAGTAAAATACTGGTTACAATACAATACAAACTGGTTTTTTGCAAAAAACCGCCATTTTGAATTTTTAAAAAATGAATATCATTTTCTAATTCAGCGACCCCGAAAACGTAAAGGAAAGTTGATTTTAATTCGAAACGCTATTTTTTTTATACAATTTGGCCGCCATTTTGTGTCCGCCATTTTGAATTTAGCGACCCCAAAAACCTTAGGATATGTACATTTGACTTGATTGTCACACGTTTAGGGATTTTGTTCAGAAATATTGGATTTCAGACCACTCTGGCGGCTTTTAATATTAGGCCAAATTCAAACTGTCAATATTTCGGAAACTATTAATTTTTGGACTAGATAACCTTATATAAAGTTAACCTTATTTTTAATTATCTTTATGAAAAAATTGTAAAAATAAGGGGTTTCCATTAAAAAAAATTGACTTTTAATGATTTTTTAATTTTAATTTTTAATGCTAGTTTTTGACCCCCCTGTATCTCTTTTTTAGACAAATATTAAAATAGTCTTTTAAAGTGGTCCTTCCTTTCAAATAAAACCAAAACTAACCAATAAATAAAGGCTACTAAAAGGGAGTAATCGGTAATTATGTTAGGGCTTATAAACATAGTTTTTCATATGAAATTAAAAATATGTCAAAAACGGTTACCCTTAGGTATAGGATATTATAAACAAAATATAATGTGGGGTGTTCCATTTAAAATAACGAAGTTGACACCTGCTTCCGGTATAACCGAAAACGTCACAACTGTCAAAATATTTTAGTTGTGTGGCCCCCATCGACTGTGCCGAAATATTGATCGCGTCTATTCGTCGTGAGACACCCTGTATATATATACTATATTTTGTAATACTAAATAAATATCACGTTATTGACAACTTAAAAACTTTATTCATATACCGTCACGTAACTAGGTCATGTGATTATTTTAAAGAATTAAACACATTATTAAATTAAAAAACTACCTACTAGAAACCCAAAAATACTAATTTAAATCATAGTAATAAATGTTCAAACAAATTACCATTATTCTCCAAACACCGATAACATCTTTTAACAGTCGAGTTTAAAACACTTTTTAACATATCAGGTGTAATGCTCTCAAATGCTTCAAGAACTATTCTCCTCAGCTGATCCTCAGATTCAAAAACACGACTGTAAACATAATTTTTTCAATAGCCCCAGAGGAAAAAGTCGAGCGGATTTATGTCTGGGAAACGAGGAGGCAAATCTGTTCGATAGATACTCTCGCACGATTAGGGCATTCTGTGCGGGTGCACCATCCTGCTGAAACCAACAGTTTCTAACCTTGGCAAGCGGTAAGTTGTCCAAGGATTCTTCCAAATCACGTTCCAATAAGTTGCGATACCGCTCCGAGGTAAGGGAATTGTTGTAAAAAAAAGGGGCCTATTAAATCTGTTCCAAAAATGCCAACCCACATATTAAAACCGAAACGGTGCTGATGTCTAGCCATTCGGTGTACTCGGGGATTATCTCTTGACCAATAATGGGTGTTCTTCAAAATTCCATTATTTGTAACCATGCTCTCGTCGGACCTGATAATCCTATGGGGAAATGTTTCATCCTCCTGACAATTCCTGGTGTACCATTCACAAAATGTTCTGCCTTGACAGATTCTGAATTTAAACGGGTGGTATTTATGTTTTTTCAAAATGAAATGGGCAGTAGATGTTGGTATTTCAGTGGTATTTTCAATTTTTCTAACAGATATTTCCGGATTTTCAGTTACAGCTAATACCACATTATTTTCTTTTTCTTCATTGCAGGGCCTATTTCTTGACAATACTGGCTTGTTAAACGCACCATACTGCTTAAGATTGAAAACCAATCGTCCGAAAAATTTTATACTAGGTTGTTTCCCGTCTGGATAGTTATTTAAATACAAACGACCAGCTTCAACGGCATTGCTGTAGCATCAGATATAACATTTTATACTTTATAACATATCAAACTTTTCTTCAGGTAAAAAAGCGTCTTCCATTTTGTAACAAAAAAAACTAGCAACAAGACGCAAAAACACAAAGTCAACTAAATTTATCAAATAATTTAAAACTATTTACTTCACTTAAGATAAAAAAAAATAAAAAATAATGGTTATAATAAAAACTACTTTGACATTTAATTTTTTTTTTAATTTTGACATTTTCTCAACGTCATTATTTCACAGCCTACTACATCAAAACTATCGGAATTTAATAAAAAATAATTTTTTACAATTTAAATATTGAAGAAACATATTGTGTCATACATCGTCGTAATCATAAAAAAATATCCTATTTTATACAGGGTGTACTTTTTTTACGCGCCATATAAACAAATTAAGTTGATGATGGTTTCTTCGAAACGAAACGTCGTACGAAAAATCTCGCAATGTTATTTTTTAGAGCTTAAAAAGTGGCCATGAGAAAGTGTCTTTTGTTTTTCGATACCTCTTTAAATACCGCCAGAAAAAAATAAAAACGAAATCGGTAAATTTCGGTTTTTTTCGAATATCTCCGGAACTACTCAAAATTTTAAAACTTTCTAAGCGGCGTATTGTTAGGCTTTAAAATCACGCCAATATTCCGAACTTCACTCCACTGAACTGTCAACTGACTCACAGCGGCGACACGGCTTCCTATATACTCGAATGACCATGATTCCGGAAGATTCTCTGACGTTCCACGCGTCTCCAGAAATGTCGTGCGGTGTACCACTTGTGTCATTTCGGAATGACGGAGAAGCAGCTGGTATTCTCGGCGTTTCCAATATCGTTACCCTGCCTCCATCCCTAAGTTCATTTCCTTGCGAAATAATTCCAAAGATGGCGGATAACTCTCTTTCTGTCTCTTTGTTTATCGCCTCTTCAACTAGGGAATTTAGCCAGCATCACGTGGTGATTTAGTATGTACCTTGTTCCCCGAATTAAATAATTTTCTTGGATACTTTTCTCACAAAACTTTGTTAAATGCTCATTACCACCTCTTTCACGAATAACAATCAACAGTTTTCTCCAGAGAACGACGTTGGGGAGTATAGCAGCACACTAGAACTTACACACCTGTAGATCTGAAGACCACTTCTAACATGTTGTGAATCATCCTCCAGTCCAGGTTATCGAGCATGCAAGTTTGGGAATTTATAACCTTCTTAGATCCTCGATAAGCAACTCCTTCTTTAGAGAACACGTCTTAAAGCTCGAAGATGAAGTTTCGGTGATAAACTTTTCCGCCTCTTAGGGTTATAAAGCCAAACCAAGTGACCGTGTTGTCTGGTCTTTGGCATTGACATTATATACGTCCTTCATTCGATCGCTGGCATCATGAATGGAAATACACACTTGATTATGAATGAGATCCATTCACATCACTATTCGATCCGGAGACTCGCTCTGCTCCTACGTAGAGGTGTGTAGTCGTCACCTTTATATAAGAGCTTTAGTCATTAGCTTCACATAGCAACTGACGATTACACACCACTTAATCTGAGGGAACCAGAACTTCAGAGCCACTCCTCTTAAGAGCAAGAGAATCTACAAAGATGGGTGGAAAAGCTGACTTAAAAATAATAAGATCTCCTTATTATCGCTCACATGAGTTATGCATGAGATCCATCCACAAAGCTTCATCCGTTAATTCAATGTGAAATACATTATTAATATATGGTATAAACAAAATTGGGCTCAAAACAGTATCTTGTAGACCTCCAATATATACGGGAATATCTTCATTGTATTCGTTGCTTATGGGTACGCACTAACTGCTTTTATAGGTAACTTTTAAAAATTAAAGGATGTTCCATGCCCTGGCGAAAGCGAAAAGCCAATGCTCCCTAAAACCTTCATAAGAGTAATATGGTCAATAGTGTCAAAGTCTATAGTCAAATCCAAAAATACACAAATGACCTTTTCTTCCAACATTGGCAAAGGATAGTTAGTCACCAAAAAATTTTTAAGTTATTAATTTATTATACCAATATCAATATCGAGTGCTAATAACAAATATTCAAATTCTTTTTTTCAAATATTTTGCTGATTGCGCTTAAAATTTATATTGGTCTTTAATTGGTTATTATATGTTCTCTTCCAATTTTTTAAAAATGCCTTTTAACAGCCTTCATTAAAGTAAAAATTCCCTCGGGAAATACTCGAATTCAAAGCTCCAGGTGAGCTCTCATAAACTTTTTAAGGATATTGTGTTTTAATTCCAATATTTAAACGTTTTTTTTCTGTTGAGTACCTACCTGAACAGATAGATTGTGATGTCTATAACGGGAAAAAGATGACTCATCTGTAAATAAAACATTCCCAATGAATAATTCATCCCTGACGGACACTTCATTGTTCCTTTACAAAATACCAACTGGTTTGGTTCATGCTCTTTCCGAATTCAACAAATTCAACTAATTTCCATTCTTTCTCTAATTGTCGAACCAGTCGCTCTATGGCTACATGGGTACATTTACGACAATCTCGTAAATATCTATATTTTTAAGACTTTTCCAAAATTGTAGATTTTACTGGAATTGGCCGATTGTTAAAAGAAAATATAAACCTTCCAATCAAATCCAATCGGGAACAAACTAAATGGTACTCTTTTTGGGACTTAGAGAATTCGGTTCCATGAGTCATCCCTTTATCATGTGTTTCTTCCCATTAATAAAAAGAATATGCTTTTTCATAAACGCCACCTGATCTTTTTCCTCACACATTTTTAGATGTTATCTTAGCATCTTTTAGTTCTGGTAATCTTTCTTGATATAATCTTTGCTGACAAATATATATTTGTTCCTTTTAATTCTTTCAAGTTCCTTACAACATTAACTTTCAGTGCAAAATTTTCAAAATCAATTGCAGATATTCAATCAGCTTGCTTTTTTAACTTTTAAATTTTCTTGCTTAAGCCTAATAATTTCATGAGGTTGAATGGCGCCGTTTTGCTCTTTAATACTTTTCATCAAGTTATCTAGATCTTTAGATTGGTAATCTCTTCGTCTACATTAAGAAGCCCTGGTAGTTTAAAATATGCTCCTAAGTGCGACTCTGTATTATGAAGAATTAGGTTTGAAGCAAGTGATTGGGTTTTTTTTAATAAAAACCTTGATATGTTTATGTTTCTGGGAGTTGAGAAAGGAGAAACGTCGTACTCACTGTGAAAATCTAATCATTGCCTTGAAAATATTTAAAATTAAGTATTTTCCAGTTAAAATTACTTTTTAAAACATAGACAAATTAATACAGGTATTACTATTTTTTAAGTTCGGTTCTTTACTATTTTTTTCAAGTTAATTTACCCAAACAAAAGTCAAATAGATTTTAAATTTGTATTTCATCGCTTATTTGTATTGTCTGTGACAATATATAACCTAAAATCACGAAAAACTATAGATTTATTAGAAAAATTAGTCAATGAAAGTGACGTATGCTAACAGGTACACTATAATTACAATTTTCAATGACACAAATTTTATTTAACACAATTTAATTCTAAAATATAGATTAAGGCGTGCCGGCCAAAAACTTGTCAGTTCACTTTTTTTTTCTTCTGACAATGACCTTAACCGGAGCAGGAACTGACCACCTTGCAATGTGCCATCAGAAAATACCAGTACAAACTTCCTGCTTAATTTAGGTTCTTTTTTTTTGGATAATAAAATATTTTCAATTAGTTCGTGTACTGGTATTTATTTCAAGCATTTAGTTTCTTTATTTCCTGTTTTTTTTAAAAATAGCTTTTTAAAATATTTTTAGCAAAAAACTGACGTAAGCCTTTGATTTTCGCACAAAAAATATTGAATGTGGAAAAAATTCTCACGCTGAAAGTCAAAAAGTTTATTATTCTTTTCAGATAAAAAATTTTTCAATAAAAAAGAGTCGAATAAAATCGATTCTAAGGCTGACCAGAATATATGCTTCCAATAATACTGCACCAAAACAAAGTGCGAGTGCTCTAAATAATATGAAAACAAGAGGAACAGCTTCAGAAGGCTTCACTCAGATCAAAGACTCTCTAAATGGACAAGGATAATTTACCTCCAAAGCGTATTGTACTTTAACTTTCAAGAAAAAACATTAAAACAGAAATACTAAGAGGCCAACTCAATGATCAGTTTTTCGAGAAAATTGGTGCCCTGGAAGATTCTACAGGCAGAGATTACCTAGAAGATGATGTTAGTCAGCTTAACATGTCCTTTTTAAATGTCGAACAGTAAGAACAGAAAGATTAAGTTACTTGAGAAATCAATGGCTAAATATGCTTAATATTAAGGAAAGCAAACCCACTAGAATTATTGCCTACATCAGGGAGATAGGCGTACAATGGGTTCGCATAAATAGCTTAAGTAGCTAGTAATTGCGAGAACGACCTCTGTTTTTCTCCATATCCATATATTTAGTACAGTAGAATAGTGAGGCTAGGGAACCAAGTAACACATCAAGAGCAAGAAATACATAGCAGCAGCAAGAAATGCATAGAACAAACCAGTAGATCAATTAATACAATGTTTAAGGACGTAAGGTCATGTAAAATAGGGTAGGGTGGAATAGTCTCATATTTCACGCGGGATTTATGTCCATTGTCCAATCGGGTCATCATGTTTTAATTCTGATATTTTTTATGATTGTGCAATATTGAATTTTAAATTAAAACAACTACAGGCCCAGCTTAATTCCTCTTTTGCAATTGATCTCTTGGCAACCTCAAGATTTTTATTCGAACTCTTTTCGTAGCCGCAGATTCGATAACCGTATAATAAAACATTTAACCAAACCAACCCGGGCCTGAATTATTAAAAAAACTTAAAAAAAGTGACACCTAAAATTTCCATCAGCCAACGTCAACAATGTCAATTTTGCCAAACCTGATGGCCGAATTTATACAATAATATGATAATTTAATAATATAATGTATAATTTAATACAATATTACATAGTTTTAGTACAAATAGTTTAGAAATCAATTTAACATTTGGAAAAAAGTCCAAATTTTAAGTAAAACAAAATTAGTTTATACTTTATATTTTTTAGACTCCTTGACAGGAACTCTTAGTATTAAGTATCGGCGAATAATAAAAAAATCTCTTTTGTAGTTTAAAAATACGCTCGAAATTTCGAAAAATTAAGTCGAACAACACGTATCAGAATGGAAGGACGTGTCGGAGCTGTGACTTAAGAAAGACCTAATAGACTCATCTAAACGTTACCAAATTTAACTCCCTGGAAATCAATCTAAGTGCAAAACATGCAGAGTTAAATTTTTTAGATAAGGCATCGAGGTGCAAGTCCCATTTTAAATATTTTGCTACAATAAGTGGTAAAAACTTCACAGATTTAACGACCCTTACGCTGATGTTGCAGAGTATTGAAAGTTCCAAGTTATTTTTATTTTAGAAATATTAAGACACATAATCTTCAAATCCCACCACTATTTAATTTAGGTCATTTGATACGGTTCGCTGTAAAGCCTTAATATCCGGGGTGCTCTAAGTAAAATTTGTATCATCTGCAAAGAGACAGATTTTTCTTTTTAATTTTAAAGTTTGACTTTTATCTACCATATGCGAAAATATAGTCCTATGGTTGGAACCGCTGGCGTGACATTCAAATCACAAAATAGTTTTACCAATCACAAATAGTTTTATCACTAACAAAAACTCTTTATTCGTTACCTCTTTCGTATTATGTTTACATATGTCATTAAAATGTTTAGTAGCTGTTAATTGGCTCCAAAAAGCTACAGACGATTTTTGTTGCATAGGGTATCTTTGAAGATGTTTAATTTATACATATTAGGAATAAAATTGACGTAAAATTAAACATAAAATTTATTTCTGCCATTTCGTCAAAAAGTTCAGCAATTAAAAAAAAAATCGCCGCCATACTAAAATAAGAGAAGCAACCTTATTAATTATCTTTGTTCGGCTGATAAATTATATCAAATTTATAAAACCAAATTACTATAAACGATTCTAGTCTCAATAGATGAGAATTAGGATTTCTCGGCTGTCTAAAGTATAAGATAGCCCTAAACTTATTTGTATGGCAGTTGCATATAAGCATAATGCTATTTGTGTTATGCTTTTTTCAAATAAAGAGATTGGTAGTGATTTGAAAATTGTATCTTTAAAAATTAGAGCATACCAAACGAAACCTAGTATATTAATTTTATAAAAAGAAGACTTCTTCCTTCGTCTTCCTTGAGGAAATGGTTTCGGTGTTTTCAAGAGTTTTTAGATGGCAATAATTTAGAAGAGTTATAGAAGATCCTAAAAGAATCTTACTTTTTGCGCTTCCAATGGAAAAGTCTGCTTACAGTTGACTAACTTGCACCTCCTTTCATTCTATTTCTGTATGTCAGACTACGTAGAGCTGTGGGCAATTATACGACAAGTGGTTGGATTTTGGGAAAATCAGGGTTGACCTCCTATGTTTTATTTGAATTTATGAGGGATGATTTGAATAATTGGTTGAATAGAGAAAATATCTTAAGGCCAGTTATTCCATTCGTACATCTTACAATAGCTATTATAAGTCACTGGTATAATAATAATAAAGTAATTTTATGGTTTGAGTGTATGGTTTATGTCTGAACACCACTCATATATACAGCTAGCTGATGTTAGCATTTTTACGCCTATGAAGTCAGAATGGCAAAAACTGTAGGTAATTTGCAAATAACACCTAAAAATTTAAATTGCTCACTGACAAAATTATATTTTTGTAGAGTTTTTAACAACATTTTTTTTAATACGCAACAATTTCAATAATTTGAATAAAATGGCTTTGGTGCTTAGGTGCTAGGTGCTTAATCCGACACGACTTTAAATATTATTAATCATTTTGTGACTTTTGCAACGCACGTTTCTAGACATAAAAATATCGCAGCATTATTTTAAATGTAAACTTATTTCTACTTTTAAGAGGATAAAGCTAAATTGTTCGGATATCCGTGTGACTATTGCTCGAGAGTTATATGCCAAACATGTCTTGGCTCTTCTAGAACGTTGGTCCACCTATACCCTGACTGCTTGCAGAATCTTAAAAATTTGCATACACTGCAAAAGTTTGTCTCATCTTTATCACTGGGTGGCTCAGACCGGATCTACTCTCCCATTTCTAGCCAAGAGTTTTCTGATGTTTTGCTGAAAATTAATATTTTAGAAGAGGAATTGCACATTTTAAAAAATAAACCAACTGGGATTATTGATCGGCAATCTACATCTGATGTGATCCTTGTTGATCCACTGCCCAGTGCTATTCCCTCTGAGATTTCGAGAATGCTTAACTCATTCACAGACTTAATCTCAACTAAGCTTAAATCTGTGGTGGCTGATAAGAAGTACGAATATGGAGCTTGTGAAGATGTTTACCCATCAGCCTTGGCAGGATCCTCCAGCACTATTAATAACCAAGGTTCCAAATCAGAAATCTATGAGGAAGTACACTTTTCAAGCTATTAAAGTGAATTAGCCTATTAGCACCTGCCTTGCCCAGGCCTCTGTATCACAGCATTCTTCAGTTAATTCATCAATAAATGGTAAAAGTTGTAGTAAGAGGTTCTTCGAACGAGCCATCATCAATCTCTGCTGCAAAAGAATTTAGGGCTTTTTATATTGGTAATGTGAACCCTGAATGTACAGTCGAGAAATTGAAGGATGATATCACAAATGTAAATATACCATCTATAAGCATAGATAAACTGAATGTAATGAGTAGTACATTCTCGAGTTCTTTTAAAGTTTTGGTTGTACCGGATTTGGTGTCTAGGATTCTGGAATTGGCAGTTTGGCCTCAGGAAATAGTTGCAAAGCCATTTGTGTCTAAGCCAAGCTGATTTGGCCATAACTGGCAAATAACCAGTGACCAATCATTATCTTCAACACTCTATTACCAGAATGTCCGTGGCTTAAGAACAAAGTTGAATGATTTAGCTATTTCTGTTTCCGTCGAGAACTTTCTTGTGTATATGTTTACAGGGACTTTCTTAAATGATGATATTTATAATGATGAACTTGGCTTTATAGGCTACCATATTTACATAAGTGATAGATCTAGTCTGACAAGCAGATGCACAAGAGGTGGTGGAGTGCTGGTGGCTGTTGGCTCGCATATTCAGTCTAAACAACTGTCTAGTTCATTTAGTGCTGTAAAACATATTTATTTTTTATATGTTTTATATTATTATTTTTTCATATGTGTTATTGTGTATATATACCTCCATCATCAAGAATTTAGTTGTATGATGGTTTTTGTTCTGCTTTGTCTTTGGTTTTAGATGAATTGCCAGATAATTGTGATATCATTGTTTGTGGTGATGATTCTTTAGGATCAGAGCCGGAGGGTAAAATTACGGCACAGGTTCTCTCAGTGTATGGCATATTATAACTTAAGACAGTTTAATTCCATCTCTAATACTAAAGGAGGTTATTTAGATCTAATATTTACCACATTTGAATTAAAAGCATTGTTGTCTGACAATCCTATACTGCCAATCCTAACCATTCATTATGACTGTAATTCAGAAATTGAGCTCTTAAAGTGGTTATATGGTATACCAAATAATATCAACTTGGATCATAAAAGAAATGCATCATCTATTGTTGAAATACCTGATTTGTGTTGATGATAAAAATTTTCTTCAAAATACTTGTTCTTATAATTCTAATTCTATTGGCAATAGTTGCTGTAATGTACACATTAATGTTATTGATATTTTTAACACCATTAAAAATCTAAATATTAATCTAGGTTGTGGGCCAGGCGGAATTCCTGTTATTTTCTTGAAAAAAACAAAGTGTGTTCTGCCAAATGTCTTGCAAAGACTCTTTACTAGATCTTTGAATTTGGGTATTTGTCCTGTGCTCTGGAAACAGAGCGACATTACCCCTATATTTAAAAATGATGATCGTTCTGATATCGTTAATTATAGAGCTATATCCAAAATGTCTCTTATACCGAAAATTTTGAAATCTCTTATTACTAAAGCTCTAACATCCCAATTTAATTATATGTTGATTCAGCAACAACACGGATTTATTAGGTTTAAGTCAACTAGATCTAACCTATTGGAATTTCAATGTACTGTGCTGGGAGCCCTGGAGAGCCATTATCAAATGGATACAATATACACTGACGTGACATGATCTTACATCAATCATGCAGTGGTGCAAATTGAATAAATTAAAGCTTAATATAAATAAGTGTAAATCAATAACTTTTCACCGCATAAGGAATCCAATTTTATTCCCATATGAGATTGGCAGTATTATTCTCTAAAGACCACAAGGGATAAAGGATCTTGGCGTCGCCTTAGATCAAAAGCTTGCACTTGCTTCTCATGTTGCTCAGATATACAACAGAGCTATGAAATTGCTTGGTTTTTTATTGAGATCCCTCAAATGCTTTAATAATGTGTATGTCATTAGGCATGTCTATTGTGCTGTTGTAAGACCTGTATTGGAGTATGCTTGTACTGTGTGGTCACCATTCTATCAGTGCCACATCGATCTTCTGAAAAGGATTCAAAGACGATTCCTAAGATTCATCGCCTACAAGTTGAATATTCCTGTAGATAATATTATATAATTATGATGACCACTATGTGTTACTAAAGCTTCCTAAATTAATAGACAGACGAACTTATATAGATTTATGTACTTTGTTTAAATTACTGAATGGTATGATCAATTCTCCTAATCTCCTTGCGCTAGTTAATTTTCATGTACCTGTTAGGAGAAATAGATATGAGGCATAGAACTAATTATGGTTTTAATAGGCCTCTTGATCGAAAATGTAGACTGGCCAATGATTTAGCCAAGGAAATTGATATCTTTTGTATGCCTTTTTTGCAGTTTAGATTACAAATAACAAGATTGATAATTTAAATGTAAGTATTAATTTAAGTATAATGTTAAGTATTTTTTTGCTGGAGACAGTTTGTAGTACATTTAAAGATTGTTGTCAAAAAATGGATTGTGTTTTAATTTTAATTTATATTCCTATTGTACTATACCTAAAGGTTATTTATAACTTTTCTAATGTAGATTTCTATTTTATTATATTATTTTATATTTAAATTTTGTAAATGGGAATTTTGTCAATAAATATTATTATTATTATTATTATTATTATATAGATAATTGAATTCTTGGTGACATTCATGTATATCAAGTAGATATCAAAATATTGACATTAAACTTAATAATCGAAGTGTGGGTACCATAAATCTCAACATAAACATAACCAATTTTTTAATGCTCTATTTAAAAAATCACGATATACTTATATCTAATTGGTGTTTTTAATGTATGATGAAAGGGCTCCTAAAAAGAGCAATTAAAAGAAAAAGTAAATTTTTCTTTAAAGAAAAAAAATAACTGAAACAGGGAGGAATAAAATCAATAAAACTAATAAAGATCAAACAAACTGTAGAAAATAAGGGAAAAATCTCTTGCAACATATACATGAAATTATTAAACAGTGACACCGAAGACAAAGACAATAAAAATTGGTTGTGATTTTTGTGATGAACTAGTATCAGAAGAAGTATTGCTGCTGCGAAAGATCACAATTTCTTTTCAATTTTGACATTATCTTAACAGGTTTTATGTTGCAAAATTTGTATTTAGTTTTACTTCTTAACTGTAATTTTGTAGGTGAAGATAATTTATTGTTGTTAACTTGCTATTTTTATTATATTTAATAAATAGCTTGGCAAACAATTGGTTCTTTTTAATTAAATTAAGTAGTTTCTTTAATTTTGTGTTAAAATGCAAAATATTACGTGGCCGAAAACTAATAAAAAATTGTTTTGTTAGTTTTTATTGTGTTTATATAATGTCTGTCAAAGCGGTTCTTGCAATATGCGGGCATGCATTGTCGTGCATAAGTACTCAATGTTTCATCAAATTCTGTAGCATGTGGGTAAACAACAGGTTCCAGTCCTTTATTGAAAGCCAGATTAGTCCAAAAATCTATCGAAACTCAAGCAGACATCATTAAAGTTTCGCCTTGTTACCTGACAACTTTTTGAATGATTTGCAAACGAGACGCGTTGCCAGTTATTCGTCAGACCCTTAGCCTTCTTGAGTCTAAAGATGAGGATAAGGAAGGTAAGGGTAAGGATTGAGGATGTAAAAAAATCTGTAAAAAAATTGCATGCTCATTCACTCTTCGGCCCATCATAATCCCCTTGCGCTTGAGCAAGCAGCTTCCTTATTTTGTTTGAGCAGTGACACTAACAGGTTTGCAGTAATACTGGAGCTTCGTAACACCTGAAGGCGAATAAACCTGTTATGTATAGGTTGGCCTTGCTGGTTCAGTATGTTTTTCTCTGACATCACCAGTCTCTTCAAATCTTCAAATCCCAGTCATCATTCCTATAATGCAAGTAAAATCGGTATTTCTTATAACTATAAGCTGCCTGAATTGGCATGAAAAGACAAATCAGGTCATCAAACACGAAGCAGACCGGTGGAGAATGTGGGCGTCCCTTTTCTGACTAAGACAAAAACGCAACGCCCTTGTCACGCAACGTACGCAACGTACTTGCGCGACGCAATACAATCAGCGATGTTATTCTATAAATAAAGGAAGATCATTGATTACAAAATTTCACGTACAAATAACCTTACAACTAATAGGAAAATATTTATTACAAACTAATTGGTTAAGCCTTCTACATCTTTATAACGCTTGAGGTTAATAATATTCTGACATGAATGTTCCCTACCCATAGAATCACCAATGACATACGAGTTAGGACCGTTGTGCTTCAAAACATAAAAGGGGCCGGTAAACAACAGGAAGAATTTTTTAATGGTTCGATCATCGGCAGATGACTGGGCATGAGATCTAACCAGCACCTTATCACCAATTTGAAAAACCGTAGGATTTAATTTTTTATTAACCTTTTCCACGCGACGTTCAGCTCGGGTGCGCAACCACTCGTGAACAAGTATTACTACACTTTCCAAATCTAACCCCATATTATCTTCACGTGGAAATGATATAAATTTTTCTATAGGCCGCTGCGGAGTTTCTCCAAATTGCAGAAACATCGGTGTAAACCCTGTAACTTCACTAACCGCAGAGTTTAAACAGCCTTCAATGAATTCGAGAAGACATGCCCACTTAGTATGTTTATCAAAACAATAAGAACGCAGTAGTCGGCCAATTTCTCTATTATATCGCTCCGTCATATTTCCCTCGGGAAAATAAACGGAGGTATGTTTAACCCGGATACTTTCTTCGCCTAATTTATTCCTCCATAAGTTCCCGGTGAATTGTGTCCCGTTATCACTTAAAATGCACCTTGGTTTCTGAACCTTTGGTATATAGTCCAGTAACACTCTATTTATGATAGCCTTAGCAGTAGCACGTTTTAAGGCATACAACTTAACGAATTTTGAGAAAGCGTCTACCAAAACCAGTAGTTGAGTTACCCCACCTCGCGACACTGGTAATGGACCTATTAAATCTGTACATACCAAGTCACCTGGATTCTCTACAATGACAGTATGTAATTCACCCCTACTTAGCTTAGAACATTTTGCCTTTTGACAAAGGTCACAAGTAGATACAATTTGACCGATATGCCGTTGCATTTTCGGCCAGTAAAAAATTTCTTTCATTTGAGCGTATGTTTTCATTCGCCCGAAATGCCCGTTTCCGATATGATGTGCTAAAATCAGATCTCTAACTTGATTCTTAGGAACACATAATTTGTACCCCGGATTCAGATGGTCTCCCCTCTTAAAAAGCAAACCTTTATATTCTCGAAACCATGAAAAGATCCGATACTCTTTCTCTGAAAAAATTCGCGGATCTCTATTAAGCTGCTCTAAAAAGTTAATTTTTTGTCGTATCCAAGCCTCCTCTAATTGATCAGCCCGCAGAGATTTTAAATTTTGTTTTAAATTATCGTAAGATTCTGATAAACCTATCAGCATAATGTGTAGGTTCGAAGATTTTTCTGGGGTCAAGAATAAACTTTTATTAGGGGGATTTCTTGATAAAATATCGGCAACCTTATTTTCAGCCCCCGGACAATGTTCCACTTTAAAATCAAATTCTTGTATAAGAAGTGTCCATCTAGTCAACCTAGCCGATTTTAATTTACACGTCATTAAGAAACATAGCGATTTATGATCGGTTATTACTGTTAATGCCTGTCTCAATAAAAGGGTACGCCACTGCCTAAGGCAATGCACCAATGCTAGCAATTCCTTTTCCGTTGTAGTATACCGTATCTGACTTCCTTTAAGAGTGGTAGAGGTATAACTTATAACTTCCCTTTCTTCTTCCAAAGATTTCTGAAAAAGGCAACCCCCCACAGCATAATTCGAACTATCACATTGTACAAAAAATCTTTTTTTTAAGATCAGGATGTACCGCCAAGGTAGCCCTGAGAAACCGGTCCTTAATGGTCTTAAAGGCTTCTTTTTCTTCCTCTTCCCAAGACCATTTCTTATTTTTTTTAAATAATTTCAATAATGGTAATGTCACATCCGAGTATTTGCGGCAAAACCTTTGCTCGTAATTAATTAACCCTAAAAATCCACGAAGCTCCCGAATGTTGCGTGGTGCAGGAAAATTTTTAATGGCCTGTATGCGTTCCGGATTCATTTCTATCCCCTTACTCGAGATTATATGCCCAAGGAACTTAACCTTCTCGCTAAGAAATTGACACTTCCTTAGTTTGACCGTAACACCTTCTGATTGAAAATAAGTAAAAAGTCGCTCCAAATGACTGAAATGATCACTTATATTTTCCGAAAATACGAATAGGTCGTCTACATAAATTACTGTAAAATCCCGCGTATCCGATGGTAAAACATTTTTTAAACACCGTATCAAACTGGCCATCGAAGTTGACAACCCAAAAGGAAGTCTCTTAAAAGTATAAGAGTCATTTTCATAAATGAAACCTATGTATTTTCTATGCTCCGGTTTAATTTCAATTTGCCAGTACGCGGATGTTAGGTCAATGGTACTTATTACCATGCCTGTCTTAAAATGAAAAAATAATTCATTTGGATTAGGCGGATTTATAAAATCCGGCTCCCTACGGCTGTTTAACATACGAGCATCTAAACATATGCGTATGCTACCGTCTTTCTTTCGAACCGTCACTAATGGCGAAATATAATTTGTTTTCTCTCTTGAAATAATACCCCACTGAAGCATTTCGTCAATCTGAGACTTGACTTCGTCCCGATATGCAAATGGAATAGGATACGTAGCACAATGAAAAGGACTGTCATTGGTCATTATTATTTCGTGTTGGTAAGATCTTATATGACCCGGACATTCTGAAAATATAGACTCAAAGCGGCGTAAAAGATCAAACAAATGAATTTTATCTAATTCGGATGCATTAATAATATCGACGGCCGCGCGAATATCACTTTCATTATATTTGTGTTTATAAGCACTAATATTACCCGGCTGTATCACCGAAATAGCCCCTGCGCTAGTACATAAATTAAGACAACGCTCCTCTAAAGAGCTTGTCATATGTTGACTATACTTAACTACATACTCGTTCTCATTTACGTAAAAAGCAATTATGGATTTATTAAAGTCAATATTAGCCTTAAATTCCAAGAGCCAATCGAACCCAAATAATATATCTCGATTCAATCCCGGTACTACCAAACATTTAACATCTAGGTAAACTTTCGCATCAGGGATATATAAATTAATAAGCCCTTGCGTTCTAACCCTTTGTTGTTTTCCGCCAATCGCAACCGTAATAGCCACATTCGTAACCGGTAAAACTGACATTCTAGACTCATTCGCAATGGATTTAAAAAAATCCTCAGAGATAGCAGTAATTTCGCTGCCACTGTCTATTAAAACTTCAACGCCTTTTTCTCCGACCACAGCCTTGATAACCGGCGATTTAATTGATGGTTTACAGGCCTCAAATTCACCCTCATTCTCGCTTTCCGACTCGCTGAAAAAATCAAAATCTTCGTTAAAACGCGTCATTTCCATAGCTCTCATATTTTGCCTATCGACCCGCGCATCATTTCTGTCGACCGGCTCCGACGTTTGCCCATTAGCGCTCGAACCCTGTGTTCGCCGCCAAGTATTATTGTTTGGCCCCGTGTTGCCCCGATTCCCCGGTCCGCTATTATCTGAAGTTTGGGTCGGTCCCATTACACGATCCCCGCGAGTCTGCACACTTCGTCTATTAACAGCGTTACCCTCTGTTGGGTAAGCGTATGTTGCGTCGATGTCTCGCAGGTACTCATCGACCTCATCGAACGTCCTCAGCCCCCTGGTTACAATACCCCGCTGAACGTCAGGCGGAAAATGCCTGCTCAAAAACGATATTAATTTAGATTCGGGAATTGGTGACGATAAGAAACCCGCCTGGTTAAAAAGATTCGAAAAGTAGTCCGCGCGATTGCCAGATTCAAATCTCCCGTAGCTTATTTCCAAAAATAAATCTCTCTGTTTGTCCACCCCCCAAAATCTGTTTAAAAACGCCACCTCAAAATCCTGAAAATTATGAAAACTACTTTCTTTTATAGCTGCCCAGTCAGCTGCTGTGCCTTTTAAACACGGCAATACCAAACCCAATCTATGTCTATCTGGCACGCCGGCCTCGTCAAAAATTTTATAAACCTTATTTAAAAAGGCTTTAGGGTTCATTTTTCCCGCAGGAGAAAAATATAAATTATTACCCCCCAATTCCTTAAAATTTAAAATATAGGATCTATCCCCCAAACAAGCATTTTGCCTATTTATTGTTAAGCCCTCTTGAACTATCGCTCCGGCCACCGGTAAACTTACACTCGCGGTCTTATTTTTCTCCCCACTATTTTGATTTTGCTTGATAGATAGATCGGTTACAGCCTGTTTTAATATACTCATTTCAGACATTAATTTATTTAACACCATATTGAAATCATTAGACTGAGTCATGTTTTCGTGTGCGGTAACACTATTTGTTTGCGAACCCTCCGCATTATCATTATCCGAATCATAAACAAAATCCGGCATTCGATTCCTATTTTTACTTTTTCTTTTAGGTGACATTTTAGCTTTCTTTTTTTTTTACAAAGTAAGACCACCAACAAACAAAAACTGCCTACACGATTAAAGTTACTCGACAAAATACTACCAAACTACTAACTCTACCTTATCAAACTTAAACATTCTAGAATAAGGCTAGATTTCTACAAAAAACCAACTTTGTGATAAATATTAAACACTCCGAATATTCATTAAAGTATTCTAAAGTACAAAAAAAATATAGTTCCGTGAGGATTCTATTATTTTAATAACCTTTATTTTAATAAAAACTAGGTAGATCCTCGTAAAATAGTCTATTGTCCTTGAAGACATCCAAACATGTTGAACTGTACCAAAACGTAGACAACGTACCACATGCGATTAACTAAACACCCATAAGACGTGTTTTTCGTCGGCTGACAGCAAATTATTTAATGATCCGCCTAGCAACAGCACGCCAAGAAATTGGAAAGAGCTTACCGGTTATTAAGCAATTGGTAACTGTAAACCTCAGGCCTCTAGTTGGGTGCCAATGAAACAGCTCAAGCTGAGCTTTATCTCGTTCTGGGTCGTCAGAGGAATCACAATTACAAAAACACACCGGTCAAACTCAAACTTTTTATTCGTACAACCAAAATTAATAACTTTTAGCGCATCACCCTCGCTCATCAGGCTCTCGATGCCGAGTGACCTCGTCACCGCGGCATGTACAGTTAACCGCCAGCGCCACCATCTCTCCGGCGTTGCCGAACATCTTTTTATTCCGCTGAACCGTATCACAGATTCCAAAAATAATGATGCGAATATTTTGACGCATTAATTAAAAAAAAGATCTCTATAATATTAGAGCATGGCTCAAACTTAATACTGTTATTATTAGTGATAGAAGTTGCGGGTATTGCATAAATCTTTTTGAAAACATGGAATTAGTACCAAAGAGGCATTTATTTCTTTACAAACAAGCCCAATTCTCGAGAGAGGATGCTAACGGAACTCGTTTGGTGACAAAAATTCGTTGACTACTACCTCAATCACTGAGGTAGTAAAGACCAGATTACCAATTAAGATGCCAATTAAATGCAACTCTAACCCACAAAGAGCCATTTGATTAGTTGGAAAATTATATAAATATTTATCACAAAATAAATAAAATGAGGTAATTTAAGTTATTTATTATACCACTATGTTATATTTTTAGAACTTTTCTTCATACATATGACAGTTTTATTAAATATACTTTTGACCAAAAAATTTGTTAAGAAATATAATTCTTTTCTTAAAAATCTTAATATTTTAAAAGTTCCTTTAAGTAGTCACATATAAAAAAAACTATTATTTCACATCCTTCATGAATATGTTTTTTATTTTTTTAAGCAAAAGATATGCGTCGGATAAAAAAACCAAGAGATCAAATGTGCTAGAAAGTGATTGGGGAATTTTAAAAATAATTTTGATTTCAAGAAAAAGCAGTGGCGTAGTATTTTCTTTACTAAAAATATTCAATAAAAGACCTGTAGGGACGCCACTGGCAGAGAAAATATTTCTTTTTGCACATCAAAAAATGCGTCTTGATGCCTAGAATACATGTACCAAATTTCATAAAAATTTCTACAATATTGTTTAAGTTATTATTAAAAAACTGATTTTTTTTGAAAACCTTAACACCCTGTATCTCAAAAGTTAAGATATTTAGGACATATGTTCATAGGAACTTTTTTTCTTAAAATAGGTTTAGAAATCACCTCCTTAAATATTAGCACATCTTTAAGGAACACCCTGTATATTAGAAATATGGAAATTATGTCAACATCGTGTCTGCGATTCTTAATGCCTTCCATCCAACAAGATGTAACAACATTAAATTTAGTTAGCATAATAACTTAGACCGAATTGTTGAACAAAATGATTGGGACAGAAAAAGGGTAATATGGGCTCTATTAAGAGACTCAGATTTTCCACGATCAATACGGGAAGAGCTACGGCATTTTACTCTTGGCATCTTTTCAGCTTAAGCAAAGTCAATTTTACAATCAGGAAGATCTAAGTTAACCATACGTTTTTTAACGACATTGAGAAGATGTTTCAATCGCCTGACTTTATTTGAAATCACGACACATGAGTACTGAAATATGTACTATATGGATAAGAACATGTCCAAGTCATAATCCGAATATTGAATGGTATTGTCAATGCAAGGTTGGTGCTAGTTGTCGGATGTGCGCATGTTGCATCTCAAGATTATTAATAAAATACTTATCAACATAATTACTTTTTTCTGTTTTTTTCCAATTTAAAGATTTTGGCAAAGTACCAGTAGAAAGGAAAAAAACTTCCAGGCACTTGAGTTGAAGTCTCTTTTCTCCCTTTGTCACATGGTATTTAAGTAAACTTAACTACCTGGAAAAATGAAATTATTCTTTCAGGGAATTGAGTTGGAGTTTCTTTTCATTTCTGACATAGGATTGAATACACTCAATTGCCTGGAAGAAACTAAACTATTCTTACATCTAGTTGAATTATATCTCTTTTCCCTCTCTGTATACCAAGGTTTTTTAGTGTATTCAACAGCAAAAAAATCAATACTGGCCCCAGATCAGACTCAGGCAAAGGCACTAAGCCTTAAATATGCAAAATTTACTTCAAGATGCTGTTACTGGATGGTCCAGTGAAAGTAAAAATCAAATATACTTAAAGATTTATAATAAAAGACTTATCAATATAATTATTTTTTTTGTGGTTTTTTCCAATTTAAAGATTTTGGTAAAGTACCAGTAGAAAGGAAAAAAACTTCTAGGCACTTTAGTTAGAGTCTCTTTTCTCTCTTTATCACAATATTGACACTCACCTGCCTGGAAGAACTTAAAACATTCTTCCTGACAGTTGAGTTGGAGTTTTTTTCTCTCTATCACGTGGTTGGGTATATTGAACTGTCTGGCAAAATTAATAATATTTTTCCAAGTACTTGAGTTAGAGTCCCTTTTATCTCTTTGTCAGATGATTGCTGTCTGGAAAAAATAAATTTTTATTATGAGAAAATGCAGTATGGTCAATATAATGCTTTTCAAAAAATATCTACTGCACATCTTGAAGCGTAGAATCTATTTAAGACTTGTAGAAAGTCATATAAGTGATTTGTGAAGTGGTTTGTCAAAGTGATTTGGTGAAATGGTAAAACGATTTTTATTTAACCCTTAGACTGTAATATCTATTTTAGCTACTACTCGGTAATACTTTATACTTTGTACAGGTCTCCAACCTTTAAATGCATAACTTGAAATGTATTATGCAACCATTGCATTCTTATAATCAAGATATCTATTCAAACTGGCGTTAAAACTAAACTGTTGCAAGAAAGCTTATTCGGACTACAGCGAAACTGTAGGGGACATAACATTATACGATCCGAGTTCCGCAATACTCCCGCACTATTTACGTTGAACAAGAGGTACTGGGTATGGTACTGTACTATACGAAACGTGCCTGTTGTTTAGGGAGTGCTGCTACCAGGGTCGAACTGGCCAAGGTTGGACGGTCAGGTATAAGAAGTAAATGCAGGGGACTGGGGGGCAGTAGTTGGTGACAGTTGGTGTAGGGTTTATTGGTTGAATATAATTTTTTTAACGAATAATGAGATATTTTGTGAGTATATTATTTTATCGGTGTTTTTTTCTAATAATTTAACACACCATCTTTCTTAAATTTCGATTCTATTGTTAATGCTGTAATTAATTCCGCAAAGTTATCAGGTTAAATTTTATTTATTTGTAAATTTTATTGTACCTTTGATATTCGGATCATTTAAAATACATATTTCAAACATCCTTTTGACTATTGTTTAATATTAAAAATTTAGTTTTTTATCAAAAATCACTCGAAAAGTATTTATGTTTTTGTTACTCGTTTGAAAACAAAATACTTTTATATCTACAATATTTTATCGCGGTTTTCCTCATTTTTTTAAAATTTTCTTACACCTTTTAAAAAAAAATAGTTTTGTTTTTAATGCTATAATTAATTCAACGATAATTGTATTTTATATTTATCTTATTTTTTATTAATTTTTGTTTATTAATCATACGTATAACTCATACACCATACTATTGTTTCACGCTAAAAGTGAAACTTTTGATAGAAAAAAAGTAAATAATTGTAAAATTTTACTCAATTATTAAAAAAATCTAAGTAAAATTTGTACATAAATCTAATTCTAAAATTTCGGTTCTCTGATTGTGAAATTGCCTTTTATATTTTTTAATGACAAGTTCTTATTAAAGAAAAGGCAAATGTTGAACTTGACACTCTGTAGATAAAATTAACTAAGATAAATTATAAATTAAAAGTTTTAATTTAAGTAGGTTCTTTTTTAAATAAAGTCAAAAATACGAAGATTTCCAAATAAAAATAAGTAAATAAATAATTGTAAAAAAAATATACCCAGCAAGCAAATAAATTATATTTTGCAGGAAAAAATCATCCAAAT
Source organism: Anthonomus grandis grandis (assembly GCF_022605725.1). Taxonomy (NCBI): domain Eukaryota; kingdom Metazoa; phylum Arthropoda; class Insecta; order Coleoptera; family Curculionidae; genus Anthonomus; species Anthonomus grandis. Next base: position 7,584,265 of record NC_065562.1, read on the forward strand.
TATTTATTTTTCTTTATTTCAATAAATGGTATTCTTTTTTTTTTCGAAAATAAAGTAAGACCTTAAAAAAATTAAGAGACGATTTGTATTTTAGTCATTTCTTATGAATAGTCACACAAAAACAGCAAAAACAACACTACAAGGTAATTTTTTCCTTTCAAAAATAGTCTATTAGCTTGTCGGGTACACTCCTGAAAATTCCGGAGAAAATCTAGGAGAACTCTATCGAGATCTAGTCCAGGAGATCTCTGTTATTTGTTTCAATAAAGCATAAGTGTCATTAAAATGCGAATTAATATTAAAATGTTTTACACTCTGCATCTTCAAAACAAAACTTCTTTGATTTTTTTCTACAACTCAAGTGAGGAAATATATTTACAATAAAGCAAAATTTTTATCATTAAGGAAATTTTCAGAGTATATCAAACATTACAAAAATAAATTAATGACTAGTGAGTTCTTTAGAACTTTTTGTTTACTGTTGTTTTGAAGTATTTAAAAATTGCTTGATAAAAAAATAGTGACTGGTTGATGCGCTGTAGTATCTGTGTACGTAAATTTCATAATAATGCTTCAGTGAAGTTATATGATTGACCAGGACTTCTATACAGATGTAATAGGTTCTTTTATAATCGCGTTGTGATAAATCAAAATTTATTTGATTTTGATTTTTGTTTCCATATTTTGGTGAGATCTCTTCCTCTAGGCCTTCACACAACTCTGAAAGACCATAAATAATCAAATTCTGCAGAGGTAATCCTCCAGGTCTATAAGTAAATAGAGTTTCTATGTATATTTGCTATATTGTATATACCAGATTTTCTTGCAGATTTTAGATTTTTAAGGATATGTACATAGAACAAACTGAAAAAATGAGCAAAGATTTTTATTTATTAATATAGGCCTTCAGTGTCCTACACATATACTTGCATGTTTTCCTAACTTTTCTATACCTATTCTGTAAAATGAATCTCTTTTGCTTTCAAAATAAACATGAACCTCGGTAATCATAGGAACCCCAATATTTTTCCCTGAAGCATTCATAGTGACGTAGTCAGTAGAAGCCAGTTCTGGAAAATATTCGTGACATGATATATAATTTTGATGCGTCACAGTTTTTTCTTTTACAATTGAAGGTATTTTAAATGTTATAAGGAAAAGGCAAAAGGTGCATAGTATATCAGACCTGAAACTTATTACGTGATGTATTCGATGCAACGACTTGCTTGCCTAAAATAGAATATCATCTATGTCTTTCCATAATGCGTTCCAAATGTCAAGAAAACTCTTAACATATTATGATAAAGGTATTAAGGGTCTTTTTTACATAGACGTATTATTATTATTATTATTTCTTAGATGTAGTTTTTCATATAACATTGTGGGTGTCTATAACAAGATTCCAGCATGGATTAAATTTCTGTCAGTATCTACATTTCGTAAAAAAAGTAGAGTTAACTATTAAATATATTGGATTTCGGTTGCTCATGCTAAAATTCTGTATTGTTTTTTTTCCTTTTGTTCTATCGCTGTCAGTTATTATTGACCATTTCATTTGAATCCAAGTGAAACAGTATAAATCATATAGGCATTTAAAATGCCAAAACATTACTTTTTAACCATAAAAAACAAAAAAAACTCAGCTACAAATTAGCACCTTTATCAAAATATAAGGATCATAGTTTCAAATAAAATTTAAAGAAAATTTCTATTTAAAATATGCATGTTGACATTCACTTTACATCCCAATGCACCAATGTCACAATATTTGAACAATAAGTCACTTTAGTATGTTGCTTTATTTTCAAAATTTGTTCAGCCACAGCTTTTTTTATAATCAAGCGATGCCATCACCCTGTATTTACATTAAATAGTAAAAATTAAACTGAAGTTGTAAACAAGTGACTTGGAGTTTAATTTTAACTATTTAATTTAAGCCGGTTCCTTTAAGAAAAAATAGGGATAATTTTTTCGAGTCTGTGTTTATATATGTCTATTGCATGCACAATCTTAAGATGAAATCTATGTGTCTGGTCCTTTAAACAGAACTACATTAGTCCTACCAAAACTTAAACCATCAAACTTCTACCTTGGTACCTGTTAATTTCTTAAATGGTTTCTGAGGGAGACCAGGAGGCCAGGTGTTCGCCACACCCTCATCCTTCTTCAACCAGGACGTAAACCAAACCTTGATTCATCAGTAGAAATAATGCATGCCCATTCAGGCTCTTGCCAATTCTGATAATTTTTGGCTCATCCTAGTTTCCTTCTGCGATTTCCACGGGATAGTACTGGAGCTCTAACGGGATGTCTAGCGTAAAGATTGTTTTAATGTAACCTATTAATCTTATTGTTTAAGTAGTAAGTATAACGCAATAAACATTTTGAAGCTCACTTCTCAGCTCGTTGGCAGTAATATTGCGGTTTCATAATACCTGAAGGCGAATCAACATATCATGTATATGTTTTCTCTTACATCTTTTCAAATGTCTCCCACAATCTTCCTATAATGCTCTTCGTAAAATTTACAGCTTCTATGACGTTGGGGATGTTCATACCAACAACTCGTCAACGGAGTTCATGATCAAGATATCTTTGCATATTGACTATGTTGTAAGCATAATTAAAACAAATTCTCACTACAAAAATTTTGTTTGCTCGGTAGCAAAAATTGTACTGCACATTTTTCATCATCATTTCTAAACACATTTTTCAGTTTAGCAAATACGCCTTGAAGAATTTAAACTATTTATTTAAATCCAACAAGAATAACTTAATATGATGAATGTGATAAGGTATGTTTAAAAGAAAATCCAACAAATAATCAATACACTTTATCTTGGAAACCATTCTTCTCATCTAAAAATAAAACGGCTTTTTGTCTTGCCCTCTAGACCATTTTGATGTGTGAATATACAGATTGGCGAATGGATCACACATATAAAGTTTCTAACAGGCAAGATGTTGCAACGCCGCCACCGCGATAGTAGGCTGGTGTTCGAGGTTTCACCTCGATTATTTTAAATTTTATTTTAGTAAACGTCCTACGTCGGTGGAGGCTGCATCTCTTGCGGTAAAATTTAAAAAAATATTACGCGGCGTTGGTATAATATTTTTCTAATGCAGGAATTACATGTGTAAAACCCGCATAGATTCGTAATTACAATTTTTTTATGCTGTGCATTGCACATTGAAAATTAAATCGTTGTTCTTATTAAAATAAAATATAAGCTTTAATAAAAATAAAATTATAAAAAAATAGAAAATAAAACTCTGAATAATAAGCCTAACAAATAATTCTTTAAATAAAAGGCTCAAAAAGACCTAATTTTGAGCTAAACAAAAAATTAGCCTATCGTAAAAGCTGTTTCTTACTTTCAAAAGAGTTTAAGGTAAAACGGAATTAGCAGATTCAAAAATTTTGTTTCTTAACTCCTCTAAATTCGTTGCCTTACTATTATGATGTTTCTAAATAGTTTCCTTAAGATAATCCCACAAAGAAAAGTCACTACATTATGAACAGGACAGCAATCTTGTTGAAAATAGATTGATGCCAGGTCTATATATATTCATATACTTGGTTTTGTAGCAACTCAAGGTATTTTTTAGCGTTGAAAGTACCATCAATGAAAAATTGCTCAATAATATGGTAGCCCAAAATATCAGCATTCAACTTTTGAGCGTACTGAGTATGAAACTGAAAACTTCTGTGCTCGTTTTCCTGAAACCAGTAACGAACAATGGAAGGATTATGTTTACCATGCAATGGAAAAGAGGTATCTGTGATATCACCTCGATAGCACCATTTAATCAATTGAACTTTTTCGGAAGAGGTATAAACAGCCCTAATGTAATGAGTATTAAACTGAAAACTTCTGTGCTCGTTTTCCTGAGAGCAGTAACGAACAATGGGAGGATTATGTTGACCATGCAATAGAAAAGAGGACTCATTTGTAACATCACCTCGATAGAACCATTTAATCAATTGAACTCTTTCGGAAGGCGTATATGCAGCCCTAATGATAAATATTTAAAAAAAATTATAAAAGGGCTGTAAGAGTCAATAGTGCAGTATGCAATCACACAGCAAAATGAGGTCTGCTGATTATGGCGTGCCGAAAATAGCAAATCAAACGATCGAAATCCGCCGCGGCGCGTATCAACCAGAAGGTATGTGAGAAGCGATGTAGGCATTTATAATGCCTATGTGTAGTCTTCTATTCGCCAACTAAATTGTATATAAATTTTTTGGGCAAAGGGAACAACAAACTGATCATATTTTGTATTAAATTAAGAAAAAAATAAAATTTTCAAGAAGAAATTAAAAAATATATTATTGTTAAAGAATTTTAAGATTAAAAAACAATATACCGGATTTTCAAAGTATATTATAACTTGCTTTAGTAATTTAAAGCAATTAAGTTATAGAAAAAAATTATTTTGCTTTTCGTAGCACATAATATATATTTTATATAAAGCAGCACAATAATTTATTAAACGATTATTAAAAAAATATAAATAGACTTTTGAGATCTTTAAAATTAAAAATCAAAAATTATTTATACTTAAATCGCTTTTGCAACTACTTTTAAAGTGAGGTAAATTTCACAATGATATAATATTCATGAAATAACATTTTAAATTCACTTAATTTTAGTGTTAGATGACAAAAAATCATAAGTATAGTTTTGAACTTTGACCCTTGTTGAACAGTCAGTCCTTTTTTCAAAATTGTCAAAAAATTTTCCCAAACAATATTTTAAAACGCAATTTAAGATATATTTATGCCTGTTATAAAACAATGTTGTTTTTGTGCCAATAAAAAAAAAATTTCATGAAAACACGACAAAAAAGACATAAATGTTGTATACTAATATAATAATATATAATTTTATTTGACTTACATCGTAAATATTATATTTTTTTCAATTTTCATTTCTATAAATATTCGTGTGGTAGATTCGTGTGTAACAAGCCTATAAATATACTAATAAAATAATAGTGAATACCATAACTTTTTTAAATTCATTTGTTAACCTTTGTTTATTTTATTTCATGGATAGGTTGATTCATCTCCTTTCAAATGCCAACGCGTCGTTAATAAAATGTTTTTAACGGTACAAGGTTTAAGATGTTCTCTTCAAGTCTGAATTAGTGTGACATATGTATCCATATTTCATGATATTTTTTGCTTTAGGCATAATAAAGCATATTGTACTATTTACGTAAACTGTAATATTTTTAATTATTTTTTTTATATGTATATTATATTAGAGCTTTTGAGTAGGTTCTAATCCAAATAGCCGAATAAAATGTTGCAAAGTCATCTTTAAATCTTATCTTAATATTTATTTTAAAATTTTTAATGTGATAAATGAAGTATATTTCGAGCTTATCTTATACTGTCCACTGTTCAACAAAAGCCTCTCTCCAATCTTGTGCAGATCTAATCCAGTTTCCTGCAATACGTTTTGTGTTGTCCAGCGCGTAATTAGCCTGCCGGGGCTCTACTTCTAAAAGTTTTGAATTTCGTTCACCATTCTATAATCTTTTTCATCCATCTCTCATTCCAGCCACTCATTCTTCCCAGTTATTTTTGACATGTAGAATAATCTCAACAGTATCTCGTACTTCTGTTTACTCTCGTATGGTTCGATTCGGGTTTTTGTCAAAAAGTTTAATTTCTAGCATTGTTCTTCCTATTTTTCGTTACATCACTTGTACTTTGTGACCATTTTTCTTCGTTAACGTTAGCATTGCCGCACCATATGTCAATACAGGGATGAAAAACTGGTTGAGGACTTTTATCTTCATATATTGACATTGACACTTTGGACTTAGCACTGTGCTTACTTACCAAAAGTCGCCGATGTTAAACCTATCCTTCGTCGAATCTCGTGTATTTAGTTGTCTCGTCCAATGTTAATTATCATGTCCTATAAATATTTATACCTATAAAATATAAATATACGTATATATACGTATATATTTTTTATTGCATTTATAAAATGTAGGCCAAATTCCAAGCAAGTTTCGTACAACACACCTTATCTCAAAACTCAACTGTTTCAGAAATATTTACATTTAACCAACAAGAAAGCAAGTAAGTACGTCTATTTACAAATTAAGATAAAATGGAGGATAACATGTTATAAACAGGGATTTAGGTCTGGTGACCTGGCCGGCCACTCTATTGGCCCTCTTCGTCCTATCCATCTTCCTGGCAACACTGTCTAGTCTTGTTCGTCTGGGTATAGGGCAGCCAAAGCAGGGATAAGATCTTCTTGAAGAAAATTCAAATAGCGCTATCAAGTTTTCTTCGAAAAAGTATGGCTCTATTACTTTATTTTCCACGATACCAGCCCAAACATTAATAGATTTACGGTACTGTGTATGAGGATCAGTTGCCCAGTGTGGATTTGACACTGACCAGTACCGACAATTTTGCCGATTTACAACACCGTTTAAACAAAAAGTTGCTTCATCCGAAAACAAAACTCGTAACACAAACTGACGGTTATTATTGCAAATGTTCATCATTTGCTCGCAAAATTGGTTTCTTCGATCAGGATCGTCCTCATTTAGTTCGTGTATTCATTTAATTTTATAAGGGTGGTATTCATTTGCTTTTAAGATGCGTCTTACTGACGTTCCGGCTATATTATTATCAACTGAAATTTGTGAAGTTGCATTGTTTGGATTTTCTTCGACGGAGAGCAGAACGTTTAATTTTGTTTCTTCAGAAATTTTTGGACGACCTGATCTTGGCAAATCCTTAACATGACCTGAAGTTATGAATTTGTGCTCTATTCTACTAACTGTTGACTGAGAAATAGGATGGTTTGAGTATTTGGCATTAAACAGTTCACTTACTTCTTTTTGCGTGCGCATTCGATCCCGGTACCCTAGCATCATCAAAATTTCAATTCGTTGGGTTTGCGCTAAATTAGCCATGATTTATTCTGATAAAAACTATTAATTTTCGAACTGACAGTGACATTTGGAAATGGAGATTTTTTTATAAGTGCAACCATGGAAATAGAAACAATTGGCAGCGTTTATAATATTATTTTTATCCTCGATTTTACCTTAATTTGTAAATAGACGTACTTATTTGTTTTCTTGTTATATAAATGTAAATATTTCGGAAACAGTTGAGTTTTGAGATAAGATATTTTTATATTTCATAAATGCAATAAAAAATATAGCATTCCATTTAAAAAAATGAACGATGACGTCGTATCTTTTTTTTTTGTTCCACCCTGTATACAAAAATTTATGTGAAATAATGCGCAACTTAAAATAAAAATCGACGGGTCCGAGCGTTTTTTCAAAAAATAATCTCTCTAATTTTTATCGAATTTATGCGGAACTTTAGGCGGTCACTGTATGTATACGTATGTTGTGTTTGTTTATAAGTTTGTTTGTATGTTTTATACTCTCGTTTTTTAATTTCTTCCTACTTATTCCTTATTCCTATTTATTCCTACGTTTTTCAGTTTATTTTATTAAGCATACTGATCAATAAACCTACGAATAGTTTGGCAGAGAGCGCATCTCCTTGTCTCAATCCTCTGTCGATTTGAAATTTGTTTGTATATTGATTTTCTGGGTTTGTAAAAATTTTTGTTGATGTATGGAACCCTTTTTGAAGTATACAAAAGTTTGATTACCACTAGGTAAAAAAATTAATATAAAATTTACTTTAATAAAATATTGAAGTCTTATCTATTTATTTAAAGTTGATTTTATTTAGTGTATTTAAAATTACATTTTTTAAATGAAAGTAGATATAATGAAGATTAAAAAATAAACATATAGAAAATAATTTAAATGTTAAATATTTTTTTCTTAAATACTATTTACTGTTATTTTTCAGTAAAATATATTCCTCTATAAAATGAAACAAAAACAAATAAAATTATTTTATACTTTTAGAGTCTTGATACCCCTAGAGATTCCTCTCAAGATAGTATCTGGAGTCATATTTGTATTTGGCTTATATTCCTCAAAATATTGAGTTTAGTAAGTTTAATATTTTACATAATTAATTAATGATTGCACCAAAAAATATGGCTTATTTATATACAGTGCAGTGCTTACTAACAAGGCTGCTAATAGGAGAATTTTTTGTATTATATAAAAAATATATTGTTTAAATCTACTTTTCTTGCTTAATGACCGAAATAAGTTTTGTCACGTAACATATTTCGTTTATATTAATTAATTTATATAATGCATCAATTTTTGCAAATAGTTTTTACAATTGTGTGTTTTTTATAAGAACTGTTAAGTTGATGTAGAATATGGGCATTTTTATTACTTAAACTTGCTATTCAGTAACAATAAGTAAAATGTTAAGGGCATAATTAATAAAATTAGTTATGAAAGGCACCGGATCCATAATTTACTAAAAACAATATAAATCTAAAAAAAAAATAGAGAAATACACGAGAATATTTATATCGATATTTCGATATTTATATCTTTTTTCCTTTAATTTTTACGTAGATAGTAATTTTAGTTTTAACAATATTTTGGAATTTAGAGAAGGGAACGGTATATCCCGCATACATTTTTATTTGATATATTTGTCGCAAAAGATTTTTAATGTGATATATTAAAGAGAATTTTTCGAATTGTCAGTTCTTAGACAAACCGAGATGGTGGATTACGACTATATACATTTTTCATAAATTAACACTTAAAAGTATCTTTTTTCTATAATTTTTACATTAAGTTGTGATAAATTAAATAACGATTTGATTAAAGAAGCACAAGCAACCTAAACATATTGAGAATATGTACAAGATATCCCAAGTAGATTGATGCTTCAGTTGTTTAAAAATAACCTACTAAATTGATTTTGAAAGTACTCTCGTGTAAGTTTAGTATTTTTAATAACAAAACGTTTCTTTCTTTCAAAATTCTCCTCTTGTTAAAATGAGTATTGGGTAAAAGAAATAAGATTTCCACATATTTGATTTCTGACTACTTGACTGGTAAATATCTAACAGTTCCTATATACCTTAAGATATACAGAGTGTACATGGAAAAAAATGATGTGATATTACAAACATTAACAAAAAATTGTATTCAATTATGACTTTTGAAATTATGACGATGACAATTAAATTCAAGTAGAGTTTCGCATTTCTATAATCGACAATTCGAAAACAATAGTTCCTTTAAATTTGATTTTCGAATATTTTCGAAAAATACTTTATTATTGTTGTCAAGATCCTAATAGTTAAATATCTACCTATGCCCTAACTGATACACCTAAAACAAAATCATTGCATATTATGTTCAATAAAATTTAATTTCCAATATGATATCAGCAATTTTTATATTGGCCTTCAGTCAACCTCTTTTATAATTTGTATCAGAATTTATTCCAAGAAGTAAAGTTCTTAATAAAATAAACTGTACAGGAAGTATTAATAAATTCTTGCATTACTGCTACTCGTATCAAGGTCAACAGCTGTAAGAAAACTCGATCAGACCAATGTCTTATCTCGTAACCATTGTTACATATCACAAATTTTAATCTAAAATGCTGGCGACACAACCTTTATTATATTATTTTTATACATAATTAATGCATATATGGGGAGTTTTATTAATTGATAAAAATTCGTTCAGCTATACAGAATATGTTTGCTGTCGAAATAAACCTGTATATTACACCACATTTATCTATCGATAAAAATATGCATAGTTTTCGTGCTTAATTAAACATACAATAAAATTACGTTGCACTTTTACAGTGGCATATAGCACTCCCTTTTGATTTTTTATGTTAAGTAACATTAACCTTTAATTTCAATAGGATTTTGCATAATGCATAATAAAACGTGATATAACAGTTACCAGTTAGTTTCTTAGCCTGTAAGACAGGTATTCGTGAAATGGTGGATATGGATATAGATAGAAATAGAGGTCATATGTGAGTGCCAAATGAAGATATTTAGAATCCAGCAGTCTTACCTTTAAACATACAGAAAGAGCATCTTCAACCGAATCATCATCTTCTAAGCATTTAGGTGATCGTTGAGTCTGTACTTACCTGTTAGTATTTCTGTTAAGTTTTTAATATTCTCTTGATAAAATGGCTTTGGTCTGTCTTCATTTGATGGTTATACACTATCCATGGCCAAAGAAAAAATTGGCTCTGGTCCAATGGGTGTGCTCCTAGACACCTTCTTTGCCAGTATATACGCTATTTCGTTTCCTGGATTGCCACCGTACGCTTTTGACCTTTTCAGGGTTATTTCAACCTCATCAGTCGGAAATCATTTTTATCTTAGGTAAGTTAGCTCTTTAAGGAAAGTATGTAACGTATAATTCTTACTAGTATTCTCTCAATTTATATCCGAAGCAGAAGTTTCCCTCCACATGAAAGTCTCAAAGTTCACCAGCTTAATTTTTTACCATTATTATAATCATTAAAAAACAAAAGTATATAATAGTAGATGTAAATGCTAAAAGCCATTATTTTCTATAAAAATCTTTTTGCTTTTTGTTTAAAAACTGTTTCTAATGTTGCTGAAATACGACAGTTTTTCCTTAATTTCTCTGCTAATTTAATTATTATTTCTAATTTTTTCATCATTTGATATTTTCGTTCAACTCTACCAGTTATCCAAAGCTAATAACTCTCGAACTGATTGCAAAACCTTGCATTTATATCCATTCGGAATTTACTACTTCTAAATTTAAAATGTAGGATTATGAATCAAGTAAGACTTGTATTATTCTATACATTGCAGCCTTGTGGGGAATATTAAATTTTAATTTCATTTAGTTAGGGTTCTCAAGAGCAAACATATAATGCTTAGACCGGCATAGATCCTTGAGTCCTGTATTTCGTTTTAAGTATTCAAAGACTCCTCAAAAATGTCTTCGGAAAGGAACAGCAACAATAGTCAAACCGAAAAGTATTCACCTATAGCACTCGATCAAATCAACAGGGAAATAATACAAAATGAAAGAGGGAAGTGGCTCAAAAGGATGGCCAAATAGTCAAACCAGATGTATTTAGAGCAAAATATTTATTACTAGCTTTGCAGAGCGGTTTCGGCGTATAAGTAATGATCAGTGCTATTTTAAAAAGAGTTTTATGTGTTTTTTTACAGGAAAAAGGACCTGAAAACTAAAGATAAGGAGATAAAAATTTACTCATTTGTCAGTTATGCACAGGAGTGGAAAAACATTTTCACAAGTTAAAAATATTAATATCTTAAGTGTTATTTTAACTAAAACTAAATATTTAAAGAATCCTGAATAATGTCTTCGGAAAGGAATAGCAAAGAATATTGATCTAGCTGTCGACCAAATACAACAGAGCAATAATACAAAAAAAAAACATACCAGGAGACGTGCCTAGAGAAATAAAAGCAGCAAATAAATTTCAGCCTGGTGAAGTAATTATCTAGAGAAGCTAAAGCGCTTAGGAGAGAAGGTTATTCCACAAAACCAAAAAACAAATACCACCAACACTTTATCTTGAATTATACAAAAGTTTGTGAAGCCATTTGATAATGACTGCTTATTTCCGAGTTTCAATGTCTTCTAATAAAAGATTTACGCAGTCGCATCAAACAAAAGCAGTCGAGAATTCAATACACATGGTATTGTGAATATATCGACCATCCAGCAGTCATACATTAAACACAGTGGTCGCCTCTTGACTAAACTCGTCAATTTAAATAAATAATTTCGTTATTTACTTCAATACATTTCTCTTTCTCTCAGACTCCCGACAGTAATTTCATTTTTCACCTCATTCTAATATTCCAAATCCCCGGAAATCATTTATAATAATAATAAACACGTTTTTTAATCCTCAAGAAAATATCAGTACATCTGTCAGCGAAAATAGGCATTAAGAGAGAAATTTCAGCTTCTAAACAAAAAGTTAAGAGCTGTTGCAGCCTAGTAACTAAAATACTAACCTACAAAAATACAAGTTACAACCTTAAGGCTTAGGTGTAACACAAATTTTGTATGGGCTTAAAACAACATTAAGACGAAGCAGTTATAAGCCTTTTCCTTGTATTATTTCGAAAAGCATTTATAGATGGCGAGAGGTCTGGTAGATGTTTATTCACACAGGAAGGGAGGACATTTATTTTTTAAGATTCTATAGCAAAACACAGTGTAATTTAACTTTCTTCTTTGAGACATATTCTTCAATTTGTGTGATACCCCATGAGGTCTTTGTATTCCAAATATGTATCTCATACAAGCATTCTGAAGTTTTTGCACACGCACACGTTTTCTTGTCTCTATGATCAAGACAAGGACCATAAACAGTATCACAGAAATTCAGATGTGAAAGAATCAGGGAATCGCACAGCATCTTTCTTGTTTTTATATTCAACACATATCTTTGGGAATAAAGGGATTTAAGAATTGAATAACCTTTTTGTAACTTTTTTGTTTTATGGTGGGAATATTTCAAATCAATATCCTTACTACACTAAGATTCCTACTCATGTTTTGAAATGAAATAGCTTCATTATTGATGTGTAAATGAATGCGATTAAGAAGGTTTTTTTCTTAAAGCGTATTTATTAAATGACATAGCGACAGACTTCTTCGGATTTAGCTGCTAACAATGCCTTAAGGATTGGTCAAACAGCAATTTTATTCATAGTCTTCATTTAAACAATGGTTGGCATATTCAGGATTAAAAGGATCAAAAGAAAATTATCTGGGTGGCGTCAACGTAAATATGATGTTTTGACTATTTTAAGCACGTTGACACGTATAAATAGAAAAAAGAAGGGAACCCAAAATACTTCCCTGTGGTATGCCGGATGAAAGACTCCCATCCTCCGAATATTTGCCATCCAAACAAACCCTCGGTTTCCTATCAGTGACAAAGCTTTTCATGAGATCTACTGCCTTACTAGAAAATCCTACAAAACCAAGAATTGACAACATATCTCATGTTTAAGCATGTCGAAAGCCTTGCTGTAATCCAACATAGTCAACACCGTCGACATGCTTTCGTCCAAAAATCTGAAAATGTCATCGGTTACGTCGCACAGCTATAATTGGAGCGGAAACCAAATTGTTTTATGGGAATTACAGAATTATTTTTCCAAGAATAAATTGATCTGCGACTCCAGACACTTTTCAAGAACCTTAGACAAAACTGGCAAAATTGATATTGAGCGAGCTAACGGCAGAATGTTAGCTTGTTTCCAGAGGGTGGGAAATTCCCCAGTTAGTATACGAGTATTAATTATCTTGGTAATATGCGGCATAATAAATGGGTAGCAAAATATTATTAACTCCCACATTTAAATTATCGCGACCAGTCGCATTAGACCTGAGCTCACTCAAAATATTCATAATGTTGATCTGTGATACCGGAGCAAAATTAAATGAACCTCTGTTGACCTGTTATATCGATAATAATTTAGAATCTTTATCGATAATATTTTAGTTAAGTAACTGTACTCAGCTGCCAGGGGCACAGGGGCACAAACCGCTCTATTTTTTTATAAAATTAAAAATATTAACGTCACTAAAAATACAAATAAACAGGTTAAACTTATAGCCTCCTAATCCTCCTCTTAACCTAATCTCCCATCCAAGCCTAAACCAGCAGCCGGATCCACGTGCATTGAGATTTATTGAAAAATAATTTTGAGTATTTCCGCAAGAGTAAAATTATGAGTGGACATTGGTGGTAGCTAAACTTTACTTCCACAGGGTCTCGAATTGAATGCAACCCAATGTGACGTCACGTGAAGCATGTCGGCCAATAGACTGGCGAGTAGATTCGTGGTTGCCATGCCAAAGGGCAGCGTCATGCATCTGCTGCGGGCACAAATGTTTGCAACCTTTTAAGGTTCAGCACTGCTTTCATTTTCATTGCGGATCTTGTGTAGTCGTTTCGGTTGGACTTATTTTTTTGTGTTAAATGTAGATATTATTAATAATAAATAATATTAAATATATTTTAGAATATAGGCTACCGTACTTTGAAGAAAAGATTAGATTTACTAATAAAATAAACGGTAGTATGCTGAATGCTTGGAAAAAAATATACCAGAGATAAAGATGGTAAAATAATGTCATCGTCAAATGGACTTACAAATAATTTAAATTTTGGTGGTTTTTAATTTCTTTTTAGAAGCCCTTCATCACATAACTCCAGTAGTCGAAATATTTCTTAATTTAGATTAGTCAAAAAATGCAGATAGTATACAAGTATGTAATACATTTTACACATGTATAAGAAATTCGATATCGAAAATTTATTTATTATTTCAACAAGCTAACACTGAAAATAATATTCAAATGCATAAACGACAACATATTAAATTGCCTGAATCTGATAGACTACTTTTAAAAAACACTAAAAAGAATTAAGTATTTTTTAAGAAGTACGATGGCTCAGGATAGACTTAATGCTATGCTTTCAACAGAAAAAAACTTATAGAGAATACTAGAATACTTTAGATTTTGATAATAAAGTGGTGTGAAGTATTTGCTGCCTAAAATAATAGAAGAATAGATCTTAAATATAAATAAACACTCTGATTTTGTAGTTTCAGTTCTTTATATACTTTTCTTTCCGACATTCCGTTTCACCCGGCTTGATAATATGAGGGTTCAAACAGATGAATTCTACTTAGTGCAAAGCCATAATTTTTAAGAAGATTCGAATCCTCCACAATTGTTTTTCTTTAATGACTTTTGGTGAAGAATTTGGGCGCATAATCTTTAGTTTCTTCAGCCTTCGATGGATCACCTACGCCGCCCCCTTTTATCCATCATTTTATATAGCTATTTACTTACTTGCACCCCCCAAATCAAAAATCCATGAACCGCCACTGACTTTACTTACACTGTATGGTATATGGTGTATCGCAGTTATACCTAAATTCAATGATGGCAACCTATATACACGACTGTCCAAATTCTTTCTTAGGTGCAAAGCCTTATCAAAGTAAAAATTACCATGAGTTACTGATTTTGAGATGGTCACTGAGAACTGGAATTTATTTTTGAACATCCCTGCCAGGCTTTTTTCACCTCGCTACCTTCTTTATGCTCAGTTTGGGTTGAAATCTTACTAAATAAAAGGGGAGTAAAAGAAATTATATTTTATTATTTTCCATTTTAACTTCTGATTTGTTATTACTGCATATTATGGGATTTGTTAGTGCAAGATATTATATTGATTTCCGTACCCAAGACCTGAATTGGCCAAACCTACATATTACTTATGGTTGGCTCTGTATGACTTACAAGCTGTAAGAACTTTTTTATAGCCTCTCTCTATACTTTGAAGTTATCATCTATTGTATTCGCAATTATGGGCTTTAAACGTTAATTTAGTTAAATTCTTAAAGTGTATATTTTCGACGCATATGTTCAATATCAATTTCGATAGGATCAATACTTTCTTCCATTTATATCTACTATCTATGATCTGTTTATATCTACCATCTGCGACATTTTGACACAAATTTAGTTCACACTCGTTATATTGCACTGCTAGTGTTTGAATAATATTAATAAAACTTGAGTTACATTTTTGCCGTTTTCTTTATAAATAAGGCGTATTTTTAACAATTTTATATTTTTAGGTAGTACTCGCGGCGCTATTAGGCGTGGCCTTAGCCCAAAGTAACAGCAATTATCGTGGCGATCCCAGAAACGCCGCTATCTTAGCTGAGCAAAGATATCTCGTAGCTGATGGAAGATTTGGTGCTACTTACTCCCAAGAAGACGGAGTCAATTATAAAGAAGAGAGCGACCCTGATGGTACAAGGAAAGGAAGTTATTCTTATGTGGATCCAAATGGACAAAGGTAACATTTGTATTTCCTTTTTAATCGTGGTTTACTAACGAAAGCGACAAAACGACTTTGTTCTAAGAATGATCTAACCCAAAACTTACCGATTACATTTTTCCAAATAATAGATTGAAAAGCCGATTGATTTTTCAATAGGGTAGATATTTTTTTCCATATTTTAAAACTCTTACGCAGAGGAGCATTTTAACCTTCACTTTTAAAATGATTCTCGAGACGTTCTTCATGTTCAACAGAGTTTAGCTCTCTTGGGTATAAGTCACTTAGATTTTCGTAACGAAAAGTACAACTTTACGTTAGAACGTTAGGGCTTACGTAGGAACGTAAAAAACTTGTATTAGCTGAAAATCTTACCAAACTTTTATCTTAAAATGTCATTTTAGAAAAGCAATCGTATTTTAGTCAATGTTCTAGAAAAATAGAATGTGTGGATACACTAATTTCCCATTTTAAAATATGATTTATTTTATTTTTTGTCTGTATTTATATCCTTTTAATCTATTTGCAGGCACACCATCAGTTTTACCGCTGGCAAACACGGTTTTATGGCAACCGGTGATGGAATCCCCCAACCACTACCAACCACTTTGCCAGTAGCTCCTCAACCCCAATACCAGCCTCAACCCCAATATAACCCTCCAGACTACCAACCACCTCAACAGAGCAGAGCACAAGCCCAACCACAATATCAGCCCCAAGCTCAGCCTCAATACCAACCACAGCCCCAGTACCAACCTCAGCCTCAATACCAACCTCAGCCACAATATCAGCCTCAACCTCAATACACTACTACTACCCCAGCTCCCCACAGGTTCTATCCACCCGGTAAACTGTCCTTGAACAGATTACCTGACGGTTTCAGTTTTAGCTTCAATAAGGCTTAAGTGTTTTTTTTTTAATTAAATATCTTATGTAAAATCTATAATATTTTCTTTTGTGGCAATGTGAGTATTATTTATTACTGTGTAAATAAGAATAAATATGCTGTGAGACTGAACAAATTAATAAGTAATTTGTTTAATTTGTAATGAGTGTAGTAATATGAAAAATAAAACTAATTATTTTATAAGGTAGAGTTTTGCTTTATTTACCTTATGTATAATGGAGAAGATGTAGGTGGCGGGATTAGGGACAACAAATCATACCTGAAGTTTTTAATTGGCCGACGTTTCGATGAAATATATTTTAAAGAAAGGAAAGAAAGGGAAAAAGAATGATAGAAATTTATTTTTAATGAAATCAACAAAGGCAATTTATCTCTTTTTAGCCTTGAGAAAGACGAAAAATATATATCCTCGAAACGTCGACCAATTAAAAAATTTGATGTTTGATTTATTGTCCCTAATCCATTCACATTTTCACCATAAAACCTAATTGAGGGATACTATACTCTGTCAATATGCGTTATGTATAATATATTAATCTTCTTGGGTGTCAAAATACCTGAGCATTAACAAAAATTAATATGCAAAGCCTTAAATTAAAGAGACAATAATAATACTTCACATAATAATATACAAATTTCTTAATTTTCTATTTACCTTGCTGCTGAGAGGTACAATTTAAATTCTGTAATGCATAGTATTATAACGATATTGTAAACACCAAAAAACCAACTGCTTCTCCGTGATTCTGAAGTAACAAGTGGCATATCGCACGACGTCTAGAAGGTTGGCGAGAATCGTCCGGAACAGCGTTTAGCCGAATATATAAGGCGCTGCATCACCGATAGTAGTCAGCAAAAATTTAACAAAACTTAAATGTTGCTAATAGAAAACTTTACCAATCAACAATTAGCGGATACGCATTTGGCATACGAAGCACGAGCAGTTCTTGATACAACCGCGCTAATTGCATCAAGAACGTTGTCCCCAATGATAGCATCTGGGATATAAAAAGCTTATTGGTTACCAGAGGCCAATAGCCTTGGAAAAAACCAATTATACCGCTCGGTGGTACACTGTAGGTGCTATACACAAATTTAAACCAGATCCGAGTCTAGCAAGGAGGTCCGCTTATTCGTTTTCAGCATGGCCCAAGTGTACAAGCACCCAGATAAGCTGAATCGTGAAACGCACCTTTATCAGTTCTTCTAAGATCTGTATGCACTCCAGTACGAGCTTAGAGCTCAAGTTTTCGGCCGTAATAGCCTTAATGGCAACCCAGGTACGTCTGTGTTGCGGTGTCAGCAATTTAGGATTTTCTATCCGAATTTTAACACAGCAAAAACTTTAGCCTGGAAGACAGCAGCATGCTTCACCAGCCAGTATAACCTGCTGATATGTGGGATTCCATCACAAAGCCCTGAATCAATTGTGGAGCCATATGTATAGGAGATAGTCTGCTTATTTAGTTATATAGGCCATTCCCCTCTGCCTGCGATGTGGATCAGAAAATACTTGTAATCTGTAGATTGCTAGTCTTAGGTGCCATACAGTCCCACCACAACTATGGGCTGTTCACTAAGGACATGTAGCCTATGCGCAGTCACATGGTCACCAAAGGATCGCCCTGTATGTGAGAAGAGGTTTGACCATAGATACATAGATCCAGTGAAGGATCTTACGGGACAGACTCCAAGTGTTGCCAAAAGCCCATAGCTCATAGGTGGCCTTCTTATTTCTGATGTCTCCATATCAGAAGAGTTTGGAATCTAATGCGATTCCCAGAAATCGAACTGTCCTGGAATATTGCAACTGCACTCCACCTAGACACGAGACACGACAAGTGATGTGCCAAAGTTACCTTTCCTCGTGAATAATAGTAGCTCTGCGTTTTTAGGGGTGATCCTGAGACCCCGGAGAGGCACCATTTGTGCACTGTACGCAGGGCCCTCATCATCGGGCCCTGTATTGTAGCGACGTCCTTCTGTCTGTTGCAATGCTCGCATATCTCTGATGCTGCAACAATTCACTATTTCCCAGGTCAGTCTTCTTTTTCACCAGTTTTTACGATTTTTGTGTTTCATAGCAATATAGTATTATTGAATTAGCTAATAAGAAAATATGTGTCTTGTCATATCTTTTTAAATTACTTATTTTATGATAACAACTTTTTACGGGCTATTAAATACAAATATAAAGTGAAGAAATAGTCCGTACTTGCAGTGGAGTAGTAGGTTAAGGTAAAATGAAAATCCTTCAGTCTCTCTCCACTTATTCATTAAACATTTAGTTAACTTAAAATTCCCTACACGTTTCGGACACAGTGGTGTCCATCATCAGGGGGTACTAAAAGAAAATAGTTCCGAACAAAAAACAAAAAGACACAGAAAAAAGTTAAAAAATTATTATAAGGTACACTTACAAAGGTTTAAAATTGGTAACAGGCACACGCCCCAGGGTTTGATTACATATCAAAAACTCTCTATTTATTGTTATTGTTTTTAATTTTAATTTTTTATTTTTATTTGTTTACATTCTGTTGTTGACAAGCACTAGTAGGTGACATCTATGGGAGAAGTTCTAAAAGTGCCATGGTACCTGATGGTATGTTACTACAATTTTTTTTTGGTAAAAGCAAGAGGAAAACCGAAGGTTCATAGAAAACATATTGGATGGCGCGGTTAACATAATGATTCGTACGCTGTGGAGAAGAAAGTAACGGATAAGTACTATATAAATGAAATTATAACGGGTAAGAACGATGTATTAAGAGACTATGAAGAGTTAAGACACAGTGAGTTGAAAAAGTGAGTACAAGAATGATGTACTTGATCATTAACACAGTAATGATGGTTGTTTTGTGTAGCTTTATTTATTTCGAGTATTTCCAACAGATCAAGTTTGTTGCTTTTCCGGCAGAAATGTAAAATAAAGCAGATTAAAACTGTGGTTGTTAGTATAAACATGTCTTGCAAAGTTAGATTTGATGCTTGTAGGGTAAATATTTCGGTGTGCTCTTCTCAATCTCCCTACAATGTTTATTGATAGGTGTAGAAAACCTTCTACCGGTCTGTCCAATGTAAAATGCATTGCAATTCTCACTCGAGCACCCTATCCCATAGACTCCTGATTTTTGTTCTGGCGGGATTTTGTCCTTACAGTTGATAACAAAAGATCTTAATGTATGTTTAGTATTGGTGTTATGTGAATTAAATATATTTTTGATTTGGTATGAAACCGTACCCCAAAAGGGTATTAGATAATATTTTTGATCGTCTGATTGTATGATTATCAGATTTTTATTTAAATGTTTGAAATAAATTTTATTGATTAATTTTAAAGGAAAGTGGTTATTAGAAGCTATTTGTTTTATAATATTTAACTCTGTGTTGAAGTCTACACTGAGTTTGAGCTTTATCTAGGGGAATCGAGAAAAGTCTAGAAAAGTGGGAACTGAAAGCTGCGAATTTCTGGCTATTAGGGTGATTTGAGTTATGAGATGGTACTGTCAGTGGATGTAATAATAATAATAATAATAATAATAAAGCGCCTTTATTTAGCAAATACATAGTTTTGCCTTCGAAGGCGAAGATTAGCTAAAAGCTACTCTTAAACTCTTAACCTTCTTAAATTACACAAAAAAAAACAAAATAAACAAGCATAAATCAGTAGAAAATAAAACAATATTCATTTAACAGAAATAAGAAAATCTTTTGATTTACCTAAATGATTCCTGTAGAAACAGGTTCTTAAAATGTTTTTTAAAAACATACAGGCCATTGCTAAAATCAGGCCTAAAGACGTTCACAAATTTGACTGCGTTGTAAGTGAATGATCGTTCAAAGAGAGCCATTGAGTGATGGGGTATAGTCAGAGTGTTTTGCCTAATAATTCGAGCATGTACATGATTTCTAGGTATAAGTTTCTCAAATAAATATATCGGAGCTTTGGACTTATAAAGGCGATATACTAAGGTGCAGTACAAAAACTTATATAGATAAGGTATTTTTAACCACCCCAAATCATACATGCCTTGGGACACATGATCAAACTTTCCTAGGTCAAAGATAAGTCTACAGCAGGTATTTTGCACACGTTGTAACCGATATTGTGTCTGCTGGTCCAAGCACGGAAAGAAAACTATCAGACAATATTGGATAATTGACATAACAGAAGTTTTGGCAAGTTGCAATTAATGTATTATCTAATTTAATTTTTATAGTTGAAGTTATAATTCTACGAGACTTTTTATTAGTAAATAGCAACATCTTCGTTTTATTAGGATTTATGATTAAGTATGTTCCTTTGAGTATTTCGATATTAGGTCGAGTTCAGTGCTTATATTGTTGCCTATCTCTTTATATTCATTGGAATCAAAGTAGTGAATCAGCTGCGTGTCGTCAGCATATTGGTAAATTTCAGATGTACTGACAATATTAGGCAAGTCTAACGTGTAAATTAAAAATAAAAGTGGACCAAGTATTGACCCTTGCGGCACTCCTGATACCACATGCTTGGGATCCGAAAAGCTATCCTGCAGTCGCACCTTTTGAGTTCGATTCCAGAGATAACCTTTAAAAAAAGATAAGACAACGTCATTACACCCATAAAACTTTAGCTTAGCAACAATTAAATCATGATCTATAACATCAAAGGCTTTTGAGTAATCAAGGGCTACCATAACAGCTGAAAGTTTCTTGCCAAGAGCTCGTATTATGTTGTCGGTGATGTTTAAAAGGGCGCTTGCTGTGCTATGGCTGGCTCTAAATCCGGATTGTTCAGAGGGAATGATATTATTATTAATGAAGTAATCAATAAGCTGTAAATAAACCACCCGTTCTAGAACCTTGGATATAACATTTAATAAGCTTATGGGGCGTAAGTCTTGCAAGCACTGAGGATTTAATATTTTAGGAAAAGGCAAAACAATTGATTCCCGCCAAGCTCTTGGAAAATAGCCTGTTAGCAAGCAACTATTTATAATATTGGTAATGTGACTTAAAATGTTCGGTAAGCACAGCTGTAGCATTTGTTTAGTGACATTGTCTGAGCCCGCAGCATTGGATTTAATATTTTGTATTGTTTTAAAAACAGTGTCTTGATCTACCAGAGAAAACTGAAAAATGTTATTTGTATATTTTTGATTGGTATAAAAGCTAATTCTGTCAAGACAGATATCACACTTATCACACTTATTGAAAATGCTTATAAAGTAATCATTTATTAAATTGGGGTTATTTAAAATAGATGGTAGATCATTATTGTCTGTTGCAGTTTTAATGTTTAAGTTGTACAAACCACGCCAAATTTTTTTACCAGATTTTGCACTTTTAAGCTATTTAGATATGCAGCCTTTTCTCTTCTAATAAAGGTAAGTGCAAAATTTCTGCACTCCTTATAACGATTCCAATTTTGTGGACTTTTGTGTTGTTTGTACTTAGTTAATGCATTGTTTTTTTCTTTTATAATTAACTTGAGATTATCAGTTAGCCAAGGTGCAGCCTTTTTACTAATTCTAACATATTTATAAGGTGCATGAATGTTAAATAAAATATTAATATTTTGTTCTAAAAAGTGTACTTTTGCATTTATATCATTTAAATGAAAAATATGGTCCCAATTTATTTGAGTTAAATCCGTTTTAAATTCATCTAAGTCAAAACTTTTAAAATCGCGTATTTTAATAACTTTTTGTTTAACTTTTTTAATGAGAATATTTAATGCACAGAAAGGCATTTTATTGTGGTCACTTATATCCGAATCAACAGTACCGCTCTTATGACATATAGATTTTGTATTAATAAATATTGGATCCAGACATGTAGCAGATATGTTGGTGATCCGTGTAGGTTCATTAATTAATTGATCGTATCCATAGGAATTTAGGGTAGAATATAGCAAATTTGGCTTTAGCATATCAATATTCAAATCGCCAAATATAACAGAGTAGTCATAATCCGCCAAAATATGGGGTATAATTTCTTCGAGAAAGTTTATTATCTCTGATACTTTGGATCTTGGAGGTTTATATATTAAAATAAGAGCAATCTTATATAAGCCAAATTTAACATTTAAAAACAAATATTCAAAGCTCACATTGTTAGCATTGATTTCCACAGTTTCACATGAAAGAAATGATCTGATGTAAATTCCTACACCACCTCCCACTCTACCTAATCTATCTTTTCGAAAAAATGAGTAACCTGGCATGTCAATAGCATCAGTGGTTATTGCATTATTCAGCCATGTTTCACATACTCCAATAACATCATAATTCTCTTTCACCAGCTGAGTAAATTCTACAAAACTTGGCAAAAGAGATCTTACATTAATGTTGGCAATGCTTAAAAAATCTTCATTTTTTCTTCTAGCCATTATAATTTGGAAGACAAAGAAAGAAAAAAAAACAAAAAAAGAAAAAAAAGAACACTTATATAAATATGCGGTAGAAATTACTCGTAGTTTACCCTTGACCTAAGCTTGGTAAGATGATATAGATAAGTCGGGCAATCCCGATCAAAAGAAAAATGATCAGTTGGAATTACTTTATTCCTGTTTTGCGCATTGGCCCTAATACAATTTAGGCATTTTTTGTCATTTGAAGTACATTCTCTAAATTTGTGATCTTTATTACATTTAGGACAACTGTCTTTTTTCTCCTTGTAGTCTTTACCTGTATGGCCGTAAGCACAACATCTATAGCACTTAGTGATGCGCAGATAATCCTCCACTCTTGATTTCCTCCATCCAACGAAAATTGACTCCTTTTGCAGCAGCAGTCTGCGGGCACCTGGAGAGACTTCGACTATTAGGTTGCTTATATTATTGCGTTATTTTAGTTTGGTAACATATTTTATTTCTTTAAGAATATGATCTAGATCATTCAATGATGAAATATTTTTAATAATATCATCCGGAGAATCCAATCCCTCCAACCGTACATCTCTTATAAGCAACCTAGGATTGAATTTCTGGGCTTTTTCGATATTGTATTTCTTGCTCATGGTTTCACTAAGAGAGTTTTTTAAAACTTCTAAAGATTTATCGTCTTGACAATGAAAAGCAATACCTCCACGTATTTTCTTTGTGTTGTTGATGCATGCTTTAATTTGCCCTGGATTGATTGACTGCGCTATTTCATTTAAAACGTTTTTCTGTTGTTCTTCATGTTGATTTTGATTTAAGAGCATCACTGTATGTATTTATTGAATGGCTTTTGATCAGACAATTTCCGTTAGAGGGTAGATCAATTCTTGATTTGTTAGATTCATGAGAATCAAGAATTGATTTCTGGAGCTTGATGGTATACTCCGAATTTTCGAGGAGCTTTTTTGTCAACTCAAGTTCCCGTTGCAGACAATCTACTTCTTTTTTCACTATAGCAAGCTCATTAAAATTATTAATGGCTGTTGGATTAAAAATGTCCACGGCTCTTTCATTGCAATCTTCGCACAGCCAATGTAAACTCGACAGGTCTCCAATACTTTTGAGCAATGAATTTGTAAGACTATAGCAGGCAGCATGGTATTTTCGCAAGCACCCACTACATTTGACGGCTTTTTTATTGACAATAAAATTATCTTTGCATTTGCCACAGGTTTCGACAGTGATATCACTTGTCATACTTAAATCACAATCTACAGCACAACAAGAAGCATCCTGTATATTGTGCAAAGGACGGACCCGCACAATTTGGCAACCTTGATGACTCTGACCTCCTTGGCTGTTGATGTCTTTTTGCAGCCTGTGACGCCGAGTGGCAGTTTAGGTTAGTTTTGGCGGAAAAATTACTTACACGTATTTTCTATGTTTCCGGCTGTAATTCACACATTTATCACATTTGGATAGACAGATATAATACCTTAAATGCTGATTAGCCTTTTGAACCAGAATACTAGTTTACTTTCACTTCACAATTAATATAAATTCAGGAAAATCATTAGACAACAAAACAATACGATGTTACTGTTGGCGACGTTGCCAATCATGTATCTTATCTAGGCTTACGGAATATTGAAAATTTGATCTTATTATTTATACATGTTAGTTTAGGATTTAAAAATGTTAAAGATTCGTTGTTTTCAATTTCAAAAGTAAAATTAATGCATGAGTGTAAAGAGTTTAAAAACGTGATAAAATTGTGAAGGTCAGAGGGGCTACCCTTAAAAATGGCAAAAATATCATCCACATATCGTTTGATAAAGAAAATGTGTTGAAAGAGGGGATTATTTTTTATTTTATTTTCCAAGGCTGACATAAACAATTCAGCTAAAAGAGGGGACAGGCTGCAAGAACACCTGAGCTTTGTTTTTTGTATTCATAGTTAAATTGAACAAAATTTTGTTGTAAAACTAAGTCAATCAGAACAAAAAGGTTGTCAATATCGACTTTCTCAAGATCAGTTTTTTTCTAAGTAAGTCTGCTAAAGATAAACAGTCTTCAGAACGAATGCTAGGGAAGAGGTTAGAAACATCAAAAGATACTAAAAAGGATGAATCGGGTAGAATGATATCTTTCAACTCTTGAGCTAGTTGAGTGAAATTTTTTTATAGAAAATGAACTTTCAAACTTAGTGAGATAAAGTAAGGTGTGGTTGACCAAGAACTCAGCCAGTCACATGGAGAGCCACAATTAGAAACCACTGGACGAATAGACATATCATGCTTGTGGATCTTGGGCAAGCCGTACAAGAAAGGGATGGACGGATTGATAGCTATGAGTTTAAATTTATTTGTGTTAAAATATTCTAAAGTTGTATTTACTTGTTTTAATGTATTTTTAAATTTGACCAAAAATTTGTCAGAAGGACAGAGGTTGACAACCGAAAAATTATCTGTGGATAAAAAGGTTTGAACTTTTTCAACATATTGAACTCTGTCCAAGATCACAAGACAATTGCCCTTGTCTGCTTTAGTTAAGGTCAAGTTATTAGTAGTGATCTTATTCTGTAAAGATTTTAGCGTCTTAAGATTAGGGGAAACACTTGAGTGAGAAAAGCTATTGCGTCTATGATATATGTTAACACAAATATAAAAGTTCTTAAAGGAAAAGAGGACTGTAGGGAATTTCTAGACCTATAAATGCTAAGAACTAATTATTCTTACACGCCTCCAAACATTTCAAGAACATGTAGACAGATTGCTACTGGGTCGAGACTATGATAGGAGTGGTAGTTCTGGGCAATAATGTGGCAAAGGGAGATAACGGGAAATATACGTGAGATGGCAGGCAGACCCGTAGTAGGGTGGTCTGTCGATATTGCACCTCTAAGGGGGCTAGTACTAGTTATATCTAGTATTCCTCCGATCAAGGAAGTAATTAAGTAGGAAATGCTTACCTAAATAAGACAAGGAAATTTTTACAAGATTTATATAAAAGTCCACCATTTGATGTAACTCTTGTGTATATCCCGTTAAAGACTTTTGCAACATCTGTGTATATAGCCTCACACGAAGATTGAAGATATTAAATCAATTTGTACAGGTTAACCTATTGTGCAAAAAGCCATGCTAGTTCTGCGATCTAACTTTTGCCTGAGGAAAAAGTATATCATAAATTGTATGATCTTGAAAGCTTTAAAGGAATTTCATACTATTGAACTTTGGCTTTTATCACCTGCTTTGTAAATGTTGATTTTGTCCGCCTGTCCGGGAAAGTACCAGAAGAAAGTGAATCATGGAATTTTATGGTAGAACCCCATTGAAAGGAACTCTAATTGCACAGAAGAAAACAACAATTTTAATTCATTTTCGCGCTCTTAGCAAATACCATCTGATTTCTAAAGATTTACAAAAAGTATGCCTCCGAACAAAAAAAACCTCTCTTACAACTGTGGGAACCATTTTGGAAACATCGACGCTGGGGTTGCAGCACAGAACACAAATATATAGGTTGCAGTACATGTGGCTTCATCTAAAAGTCTTGGTTTAACGTCAGTGAATCTGAAAAGGTAAGCTATACAAACAAAATATATGTTCCTTTTTCCCTTTTATACCGTGGCGCCATCTAGCAGTTATGCTTTAAAATAATAATTAAGGTATCTGGAGTCAAAAAACTATTCAGACAATAATGAATTGAGTATAATCTATGTGTGTAATAACATGTGTGGAATGCAAAAATTCTAAATTGGAATACAACATATGGCACAGATCAGTTTCTAAAATACTCTCTACTTTTCTGAATTTTAATTATTCCTTACTTTTTATACGATCCACTATTCCATTCGCTATCTTCAAGATTAAATTTGGTCGTGAAAAAATTATATATTGATCATTTGATTTGCCTTCTTGTTCATCCATACATGATTATGCGATTTATCAAAATTTCACAGTTTTTTTCCTGAAATTACAAAGTTCTCTTTAGCAGTTTGTTTACTTCAGAACTTTGGATAGTTTTTACCGTATAATTCTGACCATAAAGAATTTTTCTAATTCCTCTAGTTTTTCATAGTCATGGGCGTCTAAGGTCATGAAGTCCTCCTCCCTTATTGTAATTGCAATCTTAGAAGTAATAAATAAAGTTTTTTCTATATCATCAATTTATTTATTCCTTTATTTTCTCTCTTCAGATCTTTCATGATCTCAAGTAAGTTGTGCTATTGAATATCTCTCTTTTAGTATGTACTTATTCCATACCATGTACTCATTACATTTGCTAACTTCACGAATATAACTGTCAATGAAATAATTCTATAGTAAGCTCTATATTTACCTTCTTAATGGTATAAGTTGATCGTATGATCTACTAATAATTTTTTCATTATTCGATTTTCTGATTTCAGGTTTTTCAGGATATCAACGAGGATATAACTATCTCTATTAACTGTATTAACTATTAACGATCTGTTTCTTGTTGCGTTTTTTTCTCTTCGATTCCAGCAACTTATTCCAGAATAACTCTATTTGTTTGTCTCCATTGGTTTAACGGCAAGTCAACAATTTTCTAGAATAATTATGTGTATGTTTCTTGTTGGGCATTTACGCCTATATTAGTTGTAATTTACAAATTGAAAGTTTTCATTTAAATTACTTTAATGCAAATAGTTAGACAATAAAATGCACAATAGGTTATACCCAGGGGATACTATGCCATAAATATGTTCCATTTCGTAATGAAAATGGTATTAGTGATGGAAATAAGCATAAAATAATAGCTATGAAAAAAGTTTTAATAAACCTAAAACTATTTTCATGTAGTATTTAACTTTGGATTACACCATTTAGATATTATGCACCTTTTACTAACTGCCACCTGACACGCAAGATTTTAAGAAATAATATAAATTTAGATGGCTTAAAAATCAGTGTTTGAAAATGTCCATTATATTAAAATTAATTATTTTAGCAAGTTTATCTCAAAGTATTATATCGATTATACAACCAAAGGGCCCAACATTTAGAAAGTATGCCGTGCAATGTCTCGAACAACTCACAGATCATGGATATGCATTTCTTAAATCAAAAACAAAATATAGAGACAAGTTTCTTCTTACTTACGTTATAACTCAAAACCTCACCACTCCAGGTTATGAAATACAAACTGAGGTATTGCGGAATCTATATCGCAAGAAACAATGGCAGATAGAAGTTCTACGTAGCACCAGAATAAATTTTCAATCTTATTCTGAAAATTGCATTACTGACATTACATTTGATCACCACAGCCCCGAAAGAGTACGTCAACCAGAAAATTGCTCCAGACATCACGTAATAAATTTTAAGACATCCCTTTATATTCTCGTTGTGGATGAATATAAAACGCTGTTTGACAAATTGAAAAACATATCTGAAACTCTAACTTTTAGCAGAAAGGCATTATTTGTAATATATTATACTAAAGGATTAACAAGTGTGGATGTAGTTATCAATATTTTGGATACGATGGTGATGGAAGCTATGATCCATATGGTTCTTTTGGCTCCAAGAAATCTCACTCATTTTGGCGTTTATTTGAGAAGAATGAAAAATGTCGAGAACGAACAGTGTTTTACGCAATTGGAATGGAAGAAATCGTTGTATTTTTATTGCAGTAAGGGTGGGTAAAAAATTAGTATATTAGCTTCTGAAATTTGCTACCGGATCTAAATGTTGATCAATTCACACGCAAGTCAGATATGATTTATTTTAACGTAAGATAGTGTGTAATATTTTCAGCTAGCAACTTGCTTTTACATTTCCTATGGGACTGCGATGTAAATCACTACAGAACTTTTTCTCCTGTAAGCAGCAGTATACATATTTAGTATTGTACTATTGAGTTCTACTGCATCTAGTGTGTCTTCTTCAAATATCTTCTGCATTTCGAGTCTCGCATGCGCAGGTTATGTTGGTCAGGTTCTATTTCCTTTTGGCAAAAAAGGAATCATTAGTTCCATATCTGTTCTTGTACTAATAGCTATTCTAAGGATAGTTTCTGAATGGTCGATATTTTATCCAAATTTTGGTACCAGCTTGATTTAGAGTCCAGTATAGAAATTTCTTTACCATGTGCCATGCAGTGCAAAAAGTACCTTCAGAATGTCTCCTAAGCTCATTATATTTAAGGATAATGGATATATCTTCATCATAATGAATCTTAAGACATTTCTTCCCAGCATCAATTTATGATAGGTTTTTCTCAACCATTGCCTTCCTAGTAGTTTGCTTTTGTTTTTAATGCGTGGAATATGCATTACCTGTCTGTTGATAAATGTTCCATGTAACTTGTTACTAACCATGAAGTTGCATGTTTTATTGCTTTTGTACATCTATTAAATGCTTCTGACAATGCTTGGATGAAAGCACATTTAGATTTGCTCGTGACTGACTCAAATTCTGACTGGAGTGTCAGTACTAAATCTTTTGTTTTCTTTATCTGTGAGGTGCAGAAGGTGATGAAGACCATTGCACTTAGATGATCCATTGTGCACCTGTGCTTGGAGAGGAGAATAGCCATCCGTAGCTCTTTATCTTACCCAATGAATAATTGAGTGTAACGACTTTATTGAGGAAAGATCTTCTAACCTCTGTAAAAGATGGATGAGATCACACCGAGATTGTTGGAAATTCACGAGAGAGGAAAACAATCACAGAGTATGTGTTGTTTATGCC
This sequence comes from Anthonomus grandis grandis, assembly GCF_022605725.1. NCBI lineage: Eukaryota > Metazoa > Arthropoda > Insecta > Coleoptera > Curculionidae > Anthonomus > Anthonomus grandis. The sequence continues at coordinate 7,614,078 of NC_065562.1, forward strand.
AAAGTAATCTCTTATGTCATTGTCGTGCTTAGTTATAATTTGAATAGATATCTATTTAATTAATAGTGACCAGACTGTTGCAAGGCGTAGTTTTCTTCTAGTCAAAAATAATTTGCGAATTACCTTTGATTTGCTTGGGAAGCTGATAAGTTTCTTAAATAAATTGCAATCATACGTATCAAACAATAGTTTTTTAAAAGACGTATGTTTTGATTAGCTTTCTTATGTTTGCCATAGTCCAATCAAGGAAATTGGTTGTGGCAGTAGCTGAAGAGGACGGTCCTCTTAGCCAGAAAATCCTACTCGTACCCTGCTTTGATGGAAGCTTTCAGAATCCTGCGGTGGTCTTTTGACGACAATTCGTGGTCTAGACAGCACAAAAATTATTTGTCTGAAATCTATGTGAATGTACACTGTTTACCGCTGATCATTTCACCGCCAGGAATGGGTGCTTAAAGGAAAAATATGACAACGCGTATGGATAAATTTCTGTAAGGTTCAGGCATTTCTAAAATATGTTTGTTTATAGTCTGAGTCAGGGAGGATTTGAATGGCAGGAAGAATTCGGTTTTGCAGCAACTCAAGGTATTTTTTGGGCGGTACCATCAATAAAAAATGTCCCTATAATATGGTTGCCCAAAATTTAATTTCTAAGGATACTGAGTATTTTATAGAAATTGAGAGCTTTTGTGCTTATTTTCCTCAGACCAATATCGAACAATGAAAGGATTGGGCTTCCCATATAATGGAAAAGGAGATAATCTGAAAATAAAATATTTCGAAAAAATGTTTCTTTTCATTTGCTTTTTCCATCATAGTTTCACAAAATTTAATTCTTTACCACAGGTATTTGGGAAATATCATGTTTTTTCTAAATCTCTCCCTCTTCCGTCCACCCTTCGTACCCCCTAAGTATGGTGGCATTATTCGTTAAGTAGTTGAATTGGCAGTCGTCTTTCAGATATCTCTATCATGAGCTATGTGGGTAGCTTTTTGTAATGTTTGTCCTGTTATTATCTTCATTTGGTCTATTCATCTCATTGACGACCTGCCCTTCGGATGGCGTCCCTCCATTTTCCCTTGAATTTTTAAGGTTTCCATGGAATTATCGCGTCTCGCGAGATATCCTAAGAATCTGAGGTATGACTGGAATATGGTCGTGATCAGCCTTTTCTTTATGCCGAGTTCTTCTATGATTGATTGGTTTGTGTGGTGTGCAATCGACGGTATGCGCAGCATGCGTCGGTACGCCCACATCTCAAAAGCATTGATTCTGTTCTTGTCTTCTTTCTTGATTGTTCAGGTATCGGCTGCATATGTTGCTATGGAAAAAATTAGCGTTTGTATTAATCTTTATTTGGTGTTCTGAGTTATGCTTCCCAAATTTTTGTCAACCGTGTGGTTGCTCTACGTGCTGCCGTCATATTATTGTCACCATTAAACAACATAATAATTTGAACTCTTTTTGAAGCAGTATAAACAACAATAATAAGTTAAGAAAAAGTAACAGCGCTTTAAAATTCATCAGTGCAGCGTGTAGTCACACAGCAAAATGAGGCATGTCGTTATTCTTATTGTTTGTTATGTAAAAAATAAAAACTTAAATAATGTTCTGTAAAAATAATGCAGCAAATGCATATCTATCACCGCTTATCAGTGAGAGGAAGCGATATTGCCATTATTTTAAATGATGCTCAATTATTTTAAATGATAATCTTTAATTCTCCAACCTGTATATTACCATTTGAAGAACGCTTGACATTGCACCTCATGCTTGTGTTATGCTTAATTAAATACCTCCACTTTGGAGTATAAACCCGACGCAGCCCCTGTTAATTTTAAAACCATCTAAGGTATTAGTAAAACCTGCCATCTGATAATCTTTTACCTACAGCTATTACCGAGGTTGTAATATTTCTCCTCAACAAATATAATAAATAGCTCATTTTCTTCGATGTAGCTAGATATTAAATTCTAATAGAATAAGAACGTTGATATCTATTGTATATCTTAATTTAGAAGAACGTTGATGTCTAACTAATATTATCCAAATAGTAAAAACTATATCTCTACAGCAGCTACTAACTCATATAGTAATGTATTAAAATCGAGTTCTGTTCGTCTTATCAAAAACAATGGCGGAAACGGTCAGGACAATATCTTGGCTGAAATAGCACATTCAATCATTCCAGGGGATATAAAGGCTTGTATTAATAACACCAGAAAAATGCGTGGGGGTGTTGCTGTCCATTGTTAGGATGATAAATCGTTACAGGCTTTAAAAACCTCTCTTAGTGCTACAGTAGGCGACAAATACAAAATTGATGAAGCTCTAAAATACAATCCAAGGTTACTTGTAAGGGATGTGCGATTGGAGGGATTGGAAACACCTGAGCAGATAATCAATAACACCACTGCTTTAAATGATAACTTGGAGGCTGTTTCCTCTGAAATCAGGTTTATTACCAAGCTAAAGTACTCAAATAACATATATGACTTGCTAATTCTCCCCTACAGTTCGGGGAATGCTTCTCAAAAAGGACTTTATTTTTATTGGATGGAGGAAATCTAAAATTGAGGACTATTTACGTGTTATTAAGTGCTACCGTGGCTGTGGATACGGCCACACAAGTAGGGACTGTATGGAGCGCAAGGATATCTGTCCCAAATGTAGAAAGGACCATAATCTGAAATAGTGTTAGTCCAGTGAGAAGAGTTAAATTGTGTTAGACTAAACAAGCAAAATAGGCATAAAACACCAATCGATCATTACGCTTATAACAAGGATTGTCCGGTATATGTAGGTTATCTTTCGAAACTAAGATCTAAAATTAATTATAACTGTTGATTTCAGTTTTTTTTTCTTAAATGGTTCAGAATGCGCCTTCTTTATTAAATATTGCCAATACAAATATTAGATCTATTTTGTCTAGCATTGCAGAGCTTAATAATTTAGTAACTGATGTATAATAATATGATATAATAGAAGTATCAGAGACTTGGTTAAATCCAGCTATCCCATCCAATAATGTATCTTTACCAGGCTATTCATTTTATAGGAAAGATAGAGTTTACAGAGTAGATGGTGGTGTGGGGGTTTATGTGAGGCATTCCCTGTGAGATTGTCAATATCGAGATCGATGTAAGTTTTGAGTTTATTTTTCTAAAACTAAAACTAAATTTCTCTAGTGTAGCATTGATTATGATTTATCGTCCTCCCCACACAAGGGTTTCTAACATTCTTGAATTTTTTGATGAATACATTCCTAATTTGCTTACTTTTTATGACTTTTCAATTATAATGGGTGACTTTAATATTGATATGCTTAAGCCAAATTCATTATTCAATGTTCTAGATGCTCACGGATTCATTCAACTTATAAATGAGCCTACACGTGTAACTAACTCATCAGCTACATGTCTTGATCCAATTTTTATAAGTTGCAGATATATTTGTCACAATAGTAACACTATAATTTCAAATATAAGTGACCATAACTATATGTTATTCTCTACTTTAGATATAAAAATGGAAAAACCGAAGCAACAAATTATTAGTCTCCGTTGTTTTAGGAATTTTAATTTAATTAAATTTGAAACTGATTTGCAAAATATTGCTTGAGACCACTTATTTTACATTAAAGATATAAATGAAAAGGTTTTATTCTTGCAAAATAACATAATTTTCTTATTTAATGCCCCACTTAAACAAATTAGAGCTAGTAAGAAGCCAGCCCCATGGCTAACAGCTAACTTAAAATTAATTCTTACTGAAAGGGATAGAGCACTTACGAAACATAAACAATGTAAGACACCTGAAAATTGCAGTCTTTACAGGGATAGATGTAATTTTGCCCTTGCATCCATCAGGCGTGAAAAAGCGGCATACTGTTTCTAAAGTCATTGATAATATTAAATCCAATGCAGCTGGAAATTATGGAATTTCTCTTCATATGTTGCGTCTATGTTTGCCACATCTTATTAATCATATTACTCACATTGTAAACACTTGCTTGGAAACTGGTTATTTTCCTAGACCATGGCGCGAATCTATAGTCTGCCCAGTTTCTAAAGTTCCTAATCCCAAAAATGTTCAAGACCTACGGCCCATAAGTCTCTTGCCTCTAAAATCTTGGAAAGCATAGTACATGATCAACTGATGGATCACTTTTGTGAGACTAATATTCTGCCAACCCAACAATCCGGATTTAGAAAAGGTCATAGCACTACTAGTGCTCTTCTAAATATTACAGATAATATCATTACAGCCTTAGACAAAAATTTGGCTGTGATTTTGGTGGCACTGGATTATTCCAAGGCATTTGACTTGATTGATCATGACTTGCTGGGTGCTAAGTTGTCTTATTTTGGTTGTGATGACTCCGTCTTATCGTTTTTTAAATCGTATTTATGGAGACGGTCGCAGCGAGTACGGGTACAAAATGAATATTCTGAATCAAAAATAATAGTTTCCGAGATACTGCAGGGATTTATATTGGGGCCACTTTTGTTCCTAATGTATACCTCTGATCTACCTAACGTAGCCTTAAACTTGGACATCTACCTGTATCCAGACGATACTCAGGTTCTTCACCTATTTAATCCATATATAATGTTCAGCTTGCAGCAGACTCCATTAATTTTGATTTGGAGGAGATAATGAATTTCTCCAGTGAACATAATTTAACTAAATTTAACTAACCCTATTAAAACTAAAGTTCTATTGTTTGCGGGTCGCAATCAACGGCATAACATAGAAAATACACTTAATATTGCGCTTAATAATACTACTTTCATTTTTTCAAATCACGTAAAAATTTTGGGTCTCATTGTTGACACATCTCTCAGATTTAGGGATCACTGCAATATGTTATTACAAAAATGTTATTTACGCTTGCGAATGCTTTATGCAATATAAAAGTATTTTAAATTACAAAACAAGAAAAAATATTTCTGAATCCTTGGTTATGTTTATCATTAATTATTGTATAACTGTGTATTACTCATGTCTAGATAGAATAACGCAAAATCGTATTCAAAACACATGTTGTCGTTTTATTAATAATCTTAGGAAATACGACCATGTATCTCAGGCTATACTTCAACTTAAATGGCTAAAAATTGTGAATATATTTAAGTTGTATTTATTAGTATTTTTGTATCGCCTATTTAAAACACGCACACCTGTGTCTTTGTGTGAAAAGATGATTTACAGAGCTGAGGTTCATAGTCGTAATATAAGGTATAATATACTTTCAATGCCACGTCACACTACATCAATGTTTGAACGTTCTTTCACCTATCAAGCTGTGATTCTATTTAATGGTTTAAGGCCTAATTTTTATTTTACCATTTATTATTATCGAAGATTCTATAAAAATCTATTCTTGAAACAGCAATGATTGATTATTTGTAGGTTAATTTATTTAATTGTTACTTAGCTGATGGAACATATGTTTTACTTTAAAGTAGTATTAATTTTAGGTTTTTTTTTTAAACTGGATAGGTTAAGAGATAAAGAATAGCTCTTAGCTAATCTTCGCCTGTTCAGGCAAATACTGTAATTTGCAGGGTTTGTTAAATAAATACGATTTATTATTATTATTATTATTATTATTATTATTATTATTATTATTATTATTATAACTATATAGTTTTTGGTTCCTCCGCTATTGTTAGAATAATGAACTATGTAAAAAAGAAAAAAGATGCTTCTTACACTGATGTAAGTTTTGGCGCTTATGAGAATATTATTACTCGAATTTCACTTATTTATTATCCTTCTTTTTTTTATTAATTTTACCACAAATATCTAACGCGGCTCCCATCAAGACCAGGCAAAAACTCTTCTAGGAGTTCATAAATTCAGCCCCACTTTAACATTGCTTTGATATATTGAAATTGACCACAATAGCACAGTCTAACAAAAATTGTTAAATTGATGATTATAATAAGTTGAATGATTAACAAAAATTGTTTTAGTTGAAATCTATATACTTTGACAATAGTCACTTTTAACATTTTTACAATTTCGGAAAGAAAAATAAGTAGAACTTTCAATACAGACTTTAGACTTTTCGGTCTCCGGGATGAAGTAATTTTTAGCTCATATTATCTATTTATCTGTAAACAGATGTATTCTTTTTTAAATTAATTGTTTTTTTTTCAGGCGTTTTGGAAACAAACAATGCAAATGTATTCTGGAAGCATCTAATAAAATATTTTAATGGTTGCTATTTACGGATGCATGCGTTACCTTACGCCCCTTTTGTGCTAAGTAACAAAAGTGGAATAGAAATAGATATTGCGAAAGAAGTGGGTAGGATTCTTAATATATCCTTTAGGTAAATATTATTTGTTTTCCAAATTTAAGGTAATTTATTTTCATAAAAAACAGTAAATGATATTAATTCAACAAGTTTTTCGTTCGTGGTTCGAAAATTTAGTAAAATATATTATTACATAAAAGATATGTTAATTATCTAAAAATATATCAAAAATAATCTAAAAAACTAATAATACAAATAAATACCAATCTAGTGCTATTTTACTTCATGTTGATTAAGCTTTTTATCATCAAATATATACAAGTTATGGGTAAGCATATGCAGCAATCTGCTTTACAACACATTTTTCAATTTACATTATTGGTTCAAAGTCTCTGAAAAGTGTTACTATATTATCTTTTTCTATTATAAGGTAAGCGAAATACCAAGTCTCGGGTACTAATAGCACGGGAAAAAATCATGCGTTTCCAAAAGGAGAGTGGCCTAAATAAAATAATGAAACTTGCAAGAGTGACTGTGTACACGTAGATCTAATAAAATGCGAGAAGAGATTTGTATAACGTGTATATATTTTCCATTAAGTAATAGCAAAGCGCTTTCAGCTAATAAGTAGCCAACATCAGCGCTACCTAAAAGGTGTAAAGGATATAACTTAAGAAATTCACTAAGAATATCAAACAATCAATTATCAATAAATTAATCTAACCATAGACAAATTATCAATAGATATTTTACGTTTTGACTCCTTTAGGGAGAGGATTTTCTGTTAATATTAAAAATATTAACAGAAAAGGCGCGTGAGTACTGGGCACTCATCAATGATTTGGTCTACAGTTTCGTCCTCCTGGTATCTTAATAAGTGACAATGTCCAGTTAAAACATTGATCACTAGCCGAATTTGCGTGTCTTTAGGCGCAGGAATTGTCTGATGAGTTCGTCCATCTCCGGAGTATCTTCCTGAAGTTGAATCTTATGTGACAAGACAGCTACACATTTGGCAATGCCGATAATTCATTCGGAGTCTATCTGGCAGTTCCTTGTCAAGCTTTTAAAATTTAAACTGATAGTAATATTGAGGTTTTTGGAACTAGACACAGCAGAATAGGCAAGTACTAACTCTTCCATTGTTAGTTTTTAGCCCAATTTTTTTAGAAACATATATTTCTATGCAGCGCTTCTAATTTTTGGCGTAAAGTATTTGAGTTTTTGCTATCAATATTGACAAATTTTCAAATCAGTATAGTGATGCTTAGGGTCAGAGCGAAATATTTAATAAGTAAACTGAATCGGCGCAAGTAGGTAATAATTTGACTGTTCCATTCATGTCTTTCAATCTTCAACCCTCAGATAACGCATCAGCAATTTGATGATTCCACTCATGCTATTTCAGTGTACAATAAACCAATTTAGTTCAAATACAGTTGTTGCGGTTCAGGCCCCAGTTCTCATCATGTATCTCCAGTATCTCTCCAGATATCAGTATCTAATTCTCTATTATAACCGTTTTGGATATTCAAGTATTGGTTTGTGAATCCAAGAATCCTGTCAAGAATATCTAATACACCAGGTTTCCTTACCTTTTTCTACAAAGAAAGTACAGTTTGTTGCATTCTCTTTATCGCTGTGTTTCTCATAATCATCTTCACGTCTTGTCCTTTATTAAGGTTTTTACGTCATCATTTTCCAACAAATCTCTTATCATTTCGCAATGTCTTCTCATTGTAGGTTTAACAAGACATTGTAGATCTGTAACATAGTACTAGTAAGATATGTAGACATGTAAGACACAAAATAGAAAAACATGAATAAATACATTTTTCAAAGCGAGAAATCTGAATTATAGCTAAATATGCTATTGTAAAGACTTAAAAATAAAACTTACATACTTAAAAGAAGACGAAAACAATATCCCGTCCTTTATACAGTTATAGGTTGAATGATTTTTTAACAATATCTCGCGATCTTGTTTAGCGATAGGTAGATTTAGAAGAACACTAACAAAATTGAAATAGATTTCGATGCAACTTATTTAATGTTTTCGAGAGTATATGCACCTCTGGCCAATTAAGGTATTGCGTTCGAAAATCAATATATTACAATTTTACACTCACTTTTATCTTCTGAGTTTCCTCAGCGACTTAGTCTAAGCTGCTATGAATATGCAAATCGCTTTATCACAGTCTAAAAAAATTGAAATCTATATACTTTGGCTTTATGGTCCGACGTGAATAGGTTCAGCTAACTACAGGTTGGGATTAGGAAGGCATCTAGGAAGAGATCTTAGAAGCAAATAAAATAAAGAACAACAACGTGTTAACTGTGCGGAAGAAGACGCAAAGTCCTAATTAGAGCTTAACTAACCATCTGCTAAGGTTCGGAAGGCATCTGGGAACAGGTTTTAGAGGAAAGAAACCATAAAGAACAACAACGTGACTGAGAGAAAAGAGACAGATTCTTAAATAACATTAAAAATTACACTTACAATTCCTAGTGGGCGGCATAAGAACCTAATTTTTCTTTCCCAAGGGGCGAAAGATGATTAATGTGCAAAGTTTAGTAGGCATAAAGACATCATAGCTTTCGATACGTTTTATGTTCCTTATATTAAAATTACTTTTCCAGGAAATATTTTGTCCAAAACACCTAAACCATTAGATTCTTAGATATGGTTCTCATTATCGCTGTGGCAATCCTTACAATTATTAATAGTATACTACTAACGTACAAGTGTAAACATCAGTTAAAATTAGTAAAAGTAAAAAAAAAATCTCTCTAAATTCCTTATGACTATTTTGTGGTTTTATTACAATTTTTAGTGTTAAGGCTGGTATGGACCGATAGCAAATTTTTTCATCTACATTAGAATCCAAATATTATTTAAGTGAGTTCAGTTTCCCTTGATATATTATTAGTTGAAGACTAATTGGATAAAAATCGATTTATATTAATAATGTAAACTTCATTATCATATTTATCATAGCCCATTGTAATAGGAAACAATGAGTTAATTAGTTCTATTTTTAGAATGTAATGAATACGATAAATAATTTTAAAAATTTCTTGTGGCTACACTACTCTAATGGAGTGATCATGCCTATTTATTAAATAAAATAAAAAATATTGATTTGCTAGAATATATTTTAATATTATAGAATTCAACTGTATCCGTACCCCGCGTCATCACTTGGAGAAAAAATAGAAAATGGTTCTTGGACCGGTTTTTCACAACCAATTTATGAAGACTGGGATATTGGAATAGGAAACATTTCACCGGAACGCAACCTCTTAGAAGATTTTACTTTCTCTATTGGATATCATTGGGTTAAAATTGTATTTATTACTCCTATTGCTCCATTAATTCCAAAGTAAGTATGTACTCACCTAGGCTTTATAATCATTTATGAATGTATATTAATCGTTTTTTCTTGTCCACAGGTGGCGAATACTAACTGTTATATTTAGCCCAGCATTATGGGCAATATGCTTAACAGTAATATTTGGATTTGCTACAATATTTTGGATTTTTAAAAAACCAATAGAAAAGAGCTCATTTAAGGGTTACCAAAAATGCATCGAGGCAGCATATCAAATTTTAATTGCTCACCCTGTGGTACATCAACCAATCTCAAAGTACACTAGAGTATACTTTATTAGCTTAGCAGTTTTTGCTATCATAATGTCTTCTGTTTATACTTCCTCATTAATATTTTATCTGCAGACCCCCATTCGACAACATCAAATAAAAACCGGAAAAGAAATTGTCAGTAATAGTAAGTAGTAATACCAATCTATAAATTGTATTAATTACTTACTAAACCACTAAGAATTTAAGGAATGATGTTGTGGGAACTATGTGATTTGATCCACGTTGTTTTCTAACTCGTTCTGTAATAGTTATACAGTTATATAGGGCGATCTTGTTTTTAGTCATAGATTTATTGCACGAACAACTTGTATAGACATCAACGAATAAAAACCAACTACATAAATTTAAATAGTGCTTTAAGCGTTTCAAAAAAAACAAATTTCTTGTTAATACATTGATTTCTGCTTCCAAAACCTGAGTTGGACAGATCTGTATAAATATTAGAAAAGTAGTGCAACAAATGTGGAAAGACAGGAAGAAAATATAGCATAAAAAGCACATACGTGTATTGCTTAAGCAAAAAAACCTGCCTAACAGAAACACATGGCGTTTCACGAAGCTTAGTTAGCGTTTGCACCGAAAATCCAGAAACTTTTTAGTTCTTCTGTTTACGTTGATTTCCTTCAGAAGACATTCCTTAGTTAGACTTAAATTAATATATAGAATCATTCACCTTATTTTGTCTTACTTGGGCTTGAAACAATCTTTGGTGACATTTTGTAAGTAGGTCTTTTAATGAACGCTTGTTGTAAAATACACAATAGTTAAATCTATTATCATCGGGATCAATCTTAGTGATTTTCTCCATCGATGTTTGATAAGTATAAAATTTATCTGGTCCAATTGGTGACAACTTCTAAAAACATCGAGTGTTGTGACAATGTGGTATTGTGAATTGATTATCCAGACAAAATTTACTGACTGATTGACTAAAAGTATCTGAACGTGGTGCAAAAATTTTAAAAGCTGCCAAGTTCTTACTCCCATGGATGACCACAAAACTGTCGGAAATTTGCATTTTATTACTCTCTACCTATTGAAAATATAGTATAATAACATCTTGTCACTTCGTTACGACTCGTGTTAGAATGTAGATGTAGAGGCCACTTTGCTGTAACAGTTTAGCGACAGGGACACGGCGACAGTCAAATTGAAAATTTAGACAGCGGAGAAGATCTATGACACAACAATAGTGTCAGCATAGTTCTTGCACGGTCAATAAGGATAACCACCTTCCACGACAGTTCAGAGGCTGGTAGACCAGAAAAGATTGGATAACCTTCTAATAGGATGCGATGCACACCACACCATTTGGGTGGGCACTGGAATAAGCAAACGAAGTGAGTCACTATTAGATTGTTGTGCAGCCTCAGGCTTAAATATACTTAACGTGGGGGACGAGCCGACATTCGTCAACGTACTCGGCAGAGAAGTAATTGATCTAACCTTACCTAGTGGACGCATCTGCGATGTTGTGACGAGGTGGCACGAATCCGATGATGATCACAGGTACATGAGGTTCGAACTAGAATCTGAGGACACAATTCCGAGGATTTGCAGGAATTTCAGAAAACGAACTGGAGTCTATATAGGTATGGTGTGGCCCAAATTGGGTATATATGTATGGGTATCTTGGAAACTATAAGAGATATAAAATTGGTTAAATGGGTAAAGTTGTAGGTCATTTAGTTACCAATTAAGTGCTGTTTTCATATATCCGTTTTCATAAGCATATCTCTCTGTAAGACTTCACAAGGCAATAGCAACAGACCATTGGTTCATGCATAAATTCCAATGGAGTATACACGACAGCCGAGGAGGAAACGCTCGGGCTAATGCTGAATACTCACTTCCCGGGATCAGAAATTCCTCAATCAACAAAGGCCTAATACCTGACTCCTGTTATCCCAAACAGAAGCAAAAAGCAGAACTGGGAACTGCCAAAAAAGGTTGTAACCTACGAGAAAGTTAAATGAGCAATAGACATCTTCCATCCATTTAAGTCTCCCGGAATAGATACTATTATACCTATCATGCTACAGCAGGGCAAAGAACTTCTGCTGCAGAAACCCTGCGTTATGCAAAATAATGCACCAGAGGGTTGGAGGGAAATGAAGGTAATATTCCTACCAAAAGTGGGATGCGACTCATACGCGAAACCCAAATCCTTCTGACCTTACATCATTTCTCCAGAAAATAGAGGAAAAGCTTATAGAAAGGCATATCAGGGACGATGTATTACGGGCTAGGCCTCTACATAATCTACATCGACGCCAATATGCTTATCAAATGGGTAAATCTTGCGAATCAGCGATCCACGAGATAACCCAGAGGGTCAAACAATCTTTAAACAACAAAGCCCTAGGAGCCTTCTTTGACATCAAAGAAGAATTTGACCACATATACGATTCAATTAACCATGCCATAGCGGCACGAAGCATACATGCTATGATAAGCGCTTGCGTCAACCAAATGCTAAATCCATGGAAGGTGACAGCGAGACTTAACAGCGCCACCGCCAAGCGGTGCAGGAGAACACCGTAAGCAAAAGAATACTCTCGCAGCTGCGTGAACGTGGAACCTTGTATCGAACAGCCTGCTGAGAAGACTGGAGAGACAGCATATCTTCGCTCTGGGATACGCAGACGATATCGTTCTACCGGTACGAGGGGGCAACCAAGCTCATGTATTCGTAAAAAATGCAAAGAGCTCTATACGTTGTCGGGCGCTGGTGCAGGGAAGAACAACTACGGGTAAACCCTGCAAAAACTACGCTAGTTGCCTTCACAAAATAGAGCAAAATAGAGTCCATTAGAGACCTAGAGCTCTTTGGCGAACACCTGTGACTTGAAGATAAGGTCAAATATCTAGGGGTGATAAAAAACTCAGCTACAAGAAGCATGTAATAAACAACACAAACAAGGCCATGAAAACTCTTATGTACTGCAAGAGAATGTTTGGCAGATCATAGGGACTATTACTAAAAATGATATACTGGGTATATACAACAATAGTGAGATCCATTATTATCCATTATTACCACATATGCAACACCAATATGGTGGCATGCGGCAGGAAGGAGGACTGTTGACACTCAACAAGATACAAATACAAATACAACAGAATACAATTTTTACGAAAACTGGATACAATGCCCTATTCGACAAGATACAGGACCTTGGGCCTATAAGACAAACAGACAAAACCAAGGTCACATAGCTAGACAGACAGACCCGTTGTAATCAAAGAAGGAAAGGGACCACTGGGAACAGAAGTTACCCGGCTAAGGCAAGGCGGCTACTCAGTATGGTACAGTGCGGCCACACGATCAAAGATCGGGGTAGTAGTGATCGTGCTAGAGGATGGACAACAGCGCAGAATTCATGCTGAACTTGGGCTTGGAAGCAACAGACAGAGATAATCCTAGCACAGAATATGGACAGCCATGGTGCTGCAAGAAGAGCAACCAACTTGCAATTAAGGGGGCCATCAATAAACTCATAGGCCGTGAACCAACATGCTGTGTCAGCAATAAAACCTGAAAAAGGGATATCAGACACTCGTTGGAACTGAAGCATAAAAGCTATTGCCCATAAAGCTGGAACTTCACATACAACTTTTGGGCAGTCCATCCATCAGGAAGAGGGAGAACATACTGGGCCAAACCAGGCAACAACTTCGAAAGATAACAGGGCAGCTCACAGAACATGCAACCTGCAGGAAACTATTACAGACTCAGGAAAGTAGACACACCGCTGTGTAGAGTCTGTGGAGAAGAGGAAAAAACCACTCTTTATATTCTATGCTTCTGCGAAGCATTTAACCAAGCCAGGGCGACAACCCTGGGCAAAGCCAAACGCTCATCAGAGAGGTTAAGAACTACACCACTGAGCAAAATACTGGACTTCCTAATAGAACTGATCAAGTGGGAGTAAAACTATGAGTCACAATAGGACTGAAATAGAGCAGACCACAGTGCAGAGAGCCACCAATAAGCACCACCCAGCAGGGAAGTTTTAGTAAGTAACCAGTCACGGAGTTGCACACTACCGGTCGTTCAAGAACTACCGGTATTCCTAAAGAATTTCTTCGCCGACAAAAAGTGGGTTAGAATAAGGGTTAGGAGTTAATGAACTATGTTATGTAACTAGTTAAAGTAGGTAGGTACGTGTTTATTGAGAAAAAGCGTAAATAGGCAGAAGCTTTAGCTCTGATTTTTTATTTTCAAGATTTAAATAAATATTAGTAATTCTTTTTAAATTCAAATATCTCAAAAACGGTGGCTTTAAGTAACTTCCACCAAGATACGTTTTTTACGTGAGAATTATAGAAATTATTATTTTTTACTTAAAGATTAATTCAAGCTAGCATAAAAAAGTTATGTGTCAAAAGCGTGAATAAACCTGATTATTAAGGTTTATTTAGCAAAAGATTAAATAAAAATTAAACTTCCTAAATACATAGGGTATCCCATAACTTAGTGAACATAGAGCAACACCATATTCTTTAGTTCAAAATATCACGTTTTGACCAAATTTGTCTAGTTCGAAAAGTGGTAGTAACCGAGAAACAGTATGTTAAAATTTTAATTTTATTTGAATTATTTCTTAATAACTCATACAAAAAGAAACATATTAGCCTAAAATTTGGTAACAGAGGGTTTTTGGTGGCAAGACATTCGAATTCAATGTTAATTTATTTGTAATATCTAGAGGGCGCTCTGGGCAGCACTCCGACTGGATAAAAATGTGTACAAGGCACAAAAAAGCCTTAGTGCGTACGGATTTTTCATCGAAATCTTAAAATTTCCATCAATATTACTATGTATACATACTATATTACTATTAATATTATGCTTTAATTTTTCATTGTGTTCAATAATGAAGTATGAGAATAGATTGGGCATGTGTTTTGTAAAGACATGAGATCTTAATTTAATAAAATTGTTAAATATGTATTGAATACAATAATTTATTACAAAATAAATTATATTATTTATAATAATATGATTACATAAAAGATTAGCTTAACTTAGTTTAAATAACAACAAGAACAAAACGATAATATCAACAGCATTGAAAATTTTATTTCTTCAATACACCCATTTATTGAAAGACTGCCTAATATTAAACAATATCTTATTATCTTGAAATAATTTTGCTGCATTTTGGATTTTTTTTCTAGCTTTCCCCGAGTATTGATTATACCTTTCTGCGCAGTGAACTGATTTTATGTGTTCTTATGTGGCAAAGTCAAGGGGGTTAAAATCAGGGCTTCGAAGCGGCCAAGACATTTGGCTCCCACGGCCAATTCAGTGGTTTATATTATTATAGGATATTCTTGATCGAGTAAGCAAGTATGCGTCTCCGTTATTGCAATGAAAGATCTTCCAAAAGCTCGATCAGTTTATTTCGTAAAAAATCGTATTTGCCGTTCGGTAGTAACTGTGTCGGTCCCAGAATGTAGTTACCAATAATAGCACAACAAATATTTATTTTGAATTCATGCTGGAAGTGCGACGTTCTGTTGTCAAACGGGGGTTTTCAATGTCCCACGCTTACTTACTTCTGAAATTGAAAACTCCTCTTCTAGTATATAAAAGTCGTTTCGTCACTACACAAAATTTTACGTAAGAAAAATGGCTTGGCAGTTTGTTGGTTATTATAGAAACGAGCGGATTCAACTCTCTTCTGTAGATCGAAGGCTAGCAAATTTTTTTTTTTAATGGAATATTCGAGAAATTGTTGATTCGTATTGATTTCCGGATTTTTAGCAACACGAACTACAAAAACTATTACCTCCTGCTCGGGTGTAATAGTTTTTGAGCGCCTTCCTAAATTTCGCGAAGGACGAAAACAACCGCTTTCTCCAAATCTTCTATTTGAAACAGACGCGTTATTCGTACGTTAAAATTTTCTTGTATATATAAACATATTATGTCCTGTATTAGATTTTTGCTTAGAAAACTTTTTAAGAATGGTTCTAATTAAGCACTAACATTTTAACAGAAATAATATTTGTTATTACCATATTGCATTAATTTGTTTCTATTAATAATAATAATAATAATAATAATAATAATAAGCCTTTATTTCCAACAGGCAACTTGCCCAATAACAGGAAACAATGAAAAATATAGTTAAAAAAAACACACACAAATAAACCTAAAAGAATGTAAAGAAAAGAAAAAAGTAAAGTAAAGTCACAATCTCAAAAGTTATCCAAAAAATTAGAATAAATAACTATTAATATGATATAAAAACCCAATTATAAAAGTTTAACAAGATAATCACATATTCAACAAAATTAAATTAAATTAACTGCAATATACCTACTAACTATAACTTAAACACGTGGGTCTTAATCCCAAGAGTAATGATCCACCAAGATATCGACAATCACATGAACCGGAGAGAAATTTATATCGCACATGTGACAGATCCGATTAAATATAGCGCATATTGTATATAGTGGCGATTTCAACAGGATGTTAGTATGAGGCCTTGGCAGAAAGAATGTTAGGGGATGTCTAGCACTAAGCCTAGGTACCATGAAACATACACCAGAAAGAAGTACAGGACTATCAATGAATCCATTCAGCAACCCATGCAGGAATTTTACAGAGAAGATCATTCTTCTGAGATGTAATGGATGTAGATTGAAGCGTTCCAATAGTTGCCGATGATCAAACCCTTTTATCGGATATATGCCATCCTGCCTGAAGGCCAAAAACTTAGCAAATCTACGCTGGACAGATTCAATGAGACCAACATGATTCTGATAGAGCGGGTTCCATATAATGCAGCCAAACTCCAGTTTTGATCTCACAAAGCAACAGAAAAGCAGTCTTAATGTAGATTCCAAAGTAAAACTCTGAGAACTTCTAATTATGAACCCAAGCCTTCTCAGGGCTGACTTGACTATGTTGTTGAAGTGTGGAACGAATGTAAATTCAGAGTCAAAGGTGATACCAAGATCAGTAATTTGCTCTAATCTACTCAAAATAGTATCATTAATAAAGTAATTAAAATTTAAGGGTGTTTTTGATCTAGAGTAACTGACCACACTACATTTAGCCGCATTCAAGCCTAACCTGTTAACAGCGCACCATACCTCCAATGTATTTAGACAGTTCTGAAGAAAAACACAATCCTCCAAACCTTATACATTTAAATATAGCTTCAAATCATCGGCAAAAGCCAGCCGATGACAAGTGAGTGACTCAATCAAGTCATTTATAAAAAAAACTAAATAGGAGCGGACCCAGGTTCAAGCCCTGTGGCACACCCGACGTTACGTTAAAAAGTTTCGATTTAAGGCCCTCATATTCAACATATTGAGATCTACCAATCAAGTAGGAATGAAATAAATTAAATAATCTCCCTGAAAAACCATACTGAGTTAATTTATGCAGCAAAATATAGTGATCTATTCGATCAAAGGCTTTTTGGAAGTCGGTATAAATAACATCGACTTGAGTATTAACATCAAGTGATTTACAGATGTGGCTAGACAGACAGGATAAGTTAGTAACACAAGATCGCCCGCTAAAAATCCATGCTGGTCTACAGAGATGAGTTCTTTTGCGTGACTAAATAGCGACCGATTCAGGATAATTTCGAAAA
This sequence comes from Anthonomus grandis grandis, assembly GCF_022605725.1. Taxonomy (NCBI): domain Eukaryota; kingdom Metazoa; phylum Arthropoda; class Insecta; order Coleoptera; family Curculionidae; genus Anthonomus; species Anthonomus grandis. Next base: position 7,631,636 of record NC_065562.1, read on the forward strand.
TTTTTGAGAAGTTACAGAGTAATAAGATTGGCCTGTAGTTCACGAGTCCCCAGCTTTTAAAATAGGTATTATTTTAGCAGTCTTCCAAATTTCAGGAATTTGTTCTGTTGACAGTATTAAGTTGAAAATGTAGGTCAGCGGATCAGCCAGGACACCAATGCAATCCTTAACCAAGAAGCTAGGTACACCGTCTACACCAGATGTTAACTTATTTTTGAGTTTTTTACTAGCCAAAATAATTTGGGAAGCATCAACGTTGGAAATGTCAAAGTGAGGCACATTATCAGACGTCGACGAATGGTTAATGACATTTGATTGTATAAATGCCTCACCAAAGAACAGTGCAAAAGCATCAACTATGTCTTGTGGGTCTTTAATTACCACGTCATCGGGTAGCCTCATCATACCAGGAATCCTGGTGCCAGCCTTCTTAGAACCAATAAAATTCCAAAAGCTAGATGGCTCCAAAGAAATATTCCTTTCGGTGTTTGATATATACAACTTATATTCATTGCGTATTTGTAGTTTGATAAGGCGTCTAAGAGAATGGAATTTATTTTGAAAAGATGGAGAATTGTACATTTGAAAGTCCTTGAAAGCCTTTTCTTTCCTATAAATGTTCTTAATCAGTTCTCGAGAATAATAATTTGGAAATCTTCTTTTACGTTGCTGTTCTTAAAGCCTACTATAAAAATATTGCAAAATTTATGGCTATGCAAAAGCTCACGGTTTAGATAAAGCAGGATGTGGCGGTTTCTTATTATTTTTTTATGTTAGTTTCGATTAGCATTGCTTAGCTCTGTATATTTTTTGAATAATTTGTCCCTCAATAAATGAAAATCTGAAATTCCCTAGAGACAAATGTGTAAATAACATATTTTTTATTTAGGCCTTCGTCCCTCTGAGCGACTCGACAAAGGTATACCTTTTTAGACTAATATTAACTGAAGAGATGAGATTTTCATGAAAAACTCTTATACACTGAGGCACAAAAACGTTGTATAATAATAAATATCTATAATAAACTTCTCGCCCCCAAAAATCCGTACTATCAAATTTTGTGCCAATTAGCTACTTTTTGAAGGACTTACTAAAAAATAACGAAAATAAAATTCAAACTTTAACACCCTGTATCTGGGTTATAATCTGTTTTTGAACTAGAAAAAGTTGGTCAAATCGTAATATTTTTGAGCGAAGGATATGCTGCTGCTCTGTGTCCATTAGGCTATGGGACACCCTGCATAAATGGTATTGTTAAAGCAACCAAAAAGAGTAAAACTGCTTTATTTGCAGATGAGACAACAAGACCTAAATATTGATGTGAATAGAATATATATGTAGTTATGTAATAACAATTTAAGAAGTAGAAAAATTTATATATATCTTTCATAACTATGTCATTTTCTCTTACTTATAATTCATGCCTTCATTGTGGAGAACAAATTTGCTTAGGAATAAATCTTACTTTTTCTATGGAAGTACTTTAAGTTTTATTTCTTTGTTATAAAGATCATATTATTTTTAATTTTTTTAGATTTGGTACTTGGAGCTTTAAAACAATATAAACCAATATTTGAAGTGTCAAGGACCCAAACTGCTAAAATATTATTAAAAACATATCAGACCAGAGATGATGTCAACGATACGTACATTCACTGGTTAGTCAAAGTTGCAAATGACAAAAATATGACAACATTAGCAGGAAAGCTATTTGTAAAATATTTAATTTCAATAAACGATCCTAGATTCGTGGATAAACATGGGCAACCTAAAATATACATTACACCTAAATCAATTTTAATTCAACAGGTATATAAAAATTAGTCACATAATTTTGAGAAAAATATGTAAATTATTACATTTTTCAAATAAATCTATTAATACTAAATATTTAAATTTTTAGATTGCTTTTATGATGAGACGAGATACTTTATTAGAAGATCCTTTGAATTATATTATACAAAGGTTTATAATTCAAGGAGGTGTTTGCGAAAAAATAAAAAAACAGTACGAGTCTAAAATTTTTCGCGAAGATTATACGGCATCTGAAAACGAGCCCAATGATGAAGATGATGACCAAGATGGTACAGATCCTGGGGTCCACCCACTTACTCCCAGTCAATTACAAGCAGCTTTTACGATTTGGTTAATGGGGTTGCTGGTCGCCTGCAATAGCATTATTATAGAGATAATTGTCACTTATATTGAAAAATGGCTAAAGAAAAAGCACAATTAGAATCAGAAATAATATCCTTAAAATTAAAAAAATATAAAGTATAATCTTGTAGCAAGTTATGTAATTTAAATTTGATTTTAGGCCAGCATAAAGTTTGCACTAATAGTATAAGTGAACTGTAAGGCATGTAGTAACTCTCCTGTACTAATTTTATGAAACAACATATAGAAAAATACTAAAACGAATAATTGAACAGTTTTAAGAGATTCTTTATAACACGCAGATTTTTCTTACTATATATATATATATTATAGGAAGGCACTATTTTCTTAAAAAGCTAAAGTATTCACTGCCTTATCTTGATAAACTTTTAATCTGTAAAAGTTTGATCTGTAGATTCTTTGCCATAGAAATATTCTAAGTTACTTACTAAGTTATCTATATAGATAACTTCGCTTTTCAAAATAAACAGGTTCCCATTACGCCACCTTTAGCTTTTTAGGTTATTTTCGATGGTGTAGATCACAGATGTTCAAGGTATGATTGATTGTGCGAGTCCTATAGTACTTTTGCCTAAGCTCTTAAGATATCGAAATCGATTATTAATATTCATTAATTAATAAATCTTGCGATGATTGTCAGAGTCAAGCAGTGTTTAAGTTAGTAGCAAGATCTCTAGCTAAATCGGCAAACCTCTGTTCTCGGACTTAATGTGTTTATGCTCTACATTAATGGCTTCGGTCTTTAAGTTCTGCAAAAGACCCTCACTCTTCTTGCTGGTGGCACCATATTATCGCTGCATGAAGAGACTAAAGAAATAAAACATCCATCTTGAATAACTTTAAGGTGTTTAAAGAATTGATTAATTCTTACCGTCCTTGCCTTAAGTTAACTAAAACTCATGTAGTTTGACATTTAAATGTAAAGTTGCGGTAGTCTAAATTCCGTGCATTTTGAGAACCATATTTAAAGCTTAAATAAGAAACTTTTTTCGGGAGACAATAAAGGTATAATGGTTTTCCTGGATTTTCTTAATACGACATTTTAAGTAACAATCAGTTTGATTTAATATTTAGTCTGAATGTTGACGATGTGGCGGTCGCGGCTATATTTTCTGATTTCTCCCGAGCCTTTGATTATGTAAATCCTGCATTGCTGGCTTAGCTATATGAATAAGACGTCGATCCTGACTGGTTTGGATTTATCCTATCTGGTAGAAATCAACATCTATAGGGAGTGCTACCAATATGTGTTCCATAGACCATGGAATTCCAGAGGAGCCTGTGCTTGTTTTTTCTGTATATTAATGACTCCGGCCATTTATTAATGCAAGATGTTTCTGAATAGGGTAAAAATTTCTGTTTAGGGTAAAAAATTGGTGTAATTCAAATGTTTTAGATTGAACCTTAGACAACTGACCAAATGATTATTCAGGAAAAGCCATTGGAAATACATACCGGCGCCAGGTTTCTTGGATTTTGTCACCTCATATTAAACTAAACTTTTGTGAACATATTTCTACACTGAGACTGAAAATTAGCCAGTGGGTTTTATGCTGTACAAATTGTGTTAAATAAACTTGACGCAGAATGTAAACGATCATTTTATTTTTGCCTTGTGAAAAGTGATGAATTTGGTATCGGTAAAGGAAAAAAATTAGTTTGATGTGTTTCGTGTTGAGGAATAGGCTCTCCGAGTTGATCACGGTTTTTAAAGATAAGGGAACATGTCTCCAGTATGAAAAGGGAGGTAGGAGTTAAAATTGTTTGAGTCACAAAGTGTGGTCTACATGATTCTCTTTGTGTTATATTGACATTAAAGCGGACTGCTTTTTTTTTGAAGAACAAAAACTATATTTAGTGAGTCTTGATTAGCAGAATGGGATACAATGCCTAAGGTGAGACTCAAATAATGAGAAGTAAACTATTTAGGCCTAATTTTTCCCTAACCACTAGCACAGCAAAATATCTTGCTAAGAGCTTTCTTCCTAATGATAATATATGATTTTTAAAGCGTAATTCCTGGTCAATTGTTATACCCAAAAACTTAGATGTTGTAGTTTCTGGCAATGCATGACCATTTAAGAGAAGACCATTTACGTCACATTTAAACCCAATAATGTGAGTTTTACTCAGGCTCAGAGAAAGACGATTAGATGTGAACCAGTCCTTAATCTTAAGATCATTAGCTAGCTATAAGTTCAAGAAGCCTTACAATTTTTTTCACTTTCTATAGGATAGATGTGTCGTCTGCAGATAGGGTGAAGTGGCCCAAGAAGAGAGCTCTGAGGGACTCCACAATTGATGTTAAGGACTGATGATCTCTCAGCCAAGTGCATAACTGATTGGCTTCGGCCTTCAAGGTGGGAGTTAAACCATGAGTGTGCCACTCCACAAAACCCATATCTTTCCAGCTTAGACATTAGAATTCCGCGATCCACGCAATCAAGTGCCTTTTATAGATAGCAGAAAACTGCTACCGACACATTACTTTGGTTCACACCAAAGCAAACACTCTCGAAGAAGCTGTAAATTGCATCCTGAGTACTTTTAGATGATTAAAATCCGAATTGTCTTGGTGTTATAATTTTAAGAGATCGAAGATAATCACAGACTCTTTTTTTGACTAGCTTCTCTATAACTTTTGATAAGGTTGGAAGTAAGGAGATTGGGCGATAGTTCGACGGATCATCGATTTTCCTTATAAACGGGAACCACCAGAGAAGACTTTAGGCAAGCTGGAGACACACCAAGAATGGTTAATAGCGATAGAGAGAGAGTCAAGGGCCTTATCGGGTAGTCGCAAGAGCACTTTAGAAGAGATATCATCTTCTTTACTAGATTTTTCGTTTTAAATTTCGGCGACTATTATCCTAATTTCTTGCCGGTTTGTATCATAAAAAGCGAATGTACGAGGAATAGAAAGATCTTTAAGATAAGAAAGGGGATCTGCGGTAGATGTCATACTTTGGGTTAGGTTATTAGCTACATTACAATAAAAGGTATTTAAGTGGTGTGGATTAAGATCAGGGTTAGAATGAGATGAGTTTTTGCGAAATTCATTAATTAATGACCAGCTTTCCTTTTGTTTATGTTTGGCCTTATTAAGTAGTAGTATATTCCCTTAGCAGACTTTATGAGTTTACTATAAATATTACGATAACTATTACAATAATTAATAAATCTTACGTTATCGGTGAATTTCTTCAAGACCGTAGAGTATTTCCTGACTTTCAAACCTTTAGTAAGCCAGAGCATATTCTTTCTGGTGTTTTCTTAATTAGTTGTATGGGAAACGCCTTAAGAAATATCTCAGTAAACATCTTGTAAAAGTTAGCAGTAGGATCTGAAGTAAGATTTAAATTCTGTGATTCTATTCTGTCACACAATCTCTGATACTTAACCAAAATTAGCAGTACTAAATATTCTACCAGCAATACGCTAGGATGTCTGCTTTGACACACACCGAAATATTTATAGTGGAAAGTCTCTAGATCAGATATGCCTGCATTCAACATTAAACAGATTACATTGTTGCAATTTGAACAAAAATAGTCAATCAAAATTCTAGAATTATCTGAAATCCGCGTTGGTTTGTTAACATGCATTTCTAATCCATATATAACAGGCATATTAGTAAGAAGATTAGTGTTTAAAGAATCCTTATCATTAAAATTAATATTAAAATCGCCGGCCAAAATAATCTTTGAAGCAGATGAAATATTTGATAGAATATAGTCCAGACAATCAAAAAATTCTCTTAAGCCTAAAGGAGAACGGTACAAATAAATAATATATAATTTAAGCTACTTGCAATATACTAACTACTTGAATTTGAATGTCCCTTCTTCCATCAAATGATCATACTTTTTGATTTCAACAAAATATCTCGAAAACCATCAATTTTTTTCTTACGTCATTTTATGTTTTTTTGGATGATTCATCTCCCAAGGTAAATGGTAAAAAAAATAAATAAAAACTTCTAAGACCGCGAAAATCCTGTACAGGGTGTTTGCAATGTGAGTAGCCAAACGGAAATGGTGAATAGGTGAGGTTATTGGCTATTTAAAACGCATAGTATTTTTTTGTTTTTCCTCAAATTTAAGGAGTAATATATTTTTTCCTTTAACCTTCAATTTTTTTAAATTTTTGGCCAAAATGGCGCACAATTAATTTTATTTTAAAGACTTAATGTTGTCTCGTTTAGATTTAGGTAATAACTGAGAAAAATATTTAAAGAGAAACTAATAGTGGAGTAACAAACTTCCTCAAATCAATAGAAAAAAAATGTTACGTCAACTTTACAATGGAAAAAATAACAATAAAAAAAGTTGCGGGGTTTTAAAACGTGTTAAAAAACTTCTCTAGTTAATAGTCTTTCTAACGATATGCCACATGTAACAAAAATAATTAGGTAACTTACGAAAAACAAATAAGTTTGTCTTAAAGGACGCGTGAACCAATTTCTTGAAAGCAACCTAATTGAGCAGGTATAAACTTATACCTCTTTCTAACACAGCTAAACCTGTTACGTAATAATCTCCTTTATCATTCGGCGACACTCCCTTTGTGCCCCGCTACCTTAAACTGTTACCTGTCACTAACCATAATCCTAGTATTATTTTTTCGAGACTTGTCTTTCTCCGCTACTTCACGTATTTTTAACTCCGCTCTACGCATATGGTTTTTGTTGTTCATTTTCGTTAACTTTGTTTTATTGTTACTGTGGCTGGTACCTTTAGAAACGAGGAGTACGCCGATATCCTAATGGCATATAATAGAGCTGATGGAAATGGACGAGAAGCAAAAAGAATTTACCAAGAGCATTTTCCAATAGACGCCAACCTAATCGTCATAATTTTGAAACGACCTTGAGACGCTTAAGAGAAACTGGTAGTCTAAATCACCGTGAACATGGAGTTCGCAGACAACGTAATGTTGCTGATGACGAACGAATTCTGGAGGCTTTTGACGAAAATCCCACAACGAGCATCCGGACTGTAGCTGCCAATCTAAATCTAAGTGTATGGAAGGTCTGGTCTGTTCTTCATGCCAACGGAAAGCATCCCTTTCATTACACTCCCGTGCAAGATCTTGAAGAAAACGACTACCAAAGACGCATTCAGTTTTGCCGCCTTCTGCTACATATGGACGTGGATAACCGCGATTTCTCGAAAAACATACTGTAGACAGAAGAATCCAAGTTTTCAAGGGAGGGACCAACTTTCATAATTTGCAATATTGGTCCCCAAAAGAAGAATTCCTAATTAGTAAAGTCCAGTGCAACGATATATTAGAATGATCACCCGTCAAAACACCAGCATTTTACTTCTCAAACAATGTAAATAGAAGGTGGATGACATTGTTTGGCAGGTGGAATGCTGGTGTTTTGACGGGTGAACTATTATCAAAGAACCTTAATAAATCTAACCCTTAAGAATTAACTATCCGTAAGTAGTATTTTGTTGGTGTTTTTGTGGATATAAATTGCAATATAAAAGGCAACAAATTTAAAAATTATGTATCTGCTATTTTTCTAGGTTATTGTCAAATTAAAGATAATTATTAACTTTACATTAGTACATTGTCATTATGTTTTTATGTTATAGATGTACATGAAACAACTTCTGAGGTAGTCAATGCAGATGCTCAACCGACTGTATTATTTGAGGTCCCAGTTAATGAAAATTTTATGTTGTCTCCTGATGTACTACATGAAATGAAAAGTCAGAACCTAATAATCCAAATTAATGACAAAGAAGTATTAGACTGCTCAGGACATGACGAAAATATTAATCATGACGTTGAGGGCGAAGTAGAAATAGAAATGTTAGAAGAAGAAAATCATGATAATTTGCTAAATGAGAGGGAAATTCTTGCAGAAGCTAGTAGCACCATAAACAAGCTGTAAAAATCCCGAGAAGTAACTAAACTAAAAAGACTGAGAAGTGAGAGCTACATAGGGTACACTTGGTCAAAAAAAGAAATTATAAGGCATGACAAAGTAAGGAAGGAGAGATGTATGAAATGTAGATGCTGTCATAGTAAAAACATCTAGAAAAAAGACAAGCAAGAGTTTTCTGTGTCATCAAATAACGCAAGAACTAAGAAAGAAAGCATTCGATTATTTTTGGAGTTTGCCAAGCTGGGTTTCAAGAAACTCTTACCTTAGAGGTTTAGTTTCGATCACAGATATAAAAAGAAGGAGAAAAGAAAATAGCAATAAAACAGACAATCGCAAAAAACAGTCTCATTCTTGTTATCTCCCACTGGAAACTGGTAACATCTTGTTTATTTTAGTAAAATGACCATTTCTTATTGGTTCTGTTGTTTCAGGTAAAAAAGTGTTAGTATGCAGAACAATGCTACTTCATACTTTCAATTTGGGACGAAATACGTTTGAACGATGGACCAGCAATTTTCATCAAACCGAGAAGAAGCAATAACCGAGAAGATATGGACAGTGAAGAAAACTCGGATGAAAATTATGTTGCAAATCAGGCTAAATCAAATGTAAGAAAATGTATGAAAATGCAAGCCCGTCAGTGGTTGAAAGACTTACCGAAGGTCCCGAGTCATTATTGTCGGAGCTCTTCTACAAAAATGTACCTTGAATCTGTATTTAGATCAACCCTCCATATTTATAAAGTGTACGTTAATTTTTGCACAGAAAAGAACATAGAACCAGTATCACATACACTATTTACAAATATCTTAAAATCTGAGAAAATTGCTATTCACAAACCTAGGAAGGATCAATGTGATCTATGTTGCTCGTGGAATACAGGTAAAAAAGCGCAAAAGAATCTGCCTCGAATGAAAAGCTAATTGTAAAAATGGACTTGCAAAGTGTCCTTTTGGCGCCAAAGTTGGAAGCGTCTGCAGTATATTACAAACAGAAATTGCAAATCCATAATTTTACAGTTTACGCACTTAACGACAAAAGTGTGGATCTTTATGTTTGGCACGAAAGCAATGGCGGTGTAACTTCAAACGAATTTACAACGTGCATTGTTCATTACATCGAAAATGCTATTCAAGAGAAAACTTACAAGCATGTTGTTCTGATATCCGATGGTTGCGGGTATCAGAACCGCAATAAGATTCTTTCTAGTGCCCTTAATAATTTAGCAAAAAATTTAAATATTACCATAGAGCAGCTCATCTTAGAACATGGGCATACAATAATGGAGGCTGACTCAGTTCATTCCTCGCTTGAAGCATACTTTAAGCCCCCAATTTATGCGCCATGTGAATATCAGTGGAATGAGGCAGGCAAGAGACCATCATCCATACAGGGTACATAACTTTAACTTTACTTTTTTTTTTAAAATACGATAATGTTAAAGGCAGTTTTGGTTCAATAAAACCTGGAAGAGACGCAAAAGTAACAGATATACGTGGACTATTATATTTGCCATCCGGCATCATGAAGTACAAATTGAATCACAGCGATGATTGGATTGAATTCGAAAAACCTCGTCAAAGTCGCAATAAACTACAATCTACAGAGCTTCCGTCTGAACCGCAGCAACTACATTTAGCTGAAATAAAAATAACAAAGCAAAAATTTGAACACTTGCAAGAACTAAAAAAAGTAATTGAACATGATTATCATGCCTTTTATGATTCTCTGCCGCATCTTTAAATACTATCTATGTATGTATTACCTAGGAGTATAAATAAAAATTAAAGAAATATACCCAAATGCACACTTTATTGCTAGCACTGCTATGCCCATCAACTTATCCTGCAAAAAGCGGCGAGTCAACATAAGCCGATAAAAATATTTTTTGTAAATTTATACGCATTTTCGTCCTTTTTCGGCCGATCTCCAAAACGTACGATGGTTCTGGGTATTCACAACAGGTTTAGCAGTGTTAGAAAGAGACATAAGTTTATACCTGCTCAATTAGGTGGCTTTCAAGAAATTGGTTCAAGCGTCCTTGAAGACAAACTTATTTGTTTTTCGTAAGCTACCTAATTATTTTTGTTACATGTGCACATCGTTAGAAAGACTATTAACTAGAGAAGTTTTTTAACACATTTTAAAATCACACAACTTTATTTATTATTATTTTTTCCATTGTAAAGTTGACGTAACATTTTTTTTCTATTGATTTGAGGAAGTTTGTTACTCCACTATTAGTTTCTTTTTAAATATCTTTAATATTTCTCAGTTATAACCTAAATCTGAATGAGACAACATTAGTCTTTAAAATAAAATTAATTGTGCGCCATTTTGGCCAAAAATTAAAAAAACAATTGAAGGTTAAAGTAAAAAAAACGGGGAAAATCTAATAAAAAAAGGAAAAAATATATTACTCCTTAAATTTGAGGAAAAATAAAAAAAATACTATACTATGTGTTTTAAATAGCCAGTAACCTCACCTATTCACCATTTCCGTTTGGCTACTCACCTTCCAAACACCCTGTATATTAGGGAGGGCTGAAAAAGGCTGAAAAAATGTTTTTTTCGAAATTTTATTTGGTATAGTGAAAATAGTTGTGGAATGGTTTAAAACTAATGTTGTATTTTTTTCAAAATTAAAATAAAATTTGACCGCGCCCCAATGACCTTAAAATAAAAAAAATATTTTGGATTTGGTATAACTGTAAATAGTTCATAAATAATATATTTAAAACACCAATAAAATATCGCAAAAATATCTATAATCTTAATATTATCATAATTAACCGCGCCCCAACCTAAAATCATTTTTCATCTATAAACCAAACTTACGCCGGCCCTGTCCACTAATATTTACGCATAGCCTAATCACCCTCAGGTTACCAAAAAGATACCACTTCAAAAAAACCATTAAAAGACAGTTCCTCTAGTGAAGAATATGATGATATATCACAAGACGAAAACTTTAGGTGGTCCTATTCTCTAGAAAATGATTTAGTATTAAGTGCCTTAAATAAAAATAAAACCCAAATGCGAGTCTCTTTATCTAATGTTGCAAAAATGGCGGATATGACTGGTGCCTCGAATAGGACTGTGGCAAAAATTGCCACTGCTACCCTTGAAGATTTTGGATTAGTTTCTTCAGATAACCCAGTCAATGTAATTGACAAAAATAAAATTAGAAGGGAACTACAGAAGAAAAGAAAGCTAACTAAACCAAATTGTGATATCGAAATTAAGATACAAGAAATTTATTTTGATGGAAGAAAAGATCAGACTATGGTTCCAAGTAATGGACGCCGTGTTATCAGACAAGAAGAATACATAGCTCTTATAGAAGAACCAAAAAGCAAGTATCTTGACCATTTAACAATTAAAGGATCTGGAATATCTGCCAATATTGTAAAAAGTATGATTTCTTGTTTAAAGGCCAAATCAATAAGTTTAAACTCCATTAGGGCAATCGGTTGTGATGGTACAAATGTTAACACGGGCTGGAAAGGTGGTGTGATTAGATTAATGGAAAAGCAGATTGGAAAACCCGTCCAATGGCTGATATGTTTGCTTCACGCCAACGAGTTACCTCTTCGACATTTTTTGCAAGAGAATTTCCCGAAAACATAAAGAAAATAATTGATAATGTCATAAGCACTAACGCTTACTTTGCCCATCCCAAAAACATTCTGTTAGGAATGATTACTGACTCGTGGAGTCATATACGAGAACTGGGGCTTCGTCGAATTTTAAAGTCAAGAAAATCTAAGAGTTTTTAAAATACCTGCTCTCAACTGGAATGGAAGAGACTACACCGATCTTATAGACTGGAACAGATGCGTTGTCACCGAACCTCCTTTATTAATGGACATTTCAAATGAGGATTTGACGGAAGCAATACAGCAAAAATCGGTCATTATGTTAAATAAATTTCCATGTCACACTCAAGCTGTGGAGAGATGTGTTAAAATTATCACTGAAGCATCAGGGAAAGTTTGTGGCCATGACAAAAGAGATGGCTACATTCGAATAAAATTTGAAGGTAGAAGTGATCTTCCATCATATGAAAATAAGGAAGAGTATTACAAATTAAAGAACTCGATTAGGCAGCCACCTCCTCGTGGTGAGTTCTGGGTTGAGTAATTGATGAAATATGGTATACTTTACCAAATAAAGCCACCTGTAATAAAACTTTTCTAGAAAAGTTCATCAAATTCTCAAGTGAAGAGCTGTTTTTATATACTTAAGGGATGGCGCGTGGTGAAAAATCATTTTTTCGCTTTAATTTTTTTTGTGGATACTTTATACGTCAATACCTAAATTTTAACTACTATACAAAAAAAAAATATGACCTTGAAATTTTGACCCTTTTAAGAGCCGGGGGGCGCAGTAAAAAATAAGAGGAAATTAAATTTAAAAAAACAGGTAAATATTTTTTATGTCCTTCAACTTTTTAACATTATACCAAATACATTTTCAAAAAAAATTTTTTTCGGCCCGCCCTACTGTATATCCTTGTACTTATTATGGTTTACAACTATTATTATTATTAACGAAGACAATATATAGTCCTAAGGATGAACTCACACAGATCGAAACGTTAATAAAAATTATAAATCCATCGTCTAAAGAAGATTTTTTTGACCGATATCCAACAAAAAAAATGAAGCAAGGTTAGAAATACGGTTTCTTACATGTCTTTTCAAATCGAGTGTGAAGGCAGCATAACGTGTAACGTCAGTCAAATTACCAAAAGTCAATTTTTCCCAAGCGAAAAATAGGTTATGTCTTTATTGTTATTATGTTCTCATAATATAAATATACAATAAAAATTAAACAAAGTTTTAATTATACAAAGTTGGGCTTATCTTATGAGATTTGCCAACGATGACTACTAGAGGAAAGTCGGCAACTACTAGAATCGAGGTGGAAATTGAGAAAAACCGAGAAGATGGCAACTGGCTGAAAGTTATTGAACTAGCCCAGCAATTGAAGGAAAAATCTCCAGACTTTGGTAAGGAGCTAAAAAAACCATAATTGCGTGTTTGCTATTTAAATAATTATGATATTAATTAACTCAGTTTTTTTTAATATTATTAGACAAACTGGTTGGTTTGGTGCATTGAGATTCATCAGTGTTCTTTACATTTTGATTCTTGCTATATTTATCATATTGTCTAATAGCTATTAGTGTCTTATTATTGTGCCTGTGTATTTAAATTGCTGCTCCTGAGAGTATAAAGTAAGCTGCCATGTCAAGATTTTGGCTTCGGAAGAAAGGTAAATACTACCTAAAATAAACTTATGCTTGACAGATCAAAAAGCAATTATACAAAACAGATATCTTTAAAAAAAAAAACTAAAAACTATATACTTTAGGTAGGGTCAAGTGGGGTAATTGTAAATGATTTTGTCAAGTTTAAAAATTTATGGTTTTTATCTGTGTGGCGCAACTTCTGTTTATTAAATATTTTAGCTACAATTAATTTACTATATTGCATAGACCTTATATTTTGCGAAAATCCAAAAAAACATTAAAAAAGTTAAGAATTAAAAAAAAAATCAATAAAAAAAAAAGTTGTCACTGTTTACTTTTACCCCAATGGTATTGGGGTAATTGTAAACAGCTACTACAAAAACCATTTAAGTAAATAAGAAAATTTGTGGGGCAATAGTAAACATTTGAATTACTGAAGTACAAAAAACATTCCTATTTAGTTTGAGAGGCTGTTTACATTTACCCCTAAAAAGTAAAAGGCATTAAGATACATGGAAAGCTCTAGATGATCTTAATATTTATGGGAAACAAAAACACAATATAACAATACCAAAATTTTATAGAATCAGTTGATGCTTTAGCGATAGATATCACTGACATTTGTATAAATAAATAATAATAATAATAATAATAATAAATATTTTTTATTTGCATAGAAGAAACAAAAAAAATACAAGTTTACAAAATCTAGCAATAAATTTACGCAAATAAAAGGCCTACAAATTCAGAATTCTGCCATGGCAGATTCTGGTCTTTAACATTGTGGCCCCACACTTCATTAAAAAAAAAAAATGGTAATTTCAGTAACGCTCATTAACATTAACGCTTAACTAATAACTGATTAAATACAGCTTTTTCTTTAATCCTATACCTAATAAACCTACATAATACTACATAAGAGTTCTAAATTCTAAATTTGACAGTTTAACATCAAGCAAAACAATACACACTGCAAATACCCAAAAAACAGATTAAATTTTTTGTTAAATAACAAAAAATAGAAAAATTATTGCAGACAATAAATAAATAAATAAAATGATCCCAATACCAAAAATTGCAATAAATTACTTAAGAAAACAACCATTCAAAAAGTTTAAAAAAAAAAAAGAACTTAAATTATATACCCTGCTGATTCATTAGATTTACAATCATCCTCCTACGAAAAGTATTACAAGAAATTAATAATTGGTCCGGATCCAAATTTAAAGAATTTATTTGATAAGCAAAATTGTAAGAAAATGATCGTTTAAATAACTGTGTTTTATGTCTCGGAATGAGAATAGTATTTCTTCTTAAATTTAAATGGTGTACATCATTTCTAAAAGTTATTTTTTGATAGAGATAGGGCGGACTACGATATATTAAAATTTTATAATAATAATAATAATAATAATAAGCCTTTATTTCCAACAGGCAACTTGCCCAATAACAGGAAACAGTTGCAAAACAATGAAAAATATAGTTAAAAAAAAAACACACACAAACAAACCTAAAAGAATGAAAAGAAAAGAAAAAGAGTAAAGTAAATTCACATTCTCAAAAGTTATCCAAAGAATTAGAACAAATAACTATTAATATGATATAAAAACCCAATTATAAAAGTTTAACAAGATAATCACATATTCAACAAAATTAAATTAAATTAAATTAACTGCAATATACCTACTAACTATAACTTAAACACATGGGTCTTAATCCCAAGAGTAATGATCCACCAAGATATCGACAATCACATGAACCGGAGAGAAATTTATATCGCACATGTGACAGATCCGATTAAATATAGAGCATATTGTATATAGTGGCGATTTCAACAGGATGTTAGTATGAGGCCTTGGCAGAAAGAATGTTAGGGGATGTCTAGCATTAAGCCTAGGCACCATGAAACGTACACCGGAAAGAAGTACAGGACTATCAATGAATCCATTCAGTAACCCATGCAGGAATTTTACAGAGAAGATCATTCTTCTGAGTTGTAATGGATGTAGATTGAAGCGTTCCAATAGTTGCCGATGATCAAACCCTCTTACCGGATATATGCCATCCTGCCTGAAGGCCAAAAACTTAGCAAATCTACGCTGAACAGATTCAAGGAGACCAACATGATTCTGATAGAGCGGGTTCCATATAATGCAGCCAAACTCCAGTTTTGATCTCACAAAGCAACAGAAAAGCAGTTTTAATGTAGACTCCAAAGTAAAACTCTGAGAACTTCTAATTATGAACCCAAGCCTTCTCAGGGCTGACTTGACTATGTTATTGAAGTGTGGAAAATTTATAAAAAAATGTTAAAGAATGAGCAATTCTTCGATTATGCATATTAAGCCATCCAAGTTCGTGAAGTTTATGGGAAATGCGGTTTCTCCTACGAATGCCAAATATTAGTCGAATGCAAGAGTTTTGGAGCTTTTGCAGTCTACCCCTATCCTCATAATCAAGACACCAGCCATACACTACATCACAGTAATTACATTGTGAAAGGACCAATGAATCACATAAAAGCTTCTTAATATCTTTACTTAAATAGTGTCTATGCAAATAAATTAATTTCAAAGCAAGATATGCCTTTTTAAGAATATTAGACACGTGATGTTTAAAACGAATATTATTATCTACTATAAGGCCCAAACTCTTACATTTGTCAACAACTGGAATTCTTTCGTCCCCCAATTTAATGTTTATACCATTTAAAATATTATTTACATTAGTTCGATTACCTATGAACATTATAGATGACTTCGAAGGATTTAATTTTAATAAATGCTTTGAAGAAACATCACAAATAGCTTGTAAATCTTGATTAATTTTAAACTCAGCCATTTTAAAATCTCCTGGTAAAAATGAATAATATAACTGCGTGTCGTCTGCGTAAAAATGATGGGCACAATGCTTTAATTGAAAATAAAATCTAGACGTGTAAATGATAAAAAACAAGGGTCCTAAAATACTACCCTGAGGCACACCACTTTCAACTTCCAAAGGATCAGATATGTCGTTATCTATTTTAACACGTTGAATCCTATTATTTAAGTAAGAGGCAATTAAATTAATAGCAGCATCAGAAAAGCCAATATAATGAAACAAAGACTTTAAAATTGAGTGGCTAACGAAATCAAAAGCTTTAGTATAATCCAACAACACCAGAGCAGAAATCTTACCCTCATCTCTAGCCCGAATTACGTCATCAATAACGTCCGCCATAGCCGAAGTACAACTATAATTTGTTCTAAATCCAGATTGCTTAGGTGGTAAAATATCATTATTATTAAGAAAACTACGAATTTGAGAGTCTAGAATGCGTTCGAGAATTTTTGAAAACGTTGGTAAAATACTAATAGACCTAAATTGACTAAAATCAGTTGGATTATGCACTTTCGGCAATGGCAACACAAAGGCTTCTTTCCAGCATTTGGGAAAGTAGTTTTTATTAATACACTCGTTAACAATATGTAAAATAAATGGTATAATAAAAAAAATATAAACAGATACATCCAATAAGCAGTTTTCAGTTTACACTGTGTTTAGAAACTGATGTATTAAATGCAATTTTTACTATTAAATCAAATGCCTGTGGGTTGGATAGTATAAAGATCCAAATGATTAAACTTTGCTGTCCGGTTATAGTCCGTTTTCTTACACATCTTTTTAATGAATGCCTTCTGTGTGGCCAATTCCCTGATCTGTGGAAATCATCTGTGGTTCTTCCTTTGCCCAAAAATAATAACGAGTAACATTTTCTGACTTACGATCTATAAGTTTGTTATGTGTGTGCTCTAAGATCCTGGAAAAACTAATTTATGCCCAAGTGACTACTTATCTAAAGCACTACTCTCTCCTTAGCCCTAATCAATCAGGCTTTCGTAAAGGCTATAGTACAACATCTATTTTATTGCGCGTCCTAGATGACATATATGAAGCAGCTGATAAGGGTAATACTACAGCACTGGTTCTGCTTGATTACAGCAAGGCTTTTGACACGATAGATCACAAGCTTCTGTGCGCTAAGTTGAGTTCTTTGGGATTTTCTCTTTCGTCCATTCATTTTTTTGAGAGCTACCTATTAGGTAGAACTCAGTCAATGCGTTTTGAGGATGGGAAATCATCTTTGAACCCTTTGACTAAAGGCGTGCCACAGGGACCGATTTTGGGACCCTCGCTGTTTGTTATCTATATGTGTGACGTGGACTCTATTGTCAATAATTATATAATTCAACGATACGCGGATGACAGCCAAATATATACCAGTTTTTCTAAGGCAAATGCAGACGAAGCTGTTCTTCGATTGAATGAGTGTTTAGAGTCAGTAGCTGAATATTCTAAAAATATTGGGTTGCGACTAAATCCGTCGAAGTCAGTCGTAATATACATTGGTCCTGATCATGAGTGGGCAATGAATAATTTGGCTATTCATGTATCCCAAACTCCAATCCCGATCGTGAGAGAATTTAAGAATCTCGGCATCATAATTGATTCTAAGTTACGATTTTGCAGCCAATTGGCAAGGGTCCTTCAAAGGTCGTATATGTCATTGCGGAATCTGTACAAAAGTAAAGATATACTCGAACTGCCATTGAGAAAGGTTTTATGCGAAACATTGGTTCTCTCTCATACTGCTTATTGTGATTTTGTGTATGGCCCAGCCCTGGTTGTAACATCAAAAAAAAGATTACAACGCTTGCAGAATTCATGTATACGTTTTATTTACAATTTAAGGGCCCGTGATCACGTCAGATACAAGTTACCTGCACTAAAGTGGTTAAATATGCAGGATCGAGAGACGGTACACTTCGCATCACACTTCTTCATAGAATCATCTCTTGTGGAGCGCCTGAGTATCTTAGAGATCGTTTAACTTTTAGATTCTCCACTCATGATCGTATCACACGTCAAAATACCCTTTTAAATATACCAAAGCATCGCACAGCTATTTTTCGCCGTAGCTTTTCGTTTCTTGCTTCAAAATTATATAACAATTTGTTGCATAATAAACTTCAAAATTGTAGTTTGTGAAGTTTTAAGAAAAACGTAAAAGGGTTTATGCTGAGTAAATATAGTTCTATACCAGGGTTGTGAACTTTTAAATATATTTGGATTGAATTTTGTAAATTTCTCATTATCATAATTATTGTAACTAATTAGGACTATTTATACCATGTAATTTATAATATTATGTATTGCTGATTTCTGTGTGCTCAGTTAAGCAAACAGCTTTGGCTGCTCTTCGCCGAGTTTAATAAAAAGTCGTTTATTATTATTATTATTATTTTATTATTGATTTTTATTTAGGTAAGTATTAAAAAATACTAAAAATAGAATGCAAAATAACTTATTTTTTTGCCTTATAACAAATAATAATAAAGAAAACCATATAGATTTGTGTAAAAACCTAGGAAAACTTTGATAGCATTTGGTAACTTGGTAATATTTTATTATTAGTAATAAAAAAAGGTTGGTACTCTTACAGCAATGTAATACAAGAACTCTTCTACTACTGGAACACTTTTCTCAAAATAGTAATATATCCTTTCTCCTTTCATTTTAATTATGGGGAAAAACAAAACACCTAGTATTTGATCATGCTTAACATAACTCAAATCGCTAGAATTGACTGCAAAATTTTGTTTGGTGTCATCAATAGCTCTTAATCCTACGACTTCAACATCATTATTTATGATAGTCTCGACTGAACAAACAGAACGAAACTTCCAGTTTTTAAATCCGAAAGAGCTGTCTTGTTTATATCAACTGGGTCTTCAATTTTCTCATCTTCCCAATCCCAAGGGCTTTCGCTGTCACTTACGATGGCTTCTATATCAATATTATCATCTTCACTTGAACTATCTTGTTTGCTTTTCTTTTTGATTGACTGTTTTGTTTTTTTAGGTTTTTTTGTTAGTTTTTCTTCGGTTTCTAGTGTTTTCCTTTTTTGCTTGTCTTGTTTGGGTTTCTTCATTTTCTTTTCGTGTGCTTGTTTAAGCCTATCAAGGACGTCTTGATTTGTTAAAATTTCACCATATGTCTGCTGTCCTAATCTTGGTATTACTTGCTTTACTATTGTAGTGACATATATACCAGTTTCAGTGGTAAGGTGTTTACAAGATTGTTTTTTTTTGGTCAAGTGTTGGAGTTCCTACCCTCACCTCTAGCGACGTAATTGAATCGTCGTGGAGATTATCGGAAATACCAAGTGGGATATTTTCAGGAGTATCTTTAGGGCTTTTTGTTTCTTGTAAACCATTATTAGGTTCTTTAGATGAATCGTTTTGATTCTGTAGATATTCTTCGAATTCTGGAACTTCAAATTCATAATTATTTCTTGGGCTGTCCATTTTTCGTAAACTATTATTAGGTTCTCTTGATGAAATATTCTGATTCTGCAGATACTGCTCTAATTCACGCTGTTTAAAGGAGGCTATCGGAAATTTTGTTTTATCAACAGGAAAAATCCTGCAACTACTAAAACCAGATACAATATTTTTTTGTTTTATTGCATGAGACCAAACTTCGGCTAGTAGTTCCACAAATTCCGATTTAGACACTCTTCCGGTTCCCTTACCCATTTGTTTCTTTCCATACGCGATAAGTTTTTCTCCCAAAAAGTCTTCACAAAAAACATTGTTAGAGATACTTCTTCAACTATGCGAACACTAATATGTCCATCATATACTAGCACCGCAGTTTGGTTTGGAAGATTCTTAAAGTGTCTTATATTTTTTATATGAGGGATAAAACCCTTGGTAAACCAAGTGAAAAATTGTGGTTCCTCCATCCAACCGTTTTTTGACACTGCATACAGAGTTCCAGGATACGCTTTCTCGAACACCCAGCGTGCTTGTACACCAGCGCCCTTAAATACAATAAGAGGAGGAAGCACAGAACCATCTGCTCCCACACATGCTAGGACTGTAGTAGATTCGCGACCTTTTTTTTTAATTGCCCTTAATCGACTTGGGTCACTTTTAAAGCCCGTCTCATCCGCATTAAAAAGGAAACATGCCTGTTCTGGAGATGTTATTTGGAATTGATTAAATGCGTTGCTTAAATCTTCATAGAACTTGTAAATTACATCCGGCCTTCTAGCGTCTATCCGACATTTTTGCAGATGTTCATGCTTTTTTAAAGATAAAAGTTTTTTATGCCGTTTTAAAAATGAGTAATACCAATCTATACCTGGGCGGTCATTAACAAACTGTGTAGATATATTACGTGATTTTTAGATACTCCTGAATGAGATCCAACAGTTCGTCCTTATCGTACGGAAATCCAGCTTTTGCACGAGCCAACAAGCAATCGACAATTTTCTTTTCTGTGTCATGAGCAAACGTTAATTTACGACCTCACCCTGTAGAATCAATGGCGGTTCTTCTTCCATTAAGGCGCTGGGAAATACCGGAAATTGGTACAGAGTAGTGTTCTTGTGCCTGCCTGTAAGACATATTTCTTTTCTGCATATCTCGAACGGCATTTTCTAGGTCTTCCTTGGTATAAGCTGGCTCATTAGTTTTTCTAATATACTTTCTCGCCATCTGAAACAAATGTATTTACTAAAATTTATGTTCACATTTACCCCATACGTTTACATTTACCCTCATTCACTTTTTTTCGGGGTAAATGTAAACACCTTTTTTTGGATATTAAGGTAATATTTCACTTTAAAAATATATTTATGCACAACAATTAGGGTATTTTTAACAATACAAAGCTTATTTTATAGTACTTACCTTTAAAATTAAATTTTCACATAAATATTCACACAGTGGCCACCAATGGAAAAACAGAATTATTGTTATGGTTGGAATGAAAGCACAAAACAAACTAAAATCGAGCCTGCGGACACCTGCATCTTTGTATAGTATGAAAGGAGGGGGTAATAGACTGTGCCCGGAAAATATAAGGTTTTAGCGGCAAATTTAAAAAGATTGCCTATGGCGTTTACAATTACCCCTGCTTACATTTACCCCACTTGACCCTAACCTATTTTAACAGTGTATAAAAACTTAACATTCTATAAAAATTGAAATGACTCAAAAACAACTGAAATCTGAAAATTACTGATTTATTTGGTCATTTGATACTACATATACAATAGAATAAGACAAGTCAGGAGAAAGAAACTGATAATCCTAATTAACTTATTTAAAAGAGTAAAACTATTATAAAAAAAAACACCTCATTACACACATCTAAAATTTAGAAACTATAATAACCACAAAAATACCAACAAACAGTACAAAGTACAGACACTGACTAGGCAGGAGTGACTTTCAGCATGTTGCTGGTGATTTCCCTCACACCAATGGTTAAACTTTTTTATAATAGAGCATGCTTTGAATTCGATTTTCTCCATACTTTCTCCTGTAACTACAATAGTAGTATCGTCTGTGTACATGAACAATTTAACATTGCCAATGAATTCTGAGAGATTGTTAACATATAGTAGGAAAAGCAACGACCCCAAAGTGCTACCTTGTGGAGTTCCAAGTTCGCAGTTATACTGACTTAAGAAATCATCACCCACTTTTACAACAGAGAATCTGTCAGTCATATATGATATAACCCAACTCAATACTCAACGTTGCACTCCTAATCTCTCTAATTTATGCTTAATAAAAATCGGATTAATCGTTTCAAAAGCTCGAGATAGGTGAAACAGAAAAGCCACTACATTCAATCTTTTTTCAATATTATTTATTTATTTATTGTTCAACAGTACAAAACCATTTACAGAACAAAGCTAGCACACCAAGTAACAGATATAAAATATGAAAAAAAAACTGAAAAATACAATATGTGCTTAAGGTATAAGTCCTACACATCTAACTTAAATAAGAGGGGAGAAAATTTCCCTAGTGAAAATACCTACTTGTCTAAGAGAACAGTTATGTATATCGCACAAAGCAGAGATGCTGTTAAAATTTGTGGTCATAACAAAAATTGCTGACTTCTTACCAACGTTAGTTCTCGAATGAGGACAATAAAATGTTTCGGTAAGCCGTGAGTTACATCTTGGTACTCTAAAGTTTAACATTGATAAAAGATGGGGCGAATCAATAAGATTGTGAGTAAGCTTATATACAAAGTTATTAGAAACAAGCATCCTTCTAAAATTAAGAGAATCGATATTAAACTGAGACAGTAAAAGAGCATTATCAAATCCTCTTTGAGGATAGACACCAGTTTCCTTCAAATGCAAAAATCTGAGGAATTTTCTTTGAACATTCTCTAGAGCCATAACATGAATCTGATATATTGGACCACACTAAGCAGCAATATTCAAGTCTTGATCGAACTAGTGAGTAAAACAGTGTTTTAAGAGATGTAATATTAGTGAATTATTTACAGTTTCTCATTATGAAACCTAAAACTCTATTTGTGGATGAAAGGACTGACTGAGTGTGGGGAATAAATGTCAGGTGGGTATCAAATATAACCCCCAAATCATGTATATTTTCACAATGCTCTAATTCTTCAGAACTGATACTGTATACGTAATTTAATGGTTTACGTTTCCGAGTGAATGTCACTACTTTACATTTAGATATATTTACTTTAAGTTTATTCTTTATACACCAGGTGTGTAAAATATTAAGTTGATGTTGGAGAAATACACAGTCGTCAATACTATTGATTCTGCTATATATTTTCAAATCGTCGGCAAACAGTAAGTTTTCACAAGTTAAGGCGCGGGAAAGGTCATTGATGAAAAGTAAGAACAGTAAAGGCCCCAAATTCGATCCTTGAGGCACCCCAGATGAAGCCAAATACAACTCAGACTTGAAGCCGTTATAAGAAACAAATTGTTGCCTTGAAGTAAGATATGATCTAAAAAAAGAGACAAGTGATGGACTAAATCCAAAAGAGCATAGTTTTTAAGTACAGTAAAATGATCAATGCAGTTAAAGGCCTTTGAGAAGTCTGTGTAAACTACATCAGTCTGGCCGACGTCATCAATAGCATCACTTAAAAATTGAGTAAATTGAAGCAGATTAAACATTATAGAACGTTGGGGCATAAATCCACGTTGCTGAGTGGCGATGAGTCTGTGAACTGCTGGAAACATACGGTTGTATATGACTTTCTCAAAGACCTTTCCAAAACTACTGAGAATCGCAATTGGTCTGTAATTGGCAATATCAGAAGCATTCCCCTTTTTCAATATCGGACATACCCTAGCCAGTTTCCAGCATGACGGAAATGTGCATGTCTTTAAGGCCAAATTAAAAAGATATTTAAGAGGCTCAGCGAAAACAGCACTACAATCTTTTAGTAGAAAACAGGGAATAAGATCATGGCCCGAACTAGACTTACTCTTCATATTGTTGAAAGTTTGCTCAATTTCCAACTCAGAAATATCATCTATATGCACACAGAGAT
The DNA here is from genome assembly GCF_022605725.1 of Anthonomus grandis grandis. Taxonomy (NCBI): domain Eukaryota; kingdom Metazoa; phylum Arthropoda; class Insecta; order Coleoptera; family Curculionidae; genus Anthonomus; species Anthonomus grandis. The sequence continues at coordinate 7,655,368 of NC_065562.1, forward strand.
TTGAAACTACATGGTTATCATTTGGATTGAATAACAGATGGTCAGTTTCATCATTGTTTATAGAGGTATAAACACTTTGGACATAGGACGCAAATGCATTTACTATGTGATTCGGTTTCTCATACACTCCGTTATGGTCATGCATTCTACCTGGTATTCTTGAACCACCCTTCTTTGTTTGTATATATGACCAGAATAAAGCAGGATTAGTAGATATACTATTTTGAATTTCATTTATATAAGATGCATAACAAGTATTTATCTGTGATTTAACAACAGTTCTAAATCTTCTAAATTCAGTAAAGTGGTAGTTACTACCTGAATTTTTAAATGCCTTGTGATATTTTGCAAATAAGTTTTATATTGTGTTTAAGTTCAGTAGAATACCAGGATGGAAACCACCTCTTCTTTTTATTAATTTTAAATAAAGGAACATGCAAATCAAGCAGTTGATAAAGCCTATCATAAAATAGTTGACAGGCCAAATTAATGTTATTTAAATGATTTAGAAACGACCAGTTTACATTATACAAAGATGTATAGAGACCTGGAAAATCAGATCTCTTAAAGTTATATGACTTACATAAATTATTTGTTGTAAAATTGGATAGTTTAGCTACTTGCCAATCAAAAGATATTGAAATCCCAGACATATTGAATTAATTCAAGAGAAGCTGTTTCAATAGACATATTTTTTCAAAAACCATGTTGCTAAGAATGTAGAATATTATATTTATCAAGAAATCGTACTAATGGATCATGCATAAGCTTTTCAAATATTTTGGAGAAGCTACTTAAAACGCAAATGGACCTGTAGTTCTCAATTCTATTAGGATCACCTTTTTTAAACACCAGAATTTTTGAACACTTCAACTGCATGGGAAATACTCCCTCTCCCACAGAATTGTTCTAAAATTTTTGCTGGGATCTCGTCAAGTCCTTTGGAAAATTTATTTCTTAAACCTTTTACAACCAAAGAGATTTCGCCTAAACTTACAGGCTTAAAATAAAAAGTATTTGTTATATATTGTTGTGGGACACTATAATTGTTATTACTTAATTTTGAATTATCTAATCTGTTTTTTACTGAATTGGCGAAATAGTCTCTGAACAACTCTGCGGTTTTTTTATTATTATCTGTAATGGCAATAATGGAATCTTTGTTATTTTTTGTTTGTCTGCCCAACTTTTCATTTGTAATGTTCCAAAGCATTCTTGTTCTATTCCTAGAGTTACAAATTTTGCTTTCATAAAACTCTCGCCTTTCATCTTGTATATTTTTATTAACAACTTTCTTTAAATTTTTATAATAATTATTTAATAAATCAGAATTCGTCTGCTTTCTTAACCAATTTAACGGTTTTAATTTGTCTAAGTTTGCTAAAACTTCAGAGAACTCAATTTGGCTTTTTATTTTACCTAATGTTGTTTTTGTTGCATTAAAACACCAATTAAAATGGATCATAAACTGATCAAACAAAAGATTTGTATTAGTTTCATAAGGATTCAAAACAATACCTTTTCTGAAATGAAATTTGAAATTATTAATTCCAACTTGCGAGAATCTACGTGTATTTATTGTTTTTACAATTACAACTGCAGAGTATAGTACGGACAAAAAAAAATATATTAAATAAGTGGTTTATATAGACAGAGAGATTTGTTGGTTATAACGTTATAATCATCGAAGTAGTATTGTTTTCAAATGTAGCTATAGTACCATTAAAAAGGTCAATATCAATGTTGCTGTGTGACATATTAAATCATAAGTAAGGTCAATATGAAGGTACATTTCTTGATAAGATAAGGTGTTTCTTTAAAAGATGAGCTGCACCAATTTTAAACTTGCATAGTTTAAATAAAAAGAGCTGGTTGCTTAGAATAGCACAATGCCTCAAAGATAAAAAATCTAATCTTTGTAGAAGTAACTTATAATCATATGCCTTCAGCAGGTATATTCCATCAATTTCGAAGCATAGATATTTCTAAAACCTGCACTGCACATATTTGAGTTTGCCTATATGGACATTATAGTTGGGCAACCACACCATTGCTGCATAAAGTAATTTAGATTTAATTAGGCTATTATATAATCTAAAAAGATTGTCCAACCTTTTGTTGACAGAGTTTATAAGGAAGATTTAACACTTCATCAATATGTTTTTTAAATGTGAGTTTGTTGTTGCTGATTGCTCATAGAGTTGAGCAGAAAACAATCCTCATTATAATGTGAAATATTTTCAAGTAATCAACAACCAGATATTCAAATATACCAGTACTAGTGATATCATTGACAAATATAGAGAAGATCAATGATGCAAGATTGCTTTCTTGATAGGCACTACTCAGTGTTAGAACAAGGCCATGAAAGGAACCCATAGATATAATTTTATTAGGACCATGATCCAACTTAGCAAAGGCCTCTGAAAAATCTGCATACACAACATCCAACTGTCACCTATGTCCCATAACTTTGTATACTTTTATAAAAACACATGAAATTTGTGATGGTTGATCTTTTACAGAAGGAACCATGATTTTTGTGTCAATGAAACAAGATGTTATAGATATATACCTCAAAGGCCTTTAAAAAGTTGGACAGTATGGAGTCAGGTCTAAAACTTTCAATATTTCCTGTTGCACTGCTCTTATGTGCTGGTGTTTTAGCACTCTTCCAAACCTCTGGAAAAGTGGACATTCTTCTAGCAAGACTAAATATGAGAAGCAGAGCAGTTGTAAACATTGTGCATAATCTCAAACAATAAAAACTGTGTGTTTGTTTTTCATTTTTGGCAGTGTAGTTTCAACTTCATTTTTAGTTAAAAGATTTATCCATATGTTATGGAAGTAGGAGTATGGAAGAGAAGCAAGATATGTAAGAATTTGATGTGGCGAGTACACACAAACTCTTAAAGAAATTAGCAAAATCATTGAAAATGCATTGGGGTGCATGAGGACCAACCTAAAACCACCAAAGCAGGATTTTAAGAAATGTTAATATAGCATTTATATGCATTATCAAGTTTCATTTTTGTTATTCTTCTAATATTAAAGAATGCTATATGGTTAGAGTGAAGTTTATTTTTCTTGTTTGTTTTATGAAGTTATCCTTTTTTTTGCAAATTTTTGATAATTGAATTAGTCTCGGCATTAGTGTACAAGACAGAGTTTTTTTTTGTTGTATTTAAAAAGAGGCACTGTGTGGTTCAGTATATGATATAGATGCTTATAAAAAAAAGTCATATTATTTATTTATTTATTACACTCTCACAAATACATTGGAAATATAATTACATGTTAAGAGTGCTTACTAAGCCAGTAAAGGCGAGAAAAAGAAAGACTACAACTAAAATATACTAACTAAACAAATTAACAATATAAAAAAAATATAAAAAACATAAAAAACATACAAATACATATAGCAGGTTCTAAAACAAATATGTGTACTACTTATACTTTGAACTACCTAAAATCACAGATCTAATTTGTCCTACAGAACTATTAAAGAAATCTATATCACATTTTTGTATATATTCATTACTTTGGTACATCATTCGATTTATAGGTGAACTACTTGGAGTTAAACATTGGAACAGCTTTTTATTTCTTATTCTTAAGTTTACTTTAGGAACCACAAAAGTTATGTTGTTAATTAAGGAACATTTCTTATACTTTAAATTGTTGACAATATTATATATAAATAGTACATCATTTAAACTGAGTCTAATACTTAATCTAACCATACTAAATTCAGTCAGCATACTTTCATAAGAAATCATATAGGGACAGGTATTATGAGTTCTTAAATATAGATACCTTAAAAACCTCTTTTGCACTTTTTCAATCATATCAATATGCACCAATGACTGTGGTAAGCAAATAACAGAGGCATATTCTAAATGGGGTCTAACCAATGTATTGTATAACATTATGATTGATTTTATTTGCTTAAAGTTTTTAGTGTTTCTAATTACAAATCCAAGAACTTTATATGCTTTATTGACAATAGCTTCATAGTGCTGGTTAAATTTAAAGTTTGACTGCATGTACACACCAAGGTCCCTACATTCACTTTTGCTGCTTAGTGACAAATTATCAATCATGTAATTAAACTTGGTACATTCCACTTTTCGTGTAAAAGTTAAAACATGACATTTACCAACATTTAATGACATTCTATTGACCTTAAACCACTCAGACACTGAAGTCTAAATCACTCTGCAACTCATCACAATCTTTAATAGATGATATATGTTTAAATAACTTAAAGTCATCTGCAAACATGACACACTCAGAACATTCTACAGAATCTGGCAAGTCATTAATAAAAATCACAAACAGTAATGGACCAAGGTTACTGCCCTGTGGCACTCCAGACACTGCTATGTACTGCACAGATAATTCTCTACCCATCTTAACCCGTTGAATTCTTTTCTTTAGATAGGAAGCTATAAATTTATATGCGGACAGAAAAAAAACCGAATTTACCCAATTTAGTGATCAACAGACCGTGATCAACCTTATCAAAAGCTTTTCCACAGTCCGTCATGATCACATCTAACTGCTCCTTATTGTCAATAGCCTTAGCTGTTGCCTCTGTCAGAAGGTCAAGATTGGTGACAGTTGAGACTCCCGGCAAGAAACTGTGCTGCTGTAGAGCAAATTTATTTATAAAGGTGTGCAAGATATCTTGGTATAGAATGTTTTCAAAAATTTTTGCAAGAGAATTGAGAACACTAATTGGTGGATAATTGTTAACCAAACATGCATCTCCCGATTTAAATATTGGAGTTACTGTTGCATACTTCAGCATTTCAGGAAATGTATTCGTCATTAGACACAGATTAAAAATTGTTTTTAGTGGAGCACACAAAATATCAGAACATCCCTTATAAATATAGGAAGGTATGTGATCGTTACCAGTGGCCTTTTTTGGGTTTAATTTTTTGATACTTGCTTTAATGTCGTCGTCAGATATAAAGGAAAACATAAAACTGCTGGAACATTCTTCAAATTTAGGCTCCTCAGACTGCCGGAAAACTGACTCAAAATATGCAGCAAATGTATTAGCAATGTCTAGAGCACCACTAACAGAATGACCCTGAAATGAAACCTCTGTCGGAATATTAGGTTTTAAACGTTTAGATCTTATAAGGTCCCAGAAGGTATTTGGGTCAATAAAAACATTGTTTTCAACTGTCTCATGATACAATTGCATTTCTTGTGTAGTTTGATATTTGATTGTGGCTCTCAAGGTTTTAAACTGCTTTTTGACCTCCAAACTAGCATCCCCTTTTTTATTTGTCCGTGGGGTTTACTTTTTAACTTTATGTTTCTTTTTAATTCTGTAGAAAAATAAATTGGATAGCTACTACTTTTGCAAATGTCGCTCTTTACTGTTTTTTTCGGTATTGCTTGATCCAAGCATTCATATACCTTTTTGTAAAATAAATCAATACATATGTTTACATCTTTAGTAACTTCAAGATCTGACCAGTCAACATCCTTCAATAAATTATACAACTTATAGAAATCACCCCTTGAATAATCATAGATATGCTCACTGTGAGGAAGACTTATTCTCTTTTGTTGTGATATAGGCAGAGTCATACTAATGGAGGGATGGTATGAATCCTCTAAAATTGGACTATCGCAATGTTTTAAGTCTAAAATGTTCATATTTGACAGTACAAGATCTAGTTGCCTTTGCATTTTGTTATAAACAGAGTTGTGTTGATTAAGATTGTAAAAGTTTAAAAAATTATTTAAAAACTTACTTTTCTCACAGCCAAATATGACAATATGTTCTCTCAAGACTAGAGAGATAATGACACTGGGATGTGATTTATCTTCAGAAACAATTAGATAATTTTCTTTAGCAACCTTACACTTGAAATTACTTATCAGAAGATCCAATATATTATTGTAGGGATTTTTAAATCTATTAAGTTCTTTAAAGTTGCATAATGCCATAAAATCATTTAACTTATTAAGTTGGGGAATAGAAAAGTTAATAGTTAAAGTCTCCAATGAAGGTTAGTGCGTAAATAAGGCGTATGGCAAAGATAGTGTCTAACCTATATGACATAATAGTAAAAAGTTCTATGGCAAAGTTGTAAGGGTGCCAAAAATCTAGAGACTAAAAATACTTTTATCTATGCAAGGTGGGTCACAAAAAAGTTATCATAAAATATGTATTTCTTTAAAATTAAATGTTTTTTTTGCCAAATTATCCAGTTAAAAGTTTTCATATAATTATGATCCAATTGTTTAATAAAGCATTTCTTTTTGCATTAGTGAAACCTTTTTTTTAAAGAGAATCTATCTAATTTATGGCTAATTTCATTATTATCCATTCTCTCTAAAACTGTTGAGAAATTAGTAAAAAAACGAATATCGTCGTCCAGATGTTGAAACCTTGTATCTCAAAAAAACCACAATTTTCAGGAAATGAAAAAAACTTATCACATGTTTAGCGATTTTTTGTTTGATTTAAAATTTTGCCAATTAGTTTAATGTTACTTACGAAATGTACTTAAGATGATAAGACCCGCATATTTTTTTTACAATGAAAATAATTTAAAATAAATGTTGATGGATTAAATGAGATGCGTATTACTAATTTTTAAATATTGTTTTATTTGGTTGAATGTTGATTATTCTACATTGGTTGATTGATATTCTTAAAAGCAAAATAATTTGCTTTGCTTGCAAAAAAAATTATACAACAAAAGTAAGCTTTTTTAACTTAAACCAAACTAGCTCAAAGCAAACTAACTTTAGTTATTGCTAAATAACGTAAAAAAAACTAAAACTATTCGTGACTCAATGAATTATAAAAATAATGATAATCGCTATGAATTACAGATTTAAGAGTTTGTAAGTTATTATACTTATCGCGAGAAATTGGCAGGGAATTATTATATAAATTCTTGTGAGCTTTATTATCATTTAACAGCATTTTTCGTGAAGGAACTGGAATCCACTTATCTTCAAAGTCTAACTTATACTGAATGCCATCAGACTTTGTGTATCTTAGTGCTCTAATATCTGTAACACAAGGGTCACCAGTTCTTTTCCCAGGACGTATCGAGTCGGAATATTTTAGATCAGAGAAGTTTAAGAAAAGTGTATCATCAACGTATTTTACTTTGTATGGTCCTGATTTGAACGTCGTCTTGAATCTTCAATAATCTACACATAATTGGATGGGGAATAGATGTTTCGATTTTTTTTCTGGCTTCAATGCTTGAATGTACACTATCGCACTCCATTTGTGAGTGTCCTTTAACCAGGTATTTTTGCATAATCTCCGTATTTGTACGAATGGAATAATCGAGCAGTACGTTCGAAAGCAAAGCATTCCTGTTTTGTGCGGCACAGCCTTCGCTATAAAATATTATAGGTTTATTTTTTGCTTCCTTAGATAATTCATTATCTAAAAAATCAATTAAGCATGTAGCATAACAGTTGCTTTCCATGCCACCCTGGCTCTCATGCCAGACGTAACAAATTACAGCCTTTGTGACCACGTTATAAATTGTAAAATTGTGACATGCTAACTTTTGTTTAAAATAAAGCATTCTTGACTACAATTGTGGCACAAGCTGTACAGCTTGCACATCGACCGTAAATATAGTAATAGCAGACTTTTAAGTAATAGCATCCTTTTTATCTTTTTCCTTCTCTTTTCTTGCCTTATTTTTTTCTTCTATGTGTTTATTATAGGTATCGTCATCGATATGACCCAAATTGTGTGAAAAACAAAGATCGCATTGATCTTTTTGTGGCTGAAAGATATCAATGTTTAGTTTCTTCATTTCCGCCACAAAAATATCTTTGCCACTAGGATTTTCAACCTCTTTCTTGTAAACTTGATAAACTTCAGAGTACGACCGAAAAATTGGCTCCAAGTATAAATTGCTCGTGGAAACCCTACAATAATGAGAGAGCAGTTTAGAAAGTTTTTCAAAAAAGTTCCGGATTTCTTCACGTTTTTTCTCATTAGCCAGTTTAATTTTCTTGGGATATTTTTCAGTAATATTCGGTATTCCAGCATTACTATTTTTTACCCAGTTAATGACGCTCCACTGACCCAGCCCTAAAGTAGACAAGAATAGTTTCTTGCAGACTGGAAGCAACTTTTCTTCAATTTTCAAGTGATAAAAGAACGTTGTTTGCCTTTTAGTTTTATTTTAGTAGTCTTTTGCTTTGTTTTACATTGAGTTACCATTGCATTAACATAAGTTTTACGTTGTTTCCAGTCCATGGCGGCCCAAAAACGTCGAAATAGCTCCTGCCTTTCTTCTTCGCCTATTAAATGACACTGCCTTTTTGTTTTAGATTTTTGACATTTTTTTTAATTCACATCTTTTTCCCAACTGTCGCGATTTCCATTCAACTCTGCTCTTGCCACCATCTTTTTCTTTTTTATAAGTTACGTATTTTTCGCCCTTCATGCGTTGATGCTTAGTTTTGTTTACTTGCCATGTAAGTGGATCGGCGGCTGCTTTCTTCGCCCTTTTAGCACCGGGCTTTAAAGGATCACACTTATTCGGTGGTCTGAGGATGCATCCGAATGCCAGTCAGTATCTAAAAGTAAGGTTTATTTAATTAGCTTGTTTTAATATTAATAAAAAATTTGCTTTTTTTTATTACCTGATGGTCGAAAACTAGATTCTGAATCACTGAATGCATTTTCCTGATTAGAGTTTAATTTATTAGAGGATATTACAAGCATTTCTTCTGTACCTTTTAATAATGGATTTTCTGTTATTACTGTTAAATCCTCAATAATAACATTAGGTACCGGCGTAAGCTCAGTATAACAACCATTAGTCGAGAAATTTTCATTTTCAGAAGGTAAAAGTACTAGACTATTATATGATGAGCTAGGCTTCGATAATTCTTCTGATTGTACGGTCAAATTTAGAATTTGTGTATTAGGTTCGATAAAGCTATTATCCTCCATTTCCGAATAATCAAAAATTTTGGCATCAAGAGTACCGATACCAGATTTATGCATAACCTTTTCCTTTAAACTCAACTATCTCATTTGTTCACTTATTAAAGACACCTGTAATATATAAAGTAAATTAAAAATTAAGAAAATGGATGTTTTGTTTGATTTATTGTGAAAATAGTACTTTTTACGTGATATCAAAAACTTGTATCTCCACAATATCCATATTTTTTAGTATTGTAGGTAAGTTTAAAAACCTCGTATCTCAATTTTTTTTAACATAATAATATAGTAATACCCATTAAATATTAAATAAATTATTGTAAACTAGTAAAAAATGTAAAAAATAGTTCTAACTAAAGTTTTGCAACCTAACCTCAAAATAATATTTACTTAAACTTGCCTTTATAAATCATAAAATTAGAAACCATTTAAAACACCGTATTCTTAACACTCATAACATTATTTAAAACATTTGTACTTACCTTAATTAACAATATTTTTAATCAAAACACATAAAAATAAACCATCTAAACGCCGCGTAAACCAACACACGCGTTTACATGAAATCAAAAGAAGATACGAGGTTTTGACACCTCAATTTTTCCTTTCGCGAGATACGAGGAATTTAAATTTAGGACAGCACATTATCTTTATTAACTAATGGAGTTACTTGGTTTTAAAATCGATGAAATATGGATTTCTAGTCACGGTAAACCTTATATCTCAAAATAGATATATTTTGAGTTACGAGGTTTTAACATCTGGGCGACGATATGTTCCTTCTTGGATAGACATGATATAGACTTTGATAGACAGGTGTTATGTACTCCACAACTTGGATTTCAGCCAAACTGCAAGATAAATGATGTCATTTTTAGATTTTGGAGACCTTATATAATGGGGAGCCTGCTGCAGCAGCTTTCTGTGATCTTTTAAAGGCATTTGGTCTCAATTTTACATTGTTTGCCGAAACTAATATTGTAACCTTTATATCTGACCGGCCTGTTGATACTTCCTTTAACAATGTTACTATTATGACCTGCATTAAAGTTTTTACTGTTGACAGTGAGCTAAGTTTTAAGGCACATGTTCTTGGAAAAAAAAATCCTCTGGTTGCTATGCAGTTAGAATTACTCTTAGTGAACTAGAAAAGTCCATAGGAAAAATGTATATTATGCGCTTATGGCATCTAGGATGAGATAATTATGAAGTTTGTTTCTGGGGATTTTGTAGCCAGCATCTTTTTGATTCCATATTTTTAATTCAAAAACATGTTGTTAGATATTTATGAGGTGCTAGTAGAGATTCTTGTCGACCTCTATTTAAACAGGAGAGAATTTTAACCCTGTGTTGTTTATTTATTGTAGAAAGAGCATCACTTATTCGCCAAAAATCGTGAAAAACTAAAATGTAGCAATATTATCCACACGAGACGAATACACAACTTACATCTTCCAAGTCCCCACTCATCCTTAATTGAGAGATCTATAACCTATGACAGAATTAAGCTATATAATCACATTCCAAATAGTTTAGAGTTTTCATTTAAAACATTTTATATTAAAACGAGTTTAAGAGTAATATGTTGTTATTCCTTGACTTAGTACTTATTGTTTTTGGCTGACAATTTACTATTTTACTTCTTATAAATATGTAAATGATTGTTGCGAAATATTTTATCCTCAATTTTTATTTACAACTTTTTATATTTTCAAATTTTATATACATATATTTTATTTCATTGATATTTATATTATTTTATATGCGTTTTTAATTAGTTAAGCGGTTAGTGACTATTTATTAGTATCCCAGCATCTCTGTGTAATGAATTATATATTTAATATGTCCCTGTTGATTATTGGTACTTTGATTTATATCTGACTTTGATTTTGGCTATTACTTTATGTAATATTGAGGAAAAGTAAAATTTGCAGTGAGAGAACATAGTACATTTTACATTGTTTTAGGTTTAATAAATGTTAGTTGTAAAATAAAAAAGGTATTAAATTTTAAACTGAATGACCTAACTTCTTCTGCAGTGCAATAACGTAATTTTGCATTTGTTAAAACTCAAAAATTCGGCAGTAAAAATAAAAAGAAACGTCTGCAAAATTCTAGAAGCTGGGAAGCGCAGAACGCAAATATGGAAAAGCGCGGGTTGCCTTGTTAACGCGAAGAAATTTTGGCCCTCTACTGAAGGTGTAATAATTCGAACTAATTTTGACATTTTTAAGCCATAACTCTTGGCAAGGTTCAACCCATCAGATTCTAAAGAAGGTGTCGTGGTCGAATCCAGCACCAAATTTGAATTCAATAAAGCGCGAAAAATTGGAGTTCTAAGACGGGCCAAACTTGAGAAAACTCCTAAATGCACAACCTGCAGGTACTCCACTCAAAACAGATTGTCATCAATACTTGTTCCTTCATATTTTCTTTTTTATTTTTTTTATGTTAATAAAATATTGTACAAAAAGAGACAAAGTTCCCATATACAAATCTATTTTAACCAAGAAAACACAAGCTGAATGTGCAATTTAATGTAGGTCTCTAAATTGGGCAAATATGTATAGAAGATAACCTGCAAATTTAACTTTTGAAACCAAAGAATTAAAAAACTTTTGTACCATTAAACCGCTTTCTCTACTTCAAAAAATGTTCTCGGGTAATACTGATACACACATATCATAATTATGCAAAAAATAATAATTTTTCAGTAATAATGTCTACTTAAATTACAGGAATAAAAACAACTGTATGATTCTATGTACACAAAAACATATTATTTAATTATATGGAAAATAAAAATACAAGATTTCAAGTATTCTAATATAATATTTAATTAACCTTGTTAATTTATAATTGTAATATAATAATAATAGTCTTGAACATGTTCTGTTTGTATATCAAAAACCCTCAATGATTCAAAGTACCCATGATTTGACTTATACTAAACAAAATTCATAAATATATTCGATTATATGCACCAAATATTGCGTTTTTATGTTGTCTATATACTAATCCTTTGTAATTTTAGTTTGCTTATCAGATTTTTTAATCGGAGAAGGAAAACTTGAAAACTTCCTAGAAGATCATCCGCCCATAGATCAAAATATTAATAAAGCGAAGATGGGTTTAATTGAGGCTAAGAGATATCTTAACATGGTTATAACAGAAGCAGGAGTAAAGGTGAGTTTAATACTTTTGTAATATAACGAAGTTACTAAACTATCTGTAATTCTCTTATCTATCTATAGAATTACTCGGTTCTTTTTCCAATTTAAATTTATAATTGTCAACATTCATATTGACAACTAAGCTTTGCCCAGAAATTTAGGAAAGTATCTATTTTGTTAATGAACGCGCGACCGCATTCATTATTATTTCATCATCGCGTTTAATACGCGTCCTACCACTACTGTTAGAGTACCGCGCATATCCGTTCTCTATATAACCCGATGCACTGACCGGCACACTGTGTTTTGTCTTATAGGGTAATGAGGACAAAATTCATTGCTTTAAGACTATATTTATTTTAATTTTAAAATCGAAACTCATACACTTTTGTCAAGAACTAGAAAGCGTTAAATTTTAAGAATGGATAAATGCAAACATTATACAGGATGAAATACAAGGTATAAATATCTTAATTATGCTTTTTTATATTTGCGAATAATGTAAAATATTTATAATAGTAAAAATGCTATGATACTAACAATGTAAGTATGTAGGTATCTGTAAAAATCCAACGAAAAAAATGATTTCTTATAAAGAATGTTCAAAAAAATCTAGCACACTATTGAATTTTTTAACTTTTAACCAAATACTTGATTTATTTATTTTACTTTTCGAAAAAACTTAATAACAAAAATTCTCTATTCTCTAATTCTCTATTTTCTCTAATTTTCTCTAATTCTCTAAATTCTCTAATTTAGAAAATCGTTTTTAAAAAACTTTGATTTTGTAAAAATTTTGCGGTAGCAAAGCTATATGAATAGCAGTAAGCAATATTACTATTTTCTGGTATTTATAAAAATGCTTATACCACTTAATAGAACAATTCGTAATAGAATGCGCTTAGCAACAGGGCATACCTTATTATCAACAAGATAATATGTGAGATTTTTTGAGTCTAACTCAAGTAGAGTAGTTTTTACTTTTATTTGCGAAATCTGAAACCAAAAGCAAAAAAACTTTCGTGAATTAAGTTTAATATATTAAAAAAAATATAGGAGATATTAAAAATAAAATGATATATTTTTTTAAATGAAATGTAAGGAAAACAATTAAAATAAAATTAGGTATTATTCATCTAACGAGGATTCCGAAAATTAATTTTCATCCAAATATTGCTCTATTTCCGTGCCCCAATGAAGTGACTTTTTATTTAATCTTGAAATTTGCCTGAATTATTGATTACTTGAATTATTCCTGAGGTCAGCTAATTTTGGTCAGAAGTGATTAACAGCGTTCTTATTAATTTTAGAATTAATTAATGAAAAATATTGGGATTATCAGAGGCGATGCGTTGAAAGTCGACTTTTTTTACTTTAATCTATTTAATTTAGAAAAACGATTTTCACTTTGCTGTTTTAACTTTGTAAGACCTTTTCATCGGCCTACATAGTCATGGTTTAGAAGGAAACAAAATGAAAAGAAGGCCTATATTAATTTTTTGCATAGACATAGGAATAAGAGAGTTTGGACAATCTTAATATTTATAGTAAAGTAAATAGCAATTCTACTTCAAACCTACCGGACAGCTTAAAAAATCCGGAAGCAATTAATCAGTTTTTTGTTAAATCGGTGGGTCAGGTGTCTACACCAGTTACAGCGGAGACCATTCGGGAATATCTGGGTGGCAAAGTAGAACTGGTTACTGGTGGCGTATCTGAAGCTATTTTGAAAATAAAATCGAATGCCAGTGGCATTGATAGTTTGTCATTAGAGATGGCTAAGATGTGCTGTCCCAGTGTCATACCGGTGTTAACTCACATTTTTAAAACTTGCATTAAGAAAGGTGAATTTTCCTCTTTATGGAAAAAGGCAATAGTGTTGCCACTGCCTAAGATCTCTAACCCGAATGATTGTTCTGATTTACGACCAATCAGCCTACTGTCTGTATTGTCCAAGATTTTTAAGAAGATTATATACAAGCAGGTGATTGAATACATTGATAAAAATAATTTGCTCTCGGAATCGCAGTCAGGATTTCGTCGTGGTTTTATAGTACTGCCTCACCTCTTCTTGGAGTCTTGGACGATATTATTGATACTTACGATAAGTGCGAGACAACAGCTTTAGTTTTGTCAGATTTCTTCACCATAATTTGCTTTTGGCGAAGCGCTTTTCTTATGGTTTCTTACCGAAAGCTGTGCGTTTTTTTAGTAATTACCTGGCGAATATATCACAGATAACAAGGGTGGGTAACTCATTCTCTGCGCCAGCCGATTTAACAAGAGTTGTTCCCCAAGGATCCATTCTAGGCCCATTACTTTTCATACTTTATATAAATGACCTAAAAAATAAAATTCGAAATTGTCGTATGGCCAAATACTGTGACGATACACAAATTTATATACAGTTTACCAAGGATAATGTTTTTGAATCCAGGGAATCATTGGGTCGGTGCTTGGACGCAGTACATAATTATTAAAAACAAAATGGTTTAAAATTAGTCATCTATATTGGCCGCTTGGCATCATGGTGTCGTATGAACTGTGATCTCATGATAGATGGTGAGAATATTTCGAATTTAAAAGAACATAAAATCTCAGGTATTGTGTTTGACACAAATTTAAGATTTAAAACGCAGGTATCTAAAGTAGTTCAAAGAGCATATCGTCGGGTTACAAGCAAAACACACTAAGTCAATTTTTTTCAGTTTTAAGTTATTTACACCACCTGGTTACATTTCATAAAATTTGTTAATGGTAAAATCCATTAAGTCGATTGAGAATTTCTTATTACATTATTCTGCAGAAATCATAGATTCACTAAGTCAATAATAACGTATTTCGTTCTGGCAAAATACACTAACTGACTTAATGTATATTTCTTGTAAGCGTTTTGTACGGACATCGCCAAAAATTCTGACTTAATGTATTTTACCGCATAATAACGGACATATGACTCGTATGGACCTGCAAAATCTCGTTGATTTAGATCGAATTTGCTACAAAAGAGTTTATCTTGTGTAGAGTTTGAGTGATGTGCATAATGAAGCGTGTGGACAAAATATTTCAACAATTAAGGGCTCAGCATAGTGTCAGGGGTAAGTGGTTTGTTATTTATACTAGTGTTTTAAATACATTGTTTAAGTTTTTTTTGGCCTTAACTAATAACTTTTTCGATATAATTTAAATATCTACAGTGCTGTCAGTTGTTTGAGTTATTAATAAATAATCGCTTTTTTTTATTTTTGAATATTTCTTTTGCAGACTCCACTACGCAAATAAACTGTACAGACTCGAGAAACCGAACTTATACCACATTATCTCCTGTGAAGGCAGATGACTCTTTCCCGGGTAAGAAATGGACAATTATTATAATATAGCATTAGAGTAATCAGTACATTTCCACTTGGTTTATTTAATATTTCTTGTACCTAATAAATATGCTCTAAAGTTAAAATTGCCTAGTTTAAGATAACTTTTAAAAACATTTTAAAGTAGATACCTACCTAATTTTTAAAAAAATAATGTTAAATATTTTTAATTGGTATAGAGTTTAAAAATTAAATTAAGAGAACAAATTAAAAATTTTTGGACTATTTTAGATCTTCTTCAGGACAACATCGGAGTTCAGGACAGTCATCGCAAAGCATTTCTTTAAATTCAAGAACTGAGCATACAACTGATTGTGACATATCGTTTAAGCCAGCGTCACAGTAGCGTGTCTTCAGACGGACAAATAAGAACTGAAATTTCTGTACCAAGCAATATCGCGTCTGTGAACTTTGGCTTAGATGTGGACGGCTTTAATACTCAGTGTCTTCCGAACCAAAGCAACTTTCCCTCTGGGCTAAATCCGGATGTACCGGACCTGGTAATTACCAAGTAACGAAATATAGCTCGGATATAGAGGACTCGGACGATTCTTTAAAAGATAAGGACTATGTACCAGAAAAAAACAATGATAGTTCAGTAACTAGTGAAGAAGGCAAAGATGGTGAAGAGTTTAGAACTGAAGTTATACATGAAACTAGCTTAAAGAAAACTAGATGGAGCACTGCAAGGCCTTCAAGCTGGAAGAGAAATATAGAAAAGAAGAAAAGAAGCCAAGGTCAACCGTATAAAAGTGTAACAGGAAAGATACAAACTCTCAAAATTCCCAAGGCAGTGAATTGTGAGAAGTGCCGTTATAAATGTTCGACATATTTTTCTGACGATGAACGTAAGGTATTATGCCAGACATTTTGAAATCTGGAATACCTACCCTGGCAAAAAGATTTTATAGTTATGAATGTTTTAATAAAAGAAGTAAAATATCGGCGGCTTCGAAAAGGAGAGGAAAGTAAACAAAGGAGTAATGCAAAGTCATACTTTTTTTCTAAAAAGGAAGTTTGGCATCAAGTTTGTCTTTTTTCTGCAAAACCTTATGCATTTCAAATATTCCAATCCTAAATGCATTTAAAAATAGAAGTGAAACTCGTGAGCACAGTGGTACAGACAGGATAGGTCAAAAAGCTCCAGCTAATAAGACTCCAGAAGACATAATAATAAGAGTAAAAGAACACATTGAAAGTTTTCCTGTTGGCGAGAGCCATTACACAAGAAAATCCACTAAACGGCTTTATTTAGATCCTAATCTAAATATTAAGAAAATGTTTGATTTATTTATGGTAGAATGTAAAAAAAATCAATCGCCGGGAGTAAGTCTTATTACATATAGAAGAATATTTTGCACCCAATACAATCTATCATTCTTTAAACCAAAAAAAGACCAATGTCCCACTTGCAACGAATATCAACAGGCAACAGCTATAGATAAAGAAAAGTTAGAGTTAAAGTAGGAAAGAGTCTATGAAAGAAAAGGATAAAGATAAAAAAATAGCAACTGGTGATAAAAGTTAGTAAAGTTAAAGTAAATCTATAACATGTGATATGCAAAGCGTGCTCCAAATCCCAACATCACAAGTCAGTTTACTGTATTATCTTCGCAAACTTAACTTATATAATTTTACAACTTATGAATCTGCTCCACAAACGAAGCCTTTTGTTACTTTTGGACCGAAATAAATGGAAAGCGTGGAAGCTGTGAAATTGATACCTGCTTATCCTTATACATAAATTCATTATCTCCCGAGGTGAAATATTTAACTATTTTTCCGACACATGTGGAGATCAAAATAGAAATGTACAGGTCACAGCTCTCCTTCTACATATTGTGAAAGTTCACCCAACACTTAGTGTTATCGAACAACAGTTTATGGAAAGCGGACATTCTTATGGAGATGGACTCGATGCACAGCTCCATTGAGTCAGCTAAACGTCATATTGATATTTACAGTATCCATGAATATGAAAATGTATTTAAAATGGCACGAGTTGGAAGGAAGCGTGATACATCGCCTTATAAAACACGAGAATTGAAATTCAACGAATTTTTGGATTTGAAAAAATTGGTTCAACTTACTATAAATAACAAAAATAAAGACCAAAAGGGAACTATTGTTAACTGGTTAAAAGTAAAATGTTTTAAATATGATAAGTAGTTCTCAAATATAGTTCAGTATAAGTATGATTTTGTCGATGAGTATGAACAAATTAATATTGGATTGACCAGACGAGCTTCGAATCGAATGACTAAGGAGAGAAGCTTTGAAGATATATCAAAGACAACTGCCGATATCGGTGGCTAAAAAAAAAGATCTTCTAAAGCTTTGCGACAGAAACATTATTCCGCCGACACTACGTGACTGGTATCACACTTTGCCTTGTTCATCTTCGGTTTTAGATGTAACAGCCGAACCAGCTGAAAATGATACTGACCAAGAAGACCAAAACATGATTAGATAGTTTAATGTATAAAATAGTTTTAGAGTTTTTGACTTAAAGTTTGTTTTTAATACCATACTAACACTAGTGCTTATCTTCCCATGTAAAGTGTTAATTTTAGGTATTCATTTTGCTAAAATAAAAGTTAAAAAGAAGTACAATAAATCTGTTATTAAAAAAAAAATACAAGTAAAATACACTAAGTCAACCCTTACATGCAAAATACAATAAGTCAATGTATTGTTTATTAATAACCTCAAATAAATGTATTTTAACAAGTTTAATTAATCTGTTTATTAAGTCTTATTACTCCATATACATGCAAAAAAAAATTAAAATTTTTAAAAAAACCAAGTGTTACTCTAAAAAAGAAAGAATTAAACTGGCTCAATGTGCAAAATAGAGAAAAAACTTCATTATTGTTGTTTCTTGTTTAAACTTTAAAAAAACAATTATCCAGCCTACTTACGTAATAAACTTAAAACAGGAATCTCTAGACATAACCGAACAACACGCACGGTTTTAAAATTTGATATAGCCCGTTACAGCACTGCAATTTTTCAAAGGTCATTTTCTTTCTGTGCATCAAAGCTAATAAATACATATAATATTAATGACTATGTTAACAAGTCTTTTCAAAGCTTCAAAAAAGGATTAAAAACAGTATTGGTTGAAAGTCAATAATAAAATAGAGTACTTAATGACTTTGTTCAACTTAGGAACAATTTTAATTTTATTTCATCAATTTATTTGTTTGTTAGTTCTTCTCCTTTTTTTTATTTATTATTATTTTATTAGATAAAAGCCAAGAATTTACATTCTGTATAGCTCTATAAACTAAGTAGGCATTACAATATACTTCAATAAATCTTCAAATGTCAGCTTTCAAATTTAAACACTAAACATGTCCAATTTATCCAGACGATTCTTAAAACAGTTTACAGTAGGAGCAGTTATGACATCTACGGGTAACGAATTCCAAACATCAAACACTCTATTAGGCAAAAACATTTGACGTGTTTTTGTTTTATACATCTGTTTTTTTAATTTTAAAGTGTGACCGCGAAGTCTAATATCCCGATTTCTTTCAAATAGTTCGTTTAAATCACAGCCCAAATAATTATACAGGATTCTAAATGTAAAAATTAAATCACCACGAAGCTTTCGTTTATCAAAAGTTAGCAAGTTTGCATTTGAAAGTCTCTCGCTGTAGGTAGGTCTCGGCATACGCAAACCATACGTAGATCGTGTAGCGCGTCGCTGCAACAATTCAAGTAAATTTTTGTCGCGCACCAAGTCCACGCACCAGATGGGACCTGCATATTCAATAATAGGCTGGACAAACGTGGTATACAATTTCATAAAATTGTGAATGGAATTTTAAGAAAAGCTTTTTGTAGCAGATACAACATAGAATTTGCACGTTTCACAATTGAGGCAATATGCTGGGATCAAGGGAGATCCTTAGTTACTATTATTCCGAAATCACAATAAGATTCGACTTTTTTAAGTTCAATGTTATTTATTTGGTAGGGTAGCTGGGGATTATTTTTTCCTAAATGTAACACCACACACTTGTCCGCGTCCCTATCCAGTATCCAGCGGAGCCCTGAGGGACTCCGCTGGATACTGGATAGAATTTTAACATGGTGCCCTCCACCCTCACACTAAATTTTCTATTTTTTAAAAAGTCTTCAATCCAATTTAACAATTCTCCTCTAATGCCAAGATGTTCTAGCTTATGTAACAATCGTTTCGTGGGAACTCTATCAAATGCCTTAGCAAAGTCGAGGTAGATGACATCTATTGGTTGATTCTTGTCTAAGGCTGTTATCCACTGGTTAAGGCATTGAAGCAGGTTAGTAATCGTAGAGCGACCCCTTACAAATCCGTGTTGGATATTGGGTATTACATAATTTTCAGTAAAAAATGTTTGCACTTCATCTCGAACAATGGACTCTAATTTTGCAAACAATCGATACTAGACTTATCGGCCTATAGTTGCCTGCTGATAACTTGTCGCCTTTTTTAAAATTTGGCGTGACCGATGCGACTTTCCACTGTTTCGGTACAGGGTTTTTAATCATTGAGTATTTCATAACTTTTGCAAGAGGCGCAGCTATCACTTCACTGCATTTTTTTTGTATAGTTGCCGTTAATTTGTCCAAACCTGCAGACTAATCGTTTTTGAATTTTTTGTTTAATTTTTTCCTCATTTATATTTATTGTTGTTAGTGAGTTTAAGGTACGAGGACAGTGTGGGGTAGGTAATACATCTTGTTCAGGCTCTTTAGTGAATGCCTGTTCGAATGTTCTCGCCAACTCTTCCGCGACTTGCATTTCATTTTCACACATGCTGTTGTTGCCCTTTTTTAGTAACGGTATTGAAACCCTTGATTTAATTGAGAAGCGAATGTATTTAAATAGTTTTTTGGGGTTTTTGTCGTTTGCTAAATTAATTTCAAAATTTTGGCGGGAGTTTTTTATTAAGTTTGTAAGCCTTTTCGAAAAACTACGATGATTCGTAAGGTCAATGTCATTTCTTGAACGCTTATATTTTGTCCAGAGATGTTTCTTTCATTTAACCATCTTAGAAAGATTTTTATTTCTCCAAGGTTTCTTTGCTTCCTGTCGCATTGGTTTTTCTTGAGAATTCAAAGTAATAGAGTCGCAAAGAATATTATAAAAAACTAACCACATTTCAGATGAGGATTCACAGGATATAAACATTTGGTCCCAGTCCAACTTTCCTAGATCATTACAGACATGTTCGAAATTTGTCACTAAGGGTTTATTTTGACTAGTGCTCTGTTTTCTATTGTAGGATTTTGTAGAAAATTGAAGTTCTGCATTGATTATATTATGATCTGATTTTCCAATAGGGTCCTCGATTTTAATTGTGCAAACAAGAGATTCTTCGTTTGTTAGTAATAAGTCGAGGGTCGATGGTTCCTGGTTTTGTCTGTATCTGGTTGGTTCAGTGATGAGTTGGGACAGATTACTATTTAATATTAAGTCACTAAAATAGGTTTCAGAATTGTATGGTTCAGGAAATAACGCAAGCGGCCATTTTAAACTGGGAAAATTAAAGTCACCGACTATTACTAAATTTTCACATGTCCTTGACAAGTCTTGCATCTTTTCAAAAAGCTTTTTGTTGTTTTCCAAACTGGTATCATTTGCGGGGGGCCGATAGATACCCATAAAAGTAAAAGAAATATCTTGCTATTTTTAATATTAGGGTGTCTAGGTTCTCAGAAGAAAATGGTAACTTTTGTGAAGAAAAATCAATTAAAATTTGATTGCTTACATAGGCGCAAACTCCGCCCCCAGGTTTGTTTGTTCTATCTGTTCTAAATATAGTATACCCGGGTAAGTCAACCAAGGAGTCAGGTATTTTATTTGAAAGCCATGTTTCGGTTATAAAAATAAGATTTGGGTTTGTTAGTTACATTTTGTAGACAAACTCGCTGTATTTGGCCAATAAATTGCCTAGGTTTGTATATAAGATTTTTCATCGGAGAAAAGATGTATCTGATCGTTTTTTGTGTCAACAGACCCAATTTCTGGTACCCCTTTTATATACTTGATGGTAAGGTTATCTTCACCACTAGCATTTTTACGTTCAAGTTCTTCTCGTAATTGGGTTAAATAGTTAAGTTGATTTTTGGTTTTGTCATCTGATATTTTGATAGAGCGGGTAAGGTCATTATCCAGGAGTTATTTTTGTGACGTGGCAGTTTCTTTACCGTGCTAGCATCAGTAAAGGTAACTTTAATGTAGCGAGGGCGTCCTCCGGGTTTTGGTACTTGGCCCAATCTCAAAAAGGAAATTGGAGCTGATACGTGCTCATCTATGACAGTTAATGTTTTCATGACCTCCGTAGTATCCTTTCGTTTACGAGTTGTGATGTCACCAAGAGATTCTGGAATCCTTTTAATGAAGACGTTTTTAGATCTATTTATTCTTTAAACCGCTTTGGCAGTAACTTCTTCCAACGTTTTTGGCTCCAAAACAGCACTTGGAGTCCTCGTTTGAGTCTCAAGATGGCTGATTTTAGTGTTCAGTATATCGATTTTGTCTAACAGCTCAATTTTTAATGCCACGATAGACTCCCTCATAGCGGTCAGTTGATCAAAGTTTTCATTACAGCTCACATTGCGCATTTCAACTCTACACATTTCACACTATCGAATGGTGCAAAAAAATTATATTTTCCAACGTTTAACTTGAAAACTAGGCAGATTTTTATTAATAGCAAAATATACGTGCTATACTTGTTAGCCGCGATGAGATATGACAATTTATATTGCTATTATTGTAGAATATCATTATTTTTTTTAAAGTATTTGTATTTTTAAGCCAAGTCGGTCATGCGCTAGGTGAGTTTTTTTCTCTTTTTTTAAATTGTCTAAATTTTTGTTTATATTTTTGTATATTAAGTTAGTTAAATATTTTCTGTGTGTTTTATTTACTTTTTTAAAAGTAGTTATAATAATATCGTAATTTTATGTGTACTCGCTTAAGTTAAGAGCATTCGCTGCCCTTTGCCGAGTATAAAATAAAGGCCTAATTTATTTATTTATTTATTTATTTAACTATATAATCAATAATAATAATATATCTTTTGTCCTAATTATAAATTTAAATCAGCACACTATTAAATAAGAACTATAAACAAAGTAGTATAATACAATAATTTGAATTTTCTTTAGAACGTTTAATCTTGAACAAGTGTTCATGGCGTCTTCTTGTTCTTGAAAAATGGTTTGAATCCATTCCACGTGCGGACTTATAGTAGTTATTCCTAATAGGCTTTGATTTCTCCAACCACATCCAAACTTGATTATGCCGTATTGTTTTTTTTGACAGAAAACGGCGCCCCCTCTTTGAAAGTTACACATTTTCATATCGTCCCTACACTCGGATGTACAATCGGAGCACATTTCATTAGGTCCAAAAGTTAAGTTCTTAAATTTTTTATTACACACCTCTCTTGGTTGCAGTTTAACTCTTAAGGAGAACATTGGATGATTCGTATAAGACCTTGCATTAACTTCCCAAGGTTTGTTCCAACTTATTATGAAAGCCTTCGTACAAGGTATTTCTGATGGTCCGCCGTAAGGTAGCCTCACATATCTAATTCGTGCAGCATTTATTGGCTTCTCTAACTCCAGGAGTCCTATATCGTTATGAATTACATGTTGATCAAACGCATTTAAATAATTGGGATTTTCATAATTAGGTGGGGTAAAAATATTGAGCACGGTCCTATACCGAGGTCTACGAGAATGATATAAACACACTATTTGAAGTTCGCTTTTTCCATAAATGCAAGAACCAGAGGTCAGTACAAAAAACTGATTAACAATAGTACCTGTGCAGATTTGCTCCAAATTTTGTAATTTTTTTTGTAAAATAGATACCATAAAGCGATACTGAAAGGTGAAGCTTGGGATAGGTTGCACATTTCGTTGGGTTGTTATAGGCAAAAGTAATAAAATAACCAACCCTATTTGAACCATGTCAATATACGTGTTATTACTTTTGACAGAAAGACATTTATGCAGTCACTTTACTTAACCTAAGGGAATTTATGAATTTTATGCTTTTTAAGTATGTTCCTCATGGATTTATGGAAATTTAATTAAACTTAATCAGAGATGTCTGTATTCAGGATGGCTTTTTTATTCTCTCCTATTGCACACTCCAGATATAAACATAAGAATCATTTCATACACTTATTCATGTACTGTCATAGTTCTATGAATTCAATCCGAACAGCAAAAAAACTAAAGCTTATTGGCGTACAAAGCTTCGATTGGAAAAAATTTACAAAAAGGATTGAAAAATCTTGATACCTCAAAAGCTTTTCGAAAATAGGTAACATACTTTATTGTTCAAAAATTACAACATAGTGGAGGATTCGGCAAGTGAGACACCTTAAGGCTCTGCGGCGTATACCTTACTAAGTTTTAGAAATAAAAAAACTTTCATCGTTTGTAACACGAGTTTAATTGGTTTCAAACTAACATAACCTTAAAAATAAACTAAACATTAACTCTTTGAAAAAATATCAAACTTAAAACAAAAAATCACTCTCTTGTCCCAAATTATAGAGGTAAGTGAGTCACCCATATGGGGAAAGTGAGCCCGAATGCTAATTAATCAACGACAATTGTCACAAACATAATTATTAGTCCCTGGCTCATTATCGGAACAGTCCTCATGTAACCAGGCACCACATTGCATGCACATTATCCATTCTTCATAACAAGTCTCTTCCTTCGTAGGTCCCATGACAGTAAATGCATAATGTGTTTTTCTCTTCGTCCGGCATTGTTTTTATGTTGTGTTGTTTCTCTTCTGCTCTTGACGTGGCACTTTGCTTCTTTTGCTTAAAAGTCCTTTTTTTAATTTTTTTCCATTACTAGTACGAGCCCTAACAACTATATGTTGGACCAAGCAGTTATTTTGAATTGAAAAATATTTTATTAATTTTTTTTTAATCATAAATATGAAATGAACAAGCTTTTTTATAATGTTTAATATTGTTTTTATAATTATATATTTTAAGTTATTTAGTATTTAATTACTTGGTAAATAATTGAAAAATGCTGACAACTAAATATTGGAACAAGTGAGTTTTAAAAAAGGAAAATACAAATTAGTAAGGCGTAACGTCGCCCTTAGCTTGAATAACAGCCTTAACTCTATGAGGCATTGTACCAACTAGACCTTCACAAAATTCAGGGGTGAAACTATCCCATATTTCCTGTAGTTTAGCACATAGTTGTGGCAAAGTACGCTGCGGACTATTTCTTAGGCGTTGCTTCATTTTGTGCCAAAGTGTTTCGATTAGATTGAGATCCGGGCTGCTAGAGGGGTGTGACAAAACTTTAATATTATGTTCCCTTATCCATTTTTTGGTAGATTTAGCAGTATGACATGAGGCACCGTCCTGTTGAAAGATAAAATCTCCAGATGGATATAAATTTGCTGCACTTGGTAAAAGCGAATGTTCGAGAATGTCTTGATATTTTTCTGCATTTACTATGCCATCAATAAAGTGTAACGTTCCCAACCCTTTAGCTGACATACAACCTCACACCATGATGCCCTGTGGAAACTTTACAGTCCTTTTAAGACAATCCTTATGGAATGCTTCTGTTTTGTCCCGAATCACACGCTTTCGATAATCTCCGACACAGACATCAAATTTGCTTTCGTCGCTATAAATAACTTTGCTCCAATTTTCTTTGGTCCACGAGAGTTTTGATTTGGCCCAAATGTAACGATTCCTTTCTTGAGTCTCCGTTAACAATGGTTTTTCTTTGGCCTAGGCGAAAAAATGAGAAAAATGAAAATAATATAGCACAGAACAGCCTATTAAACATACCTTATAAAAACTAAGACCGCTCTTGTGGATATATTTGCGCCAGCATTCTCTGGAAACATTTATCCCACTTTCTCTATTCCACCTTGCAGTTACTTCTCGTAGAGTATTTCTTCTTCCCGACTTACAAATTTTAATCAAGTTCCTTACATTTCTTTGAGAAACAACTTTTGGACGTCCTGAACTTTTGCCGCGAACACCAATACTGGCAGTTTCACCATATTTTTTAATTATATTAAATATAGTAGTTGTTGCAACATTTAATTCACTGGAAATTTCTCGCATTGTTTTCCCTTTATGGTACTGCCGGATAATAATTTCTCGCACTTTTAGATCAGTAGGTTTTCCACGAGCTATTATTGTATTTTACTCGTAATAAAAATGACAGTAATTGATTATTAATGGTCAAATGACGCATCAAAATTTTTATTGTTGACAACGCACTACTTACTTTTGTTTATTCAAAGCTATCTTCGCGTCATGCTAATAAAACTGGAAAAATTTGAGCAAAAGCAACCCACGTTCCAACATTTAGTTGTCAACATTTTTTGATTATCAAACAATTAAATAAATATTATTTAACATCAAAATTTTATTAAAAATAATTCTCTAAAACATAAAAAATGTTATTAATTTATTATTTTTAAATAAAAAAAATCAATTAAAAGAATTACGGTAAACTGGAATTTTATTCGTAAAATGATTATTTGTTCCTATATATAGTTGTTAGGGCTCATACTTGTCCCTCCCTGCTTTGTCGTCTAGTTTCTTTTTTACTTGCTTAGCCTTCACTGGTTTTAATTTTTCTTCCAATTGTAGGGCATTTTGGGTAAATCTCTCAGACAATTAAAACAATAAATTTTCGTCAGAATGGTTTATTTAAAATTAAATGAGAGAGATATATATATATATATATAGCGGATGACAAATTAAAGTAGGTATAACAACTTGCGGACCGAATAGACGGTTTTAAAATTATTTCAACCACCAACTATAGTGAAATACATACAAAGAACAACTAAACTCGATCTTTCCAATTAAAACGGTCGAGACGGTCTTCTCTCAAAGCTCAGCCGGGATGTTGACGCCTTGGCATTTTCCGCGAACACCGATAAGCACATAACCATAACAACTCTAAGAAAAACATTCGGACTTCATAATTTAATCGTTGTTGCCAAATTGCCTACAAATCGGCCAAACTGACAATAAGCCGTCCCGGCTTACTCAAAATTAAAAAAAAACTAAATCTACTCAAAAAAAAATATATAACTAAAATAAGGCCTATATATAAGGCCCTTTAAATTTTGGAATAAATTTTTTATTGACCCCCGCAGTAGTATCAACATTCTTAATCATTACGTAATCCCCCACATCATATACTGAAGCTTCTTTACGCTTTTTGTTATAACTAGTCTCGTTACACTTTTGCACTTTCACTATGTTTTGATATGCTTCTTCCCGAATTTGCTCTAAATTCCGCACTTTCTCACAGTTATCCTCTAAAATTAATTTAATACAATCATTTGTTTTACCTAATTGATCGATTCCAAATAACAATCGACTTGGTGTATTATTTGTCGCTCGAGATACCGTGTTGTTACAGGCAAACTCAACCTTGTCCAAGACACGGTCCCAATTTTCTGGCAATTCACATAATTTCGCGATCATTGGGGTTATGGTTTTATTGAACCTCTCAACCTGGCCGTTCGCGCGCGGCGTACCTACAGCTATCAAAACATGATCAACTTTTTCTGAGTTTAAAAAGTCTGTAAACAGAACAGAGGTAAAAGCTGTACCACGGTCAGATATAATACGGCCAGGTTTACTATCAGCCCTAAAATAATCCGTCAAATGCTTCACACATTCTTCTGATTTAGTCGATTTGCATGGATATAGTTTTAAGAATTTTGTAAACGCGTCCACTATAACAAATAAATGCTTATAACCCTTTGATGTTTTTTCTAACGGACCAAGATGATCGATATGCAAAGTTTGAAAAGGTAACTTTTCCTTATCGATACTATGCAAAAGTCCTTCGGGCTTTCCGCTAATAGGAGAAAATTCAATACAACGTAAACAATTGGCAATATACTCTTTTATTTTCTCGCGCAGTTTCGGAAACCAATATACTTTTAAAATACTATCTACCACCTTTTTATATCCAACATGCCTTAGATCGTCATGACAGGTTCTAATTACATTGTTTTCCATGGACTGAGGAACATTGAAAAGCAATTCTTTATTTTTATTTTTTCTATATACAAGACCATCTCTTAATTCAAAGAATTTAGATTCCGCGTTCTCTAATTCATTACGGATTTTCCCTATCTCTAAATCACGATTCTGACAAATTGAAAGAGTTTGCTCAAAAGTGTTAGCTTCAATAACTAAAACGCTATGACATCGACTCAACGCATCAACATGACTCATGCGTTTTCCCGGACGATGACATATTTCATAATCGTAATCTTGCAAAAACATAGCCCAACGTGATATTCGCGGATTGACTTGTTGTTTACTAAGAGTTAATCGAAAACTATCGCAATCGGTAATAATTTTAAATTTTATTCTCCCTAAATAGATATGGAATCGTTTTATTGCATTTACAACGGCAAGACATTCAAGTTCAAAACTGTGATACTTTGCCTCTGCTGGAGTGGTGCGTTGGCTAAAATAGAAAATTGGCTTAAAAAGACCATCCTCTTGTCTTTGCAATAATATTGCCCCAAATCCAGAGGCACTAGCATCACAATGCAATTCTGTTTCAGCAGTGGGAGATAAATTGACAAAAGAGGTTTACTCGCGAGATGTTTTTTCAAAATTTTAAAAACCTCATGGTGTTTACTACCAAATTCAAATTTAGCATTTTTCTTAACAAGGTCATATAAGGGTTTCGCCACCGTAGAAAATGATGGAATAAAACGGCGAAAATAACTTGCTAAAGAGACAAACCGTAATACTTCCTTGGCGTTTCGGGGAACCGGATAATTTAATACTGCCGCAATATTTTCGTCAGTAGGTCGAATACCTGCGTAACTAACACGGTACCCCAAGTAATCAATTTCAGTCTGAATAAAGAAACATTTATCTAATCTAAATGTTAACTTTGCCTGGCCTGCCAATCGAAATACCTTTTCCAATATTTCAAAGTGATTTTCCAAGGTCGTTGTTGCTATCAAAAAATCATCAAAAAATTGCATCATTTCACCACTCTGTAAAAGTTCAGAAAAAACTTTTTTAATAAATCTCCCAAACACTTTAGGCGCATTTGTTAAACCAAAAGGGCAGAAAAGAAATTCATATTGACCCATGGGAGTCACAAAGGATGTAAATTTGACAGATTCTTCGGCTATTCTCACATTATAATAACCGTCTTTCAAATCAAGAGAGGTGAAATATCTTTTATTCCTTAATAAATCAATATTATCGTCAATCAACGGACTTGGAAAATTATCTTTAATTGTGATTTTATTCAATTCACGATAATCAATACATAATCTAGTTTCACCATTCTTTTTCCCCACTAAAACTATAGGGCTGGCATACGGTGATTCACTCGGTCTTATGATACCGCGATTTAAAAGGTCATTCAAAATTAACTGTAATTTTTCTTTATCAGAATACGATAAACGTCTAGGTCTAAAACTTATGGGCTGATCGTGTTTCAACACAATTTTCATTTCAAAATCAACTTTACTCAGCCCACTATCTTTAATCTTTAAATAGTCAAAATACATGCACCTAAGCTCTTCAACAAACTTTCTATCAATGCTGGAATTAATTTGTAATTCCTCCGACACTTTTAGTGAATCCGAATCAACTTCAATATTCATAATCTGATGAATTGCCGAATTTAAATCATTGGTTGAATAGCTTTCAGTGCTTTCTTTAGTTATTATTATACGATCTCCCAGTGTGACTGTGATAAAGGGTAATGTAGAAAAATCACGCCCAAGTA
The DNA here is from genome assembly GCF_022605725.1 of Anthonomus grandis grandis. Lineage (NCBI taxonomy): Eukaryota > Metazoa > Arthropoda > Insecta > Coleoptera > Curculionidae > Anthonomus > Anthonomus grandis. The sequence continues at coordinate 7,684,683 of NC_065562.1, forward strand.
AAGCCATAAAAGCCATTGTATGATCAGGTACCACATAAAATTTTAATTCAACATCAACATTTTCAACTTTTACTTTAGTGTAAAAAATATTTATAATTTCTAATGGTGACCCATTTATACCACAAAACCCTTTATCATCCGAACAAATCGGGGATCTCGCCTCTAACGGTACAAAACTTTCCTTAATTAAACTAATCGGTGATCCGGAATCTAATATAGCACTTAATGTGTACTTACAGTGTTGTCCAGTCTTACAAAATACCTCATAACTTACGGAAACCATATACGGCCTGGTATGAGCCGTCTGAAGCAAATTGGCTGACGTTGAGGCACTTGGCTCCTCCTGTGAGCCTCTAACTGGTTGATGAGAAACACGGCGAGGACACTCGTTCAACTTATGTGATGTTGACCCGCACTCGAAACACGCACCAAAAGATCTCTTAGGCTTTACACATTTTGTCGAAATATGTCCCGTTTCTCGGCAATTAAAACACCTTACTTGTTTAACGCCCGGATTTGAATATTGAACAGTTTTATTGCCAACCGCACTGTTCACTTTACGTTCCCGTTCATTTGCTTTCTTGTAATCCAATGTGATTTTTTCAAAAGCTTCTAACAAATCTGCTCCTGAACGAAAACGTTGAATACGAGCCTGATCTCGTAATTGTCGATCCGAAATCCCATCAATTATATATTTTATCAATTCTTCCTCTTCAATCGGCACCTGATTTCCCAAAATTACCTTGTCATGGTAATAATCCGTAAATCGTTCACCTGTTCTCCAATGTCTATTTTCAAAATCTTTCTTCATTAACAATTTACTGGGACGGTGCATAAACATGTGTTGCATGTTATCTAACAAAGTGGTGATATCCATTGTTAGGTGAGCTGGCTTTGAATGGAACCAAGACAAAGCCCGACCTTTTAGTTTAGAGCTAATTAAAACTCTGACAGCGTTATCATCCAATTGATAAGATGCTCGCAGAAGTTGTTCCTGCTGCTCCCATTTTCCAAAATTATTGGAGCCATCAAAATCACTCAATAAATCGCCCATTGCTCGAATACTGATTGTACTGCTAGCTGCGGAGCTGCTTCTGCTATCAGACCTCTCTGGCGTCGTACGAGAATTTAACAACTCTTGTTCTCGTCGTAGAAGTTCAATTTCCCTTCTTGCCAATTCTTGCTCACGTTTCAACATTTCTAGTTCATGTTGAGCCAATCTAGACGCAGCAACATCGACCTGTCTTTGATGTCTTTCGCTGACCAAATCTTCCCAAATGCTTTCGGACACTTTGTCCAGCCTGTCTATAAGTTCAGCCTTACTGCCGGTTACTGGTAAATTACGGAGCTTCAAAAACTCCTTCAACTCATTTACCGTAAAATCTTGCGCCGACATTTTTTTTTCAACTCCACTTGAGGTGACGACTTAGGAAAAACAAACGCAACCAATACGCACCAATGCTTGTTTTGTTTATTTTCCCAACACAACTGACGTCACTACTTCACCGAATAAAAAAATGCCAATCGCCAACACAAACAAAACTTGTCACATAACCGCCGCGAACCGCGTACACTACTAAAATTGCCACCTTTCTTTTTTTACATCTCACTTCTGAAGTTTGTAGGGCATTTTGGGTAAATCTCTCAGACAATTAAAACAATAAATTTTCGTCAGAATGGTTTATTTAAAATTAAATGAGATATATATATATATATATATATATATATATAGCGGATGACAAATTAAAGTAGGTATAACAACTTGCGGACCGAATAGACGGTTTTAAAATTATTTCAACTACCAACTATAGTGAAAGAACAACTAAACTCAATCTTTCCAATTAAAACGGTCGAGACGGTCTTCTCTCAAAGCTCAGCCGGGATGTTGACGCCTTGGCATTTTCCGCGAACACCGATAAGCACTTAACCATAACAACTCTAAGAAAAACATTCGAACTTCATAATTTAATCGTTGTTGCCAAATTGCCTACACAATTGATTGATTGATCTTTGTAACACTTTAACTGCCATGTGTATCCCATAGTATACACAATAGATTGTCCGATATCGCCACGTGTATATTCTGGTATACACATACATTTAACAAATTTTTGCCGCGTGTATCCTCGAGTAGAACGCTTTACGTGCATTTCTTATTGGATATCGTTTAGCATGGCGTGGGGCAATGACAAAATGATCTTAGCTTCGAGTTTTGATTTATTTTTTTGTTGATTATTGTATTATATTTTTTTTGTTGCTTTGAAATAAAAAACAGTTTTTAGTTTTGACAGCGGAACTTTATTTGAAACATTACATAAAAAACAAGAAAAAAAAACACAGAAAACGTAAGTACACTACTTTGAGCCTAATTATTTATTTTAGGCAAAATATTGTGCCTGTTGATAAAACATACTAAACACAGAAACTTTTTAATGCATGACTCACATTTAGTTGTAACTTGCTTGGTTTTAGGTATAGCATATTTTCTGTCTTGACTATTTTTATTTTTTTGATAGCATATAACACAACGGCTTTTTTTTCTACCTGAATTAGTTTGTGTACTGGTGCAGATGGCTGATTAGGTGGAGCAATAGCTTTTCCCATGGATAACATCTTTACGCACAATTTCTCCTTGAAATCGATAATACCTCCTTTTTTTTGGGGATTGTTTTTTTTGAATAAATAATGCGCGTTTACCACACTAGCTCCAGTAAGTAATTCAAAAGCTACATTTTTATACCACTTGATGCTGCGCCGAACCGAGGTTGAATATGACGATAACTGGTCTGAGACATCAATAAAACTTTTTGCATTATTATAGTCAACTACAGCTTCTGGTTTTGTTTTACCTTCGACTCTTCCAGGAACCTCTATCAGATTTGCTTGATGCTTGGTAGTAAGCATAAGCACTTCGCGTTTATCCATCCATTCAAAAATAACTATGCCATCCTTCTCCTTACCTATGATTTCCCCCCTTTTTATTTTAGTAGTCAATAGTTCTTTGGGAATACCTCTTCGATTTTTACGAAGCGTTCCTACAAGATGTGTGTTTCTATCAAAAAGCTTTCTGCTAACTCTATGCTTGTGTACCAATTGTCAGTATATAAAGTCGCCCCTTTATCCAAACAATCCCCCAACAATTTAAAAACAACTTTTGTTGCCACTGCCATCTCTTTAGTTTTATCTTCACCACAATAAATTTTGCAGTGATAGGTATATCCTCCAGACAGACAGAGCTTGAAAAGTTTTATCCCAAATTTATGCCGTTTCCCTTTTACATATTGGCGAAATTTGAGACGTCCACAAAAAGGCACCATTGTCTCATCAATACATACATTTTCGTCTGGTAGCACCAACCTCTTGAATTTCTCGTTTAGCAAGTTTACTATAGGTTTAATTTTCTGCAGTCGATCATCAGATTGGCATGAATCATTGTCAGCGAAATGCCACATTCGTAGTAAAGTTTCAAACCTATTTCTAGACATATATCCAGATGCTTTTGACCAATATAAATCGCTGTTTCTCCAATAATCAGCCAGTTTAGGTTTTTTGTCCAAACCCATCCATATCAAAATTCCCAAAAAACAGTACATTTCTCCAAAGTCAGTCTCCTTCCATTTATTTAGGCGTGAAGAGTGAGCGATTGTTTCCTCTTATCCGCGTATTTATTAGTTTGTTCGACAATTATCTGCATAATTTCGTGATCCACAAAAAGTCGAAAATAAACGAATTCATCTTCATTTTTCAAGTTTATAACTTCTGGTGTTAGGCCTACATCTTGTTAAAAACCAAAATTTCGCAACCACTATGTCCCATCTGTATGGTCTTCATTGTCATCATCAAAAAAAAATATATAAATCATCTAAAAAAGTATATGAAAAATACACAACATTCTACGAGAAAGGTACGATACGGCAACGCCGCGCTCTTGTCGCCTGACTAAAAACAAAATATTTGAGGAATTTACATCGGTTGGCGGGAGCGAGACGTGAGAGCATAGCTGCCGGCGTTTATTATTTTTATTAATTTTTTTAAATGTATATTTCACTGGGTAAAAAAGTATTATTATAACTAAATACCTCTAGTCGAGTTCTGCGCAGGCTCAGGTAAACCGTTGTTATCGTCAGAGGCACTTTCTATATCACTCTGAGACATATTATCTAAATAAAAAATAATATAAATAAAAGAATATAGATACGTCTCAACTGTTACAAGAACATACTTTTATTGGCTCTCCGAGCTCGTTTAGTTGGTACTGCAGTACTACTTCCGCTACTGAAACTTTCCAACTCAGAGTCAGAATCATCCTCTGAATCATTTTGATAAGGATCATCCACACTCATATCAGAATCTTCCTCCCACATTATACGCAACCTAGCTTGTTCTTCCTCGTATGTGTCCATTTCAACAACAAAAACACCGTATGTGGTATATGCGACACAAGAACTACACTGCACCACGTTCCAGACGAAAATAATGAATATAATTTTTCACTTCTACGCCACGTGTATATATTTTATACACTAGCCCTAAGGGCATAATAATAATAAAACTAAAATTTATAACATATGAGTGGGTGTTACAGAGCCATTTTAAATAGTTTTCTATAAAAAAATAACCTTGGCGCACGTCACCCTTCCATTGAATTTGGCATGGCAGTTAAAGTGTTGTAAGGAGAACTGGTTATTATTTTAGATCCTTCTATGCGCCTAGATTTGGATTTGGCATTTTCTTTCTTTTGAGAGAGTTTTGGAACTGGGCTTAAAGTTAAAACTGAAACATAACTACATGGTGGTTGCTCTTGTTCAAAATTGTTTACTAATTCTTTAGAAGTACTCTAGTTATCATCTTTTCTCAACAAGACTTCATCACTTATTACGGGACCCTCGACGGGACTAATGTTTTCTGTCCTACAGTCCTTTTGAAGAATGTTCTCGGCTGGCGCAAAGTCACTGTCTTGAAACACATCTGGATTATATGGGTAGATTCCTGTTTTTTTAAAACCTTTAATAATATTTATTGGTGTAAAAGCCTTAATAGGCGCATTTTTAATAATAGGAGGCATATTATATTATGTGATCCTAGAGCCTGGATGATTTGTAAGCCAGTGATCCCTTTCTCCTGCCAGATAGGTTTTAGATGGTCCAAAGACACTTACGTCCAGCGATTGCAACTTATTTGATGTGTGAGGAGGTAAGGTTATAATAAAAACTCCTGATTTTCTAGCCAGGTTTACTAAATTAATGGACTTATGACTTAAATGTCCATCTAGTATCAGTAGACTTGGACAATTTGTTGTTGTTTTGGTGCAGCCTATAAAATAATTTAAAAATGTAATAAATAGGTCAGCATCCATCCAGCCTGATGGAGCAGGAAATCTTACTGCTCCAGGAAATGAACCGCTCAAAAAACCAGGATTCATTCGAACACGAGGGAAGACCATAAATGGTGGAATAAACGTACCTGTAGCGCTGACACAAGCTAATAAAGTTGTGTTTTTTCCTCTCTCTAGAGAAGTTAATCTTCCCACTTGCTTTCTTCCCTTTTCAGCTAAAATTTTTCCCGGTTTTTGAACGCAGGTAATCCCCGTCTCATCACAGTTAAAAATCCGATGCGGTGGAAAATTAAACTTGTCCAAGGTCTTTTTTAAGTTTTGAAAAAAAATCATTAACCCTAGATTTGGAAAATCCTGTGACTCTTGCAATGCTGGTTGCTTCAGGTCTTCGAATGGAGAGGATTTTCTGACGATTTAAAAATGAGCTCACCCAGTCTTTTCCTGCAAGTTTTCGATCTTTATTAAAAGGATGACTTATTTGATTGGCTTCAGCAAATTGAAATGCAATCCTTCGAAGATCTGTGGTCGAAAGTCCATAAAACAGTTTTTCCAACAAAATTATGTGTTCACATAATTCCTTTTCCATTTTTTCAGTGAATACGGGTTTGAACCTGCCGTGGTTTACAAGTGGAGTGAGCTGTCGACGCTTTAATTGTGCTTGTAAGGTGGTTCTTGAAATACTAAAAACCACACTAGCTTTTTTAATTGACATCTCTTTATTTTGAATCTCTTCTAAGGCACCACCAATGGCATCTTCTGAGGATGATCCTTTTTGGGTTTTGCGCACGTAGTTACACACCATTTTTCCTCTGCACTATATAAAATATATTTATAAGAACTTTTTATACTACAGTAAATATAAAAAATTAAATCTTGAAAAGCATAACGCGGTGTTAAGCAAATTTAAAATATTATAAAACAACACGCAAAATTTAAAAAATTTTAATATTTACCTTAATTTTAGTAATTTTCAGCTAAATGCTTAAGGACACAATACGTGCTAATAGACATGTACACTACACTGATCATTGTCGTGCTATGATGCCGGTTGCTCGACATATTTCTAGAAACGCACTTGCCCCCTATGATTCACTTGCCCCACTCCCCCCTATTTAATTCTTATTAACAAAGCATAAAATAAATATACCTATAATATTCAGATACACAATAAAATGTTATAGAACTCACAAGGATATCAACATTTAACAATGACAGAAATATTTTGCTAATACAGTTGTTGGTCAAATTAGAGAATCATAAAAGCATAATAGAGCGACGATGCTACTCGATATTAAACAACAAATATTCATCAACAGAATAAAATGCATGGTCAGTTAAAAGGTTTTTGCACTTCTCGAAACATTTTCAAATTCTCAATACAACTAACACTCAATGGCAAGTGGTTATACATTTCATTGCCCATATAAATAATGAAGTCCTTTATGTAACTAAAGTGAGGAATAGGCAAACATAAATCATGTTCCTGGCATGTTTGATAAGTTCTGGCATTTGGGGAAAACAAGAATGAATTAGATGTTTGTGAACAATTCACACTCTTTCCAAAACAAAAAGAGTTGGTAGGGTGAGGATTTTATTTTCAATCAATAGTTGTTTGCAATGAATATGTGGATGTACCAGACACAATGACCGAACAGCTCTTTTTGGTAGAACAAAAGAGGATTGAAAAAGATATTGGGTCCAGAAACTCCAGAATGGAACGCAGTATCTTAAATGTGATTCCACCAAGGCCTGAATAACTAGCCTGTGCAATAATGGGACCGAGTTCCTTTGCAGTGGAATTTGAAGATATTTTCTATATCGAAGGAGACACCTTAACATTTACCATTGAAGTTAAACATGTAATCGAAACCAATAACACCAGACCGATCTTTACCAAATCTTATAGGTACCCACAAATCCACAAAGAAGAAGTGAAAACACAGGTAGGAAAAATGTTAGACCAAGGCATCATACGACATTCAACATCACCCTGGTCTTCACCTGTTTGGGTTGTACCTAAGAAATTGGATTCCCTCCATTTTCCCATCCACCTGATCCGGTTGGTTTCGTCCCACCCACCCAAACAACATAATCCTACAATTCGCCAACACACCGCGATTTCCTCCATCGCCCCCAGAAAAAACTGGATCATATACAGACTCCAAACCCACCTCACCCAACTCCATAGTTGGATAGACCAATGGCATCTTCAGGGAAATCCATAAAAGATCAAGGCTATTTTTTTTAAACGTAGATCTACTCCTCCGCCTCAACTCTGTCGGAAAACCACAGACCTCTTCTGGTCCAATCAAGCCAAATACCTAGGAGTAAACTTCGACCAACTGGGTCTCCAAATATCATATAAGCCCAAACGTCAATTTCGCCTCGGCTATTTTCTCCTTAACTTCCAAAGCTGACGTTCCCAAAAAACTAAAATCAGGATCTACTACACCTTCCTGACAAACACCTCCCCAACCTGGGCCGATATCCACCCACGCCTCCTACAACGTTTCGAGGCCGTCGAGAACATTGCCTTTCGTATAATCCTGAAAGCTCCTTGATACGCAAGAATCTCAGTGATCCTCCGGAACCTATACCTACTCACAACACTGCAAGAGTTCTTAAAAAAGACTGAACAAATACCTAGCCACCGCCCTCAATCACGCCAATATATTAAGTCAATTAAGTCTATCAAATCCCGGTGTCTATCTCCGCCGTGACTAGCCGCCACAGCTCCATAGCCTTATCAACTCATCACAACTAGTCCTAAGTCCTACGGAAAAAGGAATAAGGTATAGTTTTCGAGCATAGAATTAATATGTTTAAAAAATGCTTTTAGTGCATTCCTACTTTTTGCTTGTAATTAATTTCGGACAGGCACAGCGCGAATGAGCAAAAAAAGACTTGTGTCTAAAAGACGGTAGTGTACCACTGAAGATTGAACGATCGCCAATGTTTAGTTATTTCCAATTCTATAAACAATACAGATATTTTCCAAATTCTTCCAAAGCAGTGCGTGTGGTGGTGAACTTACTAGAATTTTTCAGAGATTGGGTACACTCAATGAGTAAGCAAATGTGACTTTAGTAAGTGTCCAATATTATTGAGCAGCATGCCACAAAAAAACAAACCCTATGATACTCAAGTAGCGCATTGCGACGAAGGTGTTTAGTGGATATTTTTCTTAAAGCTTTGTAAGTTGTAAGTGTTCGAGAAGGAGGAGCTTTGGGAGTTGATTCTAGGTGTCTGCAGATGTATTCGATATTCATGAGGCGCATTTGCCTGTCGAGTAAATCTTGCATGTATAGCTCTATACTTGGGTTACCGAACAGATGGAGTGGTCACGTGATCGTTCTGCGCCGGAGGTGTGGCCTAGAGCCTCGATAGGGTTCATGACTTGGGGTTTTATTTAATTTTATTAGTCGAGCGGCTTTAGATCGTTTTGGTTGAATTTTCTGCTATTCGAATATTTGAATCTTCGCAATACTGAAAAGTTAAGATTGTGTTTATTTTTTTGTTAATTTGTTAATTTGTTTGTTAACAAATTAACATATTGGATTATTTAATAATCGATCAAATATGAAATTACCATATTAAATTAATATATTGGATTTTCCATTCATCAAAAAGAAAAACAAAAATGTTGCTTTTTTAAATAATGTTACCTAGGTAAAAACTAATTTTAATTTTTTACATAATTATAAACATAATGTGTAAAAAATGTAGTATTTGTTCCTTTTTTAAATAAGGAACAAATATATACTTATATTCAATCTATAAATTTAAATCTCACAGGTCTACCAGCGCAGCCCCTAACTTGTTATTCCTTCTTTCATTTTAAAACACATATTTAAAAAAAGATAAAGGCTACTTAAGTAATTCTCAAAACCAGATTATGATCATAAAATTATATTTTATAATGGCCGGGTTCATCAGAAAAAAGCGCTCGATTGTTGCTCAGGTATGACAATTTTTATTGGTTACTTATTATAGGCAAAACTTCCAGCGCTCAGGTAGCGCTCGGTTCTGATGAACCTCGCCAATTACACTCTAAATGTTTGACCTGGCACGATTACTTAAAAGGATTACCTATCCCTTTTCGGTAAACCCCAATATATTAACATAACTTTGCATAACAAAATACTTAAAAGGGATTATTATATCATTACCTGGCACAACCTCAAAATCGGTTTGGACCCATTTTACAGGCGACCGTATTATATTTAAAAAAAAAAGCTGCTTACAAAGCAAAGCTGTACGGTAAAATAATTTAAAATAAGTAGGCATAATTCTCCTCGTCTAAATCTGTTAAGGTTGCATCGATGGGCGGGCCTATATTTCGCGCACATCATTTACTCTATCTGTTCGGTAATCCGACTATAGGTGGAATGTTATGGGCCAGTTCGCAAGAACATTTACCGTGATGGTCGATATCGATGAAACAGAATGAGGTCCGCCACCTTCCTTGTATGCGCCAAACTGTCAAGCCTCTAGTCTCTGGATATCCTATAAGGCGTATGGCTTTCTTCTGGATGGAATCATACAGCTTCAATGTGTGTTTGCGTGCAGAGCTCTATATCTGAAAGTAATACTCATTGCATTAAAAGCGGTTGCGGCGAATATAGTCTTTCATTTTAAAAAGAGTCATAATAAGGCTTGGGGCTTCAGAGGCAGCCTTCTTTGTAAACTACAGGAGCTTGAATCTTAGCTGCATTAAACTCAAAAGACGATTAAGGTCGGCATTAATAGTTGCTAGCTGGCGATCTGGTCGGAAGACGTCAATGAATTGTCATCAGTGAAGCTGTAAATAGCATTAGAAGTCATATCGAAAAGGTCGTTGATATATAAGAGGAAAAGGGTAGAGGATAAAAAATGCATTCCTGAGGGACACCAGCATTACTTTGAAACCTCTGCGAGGTGTGTCTATCAACGACAATCTGGATTAATCGGTTTTTGACGAAGCTTCCAAGCACAGCAACGAGAGTTAAAGGGAAACCATAAGAATACAGTTTGTTTAAGAGGTTTTCATGCCAGATTGCCCTGTCGGTGGACTCCAGGTATTTCAAAATTTTACTTGATTAAAGCAATCATATTGTAACTGATGGGCACAGCCTTTTTTTCCTTTTTTTGGTATCGGTTGGATCTGCGCAAGCTTCCAGTCTCTAGGGAAGAGATCTCTTCTGTATGAAAGAGGAAACAGATTGCACAAGGGTGATATCAGCATGACCGCACACCTTTTTAATATTATTGGCGGTATTCCATTAGGGCCGAAAACCTTGTTAGTGTTCAAGCCTTTTAGAACCTTTTTAAGTTCTCTGTGACGGAAGACTATCTCTGAAGAAGCTTTGCTTGGCAAAGTCGATGATGTTTTGCCTTGTAGGGCTACGGTAGAGATTTATGCGAACATTGCGGTCATTGCAATGAAACCATTTCCCCTAGTCAATTGTGGATTTTTAAATCTACAGAAACCTTGACCAACTGCTTTTGCTACAGACCAGAAAGATCTTAATTCATTTGGGCAATTAGGAAGTTTGTTCTTCACTCTGTTATTATATTTCTCTTAACAGGTATCGATCGTCTGCGTGTACGCATTTCTCAAGGCAACACAGTTGACACGATTTGCAGGGCCTGGCGCCATTTGCGATAAGCAGCATTTTTGTTGTTAACTGCCATGCTTGCAATAGTGTAATGGTGTCTCCAACATTCAATTATTTACTGGCGTGCAAGTCGTTCTTTGCTTTTAATATAGTTCACTAATTTCTAACTCCGATATTTCTACTTCATACGTTAACATTTTTGTTCGTTCCAATCCGATTTGATTTTTAGTTTTTATAACTGTACATTTTTATTAAATTCCAAATTTATTCTCCTAATAGGTCACCCTATTTAGATCCACCATAGATATATTTTCCTTAGATTTCGGAAATCTTCTACAAACATCGTTTCGTAGTTCATATCTCTGTCTTTTATACATAAATATCTTGAAAATACGATACTTTATAAGTAAAGCAGTAAATTATTCTCATTAATTTCGAATAATTTCTAAACAGCTTTATAAAAATCCGAAAAATCCTTGCATATTTGGCAAAAACCAGGCAATTATACTTCTCGGAGTAAAAATACGTATGCATTTATATTATACCTGAAAATAATCAATATGCAGGGTGTCATAAAAGTCTGGGCCGATACTTCAGGGGCGTGATATACACGTTTTTTTAAGACAAAAGTTTAAATATATTTTTTTCCTAAATCGCCTCCTTAGGAAAAGACGATAATTTAAAGATAACGCTGATAAAGTGATGTTTTGCTTATATTTCTTGAATTAACCGTCACATAAAGTTGCCTATGAAAACTGAATCCAAATTTATAAAAATCGATGGGATTTGGTACTTGACAGGTGTCACAGCAAAAAGGAAATTGTTAAATATTAATAAATCCCACTGTAAGAATAACATGCTACATTTAGATAATTTCCTTCTAAGTTCTGCACTAAAGTTTATATATTATAGTTTTTATTTTTTCAGGCTGGAGTAGCAATGGATGCTCATTTACTCTTGGGTAAATTACATTATGCCTGTGGCCAGTATGGAGATGCTCTTCAAAACTATAAATTGGCAGATTTGCAAAATTTATCTGAGAAAAAATTGCCTCTGTAAGTAGCATAATTTTCAATAGTTTTGAAATTGCAATTTTGTATTGTTATTTTTTATTTATATCTTAATTGTGGTATGAAGCTTTATTTTTCTTTCTATATTCACTTACTTTTACTGTAGGCGCACAACAATTTCACTGCCGGTTAGTTTTAGGCAATTGGCTTTTTTTATATTATCAATATCTTTCTAGGTTCATACCAGATCTATTCAGTTCAGGTAGCTTGCAGGTTCAGCCCATAATAAATGAAAAAAGGTAAAAAATAACAAAGTATTTTTTTCATTCAGAAAAAATTCTTCAATTAATAAAAAAGTTCTACCGATATTCAAATATGTGCGATAAAAATTGAAAAAAAAATTAATAAAATGTTTAATCAATATGACGATTTTGTTAACTATCAAATCTTTTCTTAGAAGATTTGATTCTCCTCTTACCAGCAGGCTTAAGCCAGAATTAGGAACTTAAAATTCTTTCCATTAATTTCTTTTGGTCACTTACTAAACCGCTTTTTCTTTTTGCTATTTTCTTGACACTTGTATTACAGCATTACTATCTGCAGTTTTTCATCTAACGAATAATTCATTATAAGAAACTAATATAAAATCTAGTAATAGGTCGAAACTTCTTTAATTAAATAATACATACCTCAAAATGGTCTAGGCACAAGGAAAAAAATTCGTTTTTTTTAGACGAAAAATTTGTTTTCCAAGATAAATTATGTTTATTATTTGTTGGACGTTCCTTTGAATATATTTTATTATACTAATTTTTTCCTGTTGATATCAAATAAATACTTTAAGGCCTTCAAGATATATTTGGTAAACTCAAAAATGTATTCAATACAGTTTCCGCTGCTAGTGTAGTGGGAATTTGTTTTGAATTTGAGCAACATAGTCAATATTCAAAGGTAACATCTTAATTATGAACCAGAGTTACGAGCTGTTGGTATGATACGGGGTGGAATGAACATCCGCGACATAGCAAAAGCTGTATATTCTACCAAGAGCACTTTAGGAAGGTTGTGGCAGAGATTTGAAGAGACTGGTGATGTGAGAGAAAGACGTACTAATCCAATAAGACTAACAGTACCTGTACATGATAGGTTTATTCGTCTTCAAGCATTACGCAACCCTAACAACAAGCTAAGAGCTTCAAAATGTTGCTTCAAACAAAGGAACAGGTTACATGAAAACAATATTTACGTCAGACGTCCTGTTAAAGCTCTAGTACTATTCCTTGGAAATCGCGGAAGGAGATTAGGATGGGCCGAAGAACATCAGAATTGGCTAGAGCGTGAATGGACATACATTTTTTTTACCGATAAATGAAAGTTTGGTTTATGTTCTTTTATAGTTCCCCACACCATTTTCATTGGATTGAATACGCAGTAATACGGTGGCAATCTTAATACTGTATGCCCATGTGATCTGCCAATATTGTCAACTACGTATTCGCTTTTTAAATTATGTCTCCTAATGATGGTTAATAAATCTTTATTATGAGTATCTTTTCTGGGATTTCCATACTTTTAATTCTCATTGAATTTAGTATACCTGTTTTTTAGTCGCTGTATTAGGAATTTTGCTCAGGATTCTGGAGTGGTATGATGCGTTATCCATTACAATAATTGAATTTTCTGGAATATTAGGCAGAAGCTGTTCAGAAAACCACTTTTAAAACAAATCCGCAGTCATGTCTTTTTCCCCTGAAACATGGAGTATGTAAGACGCATTTTTTTTTATTATCTACTCAACCATATTTTAACACATCAGGAGTATCAAACCAAGTCTTATCCAAATAAATAATGTTTTGATTTGATTCTGTATATGTTTTTATACTCCTTAAATACTCTTGTCGTAAATCAACTATATGCCGAGATTTCATAATCACCATTCTATTGTCCAACTTTTTGTGTCTAAATCCACACTCTATTAAAATGCCTCGAAGTGTCTCCAAACTTTTGTATGAATAGTCGGGATACATACTTAATTTCTCATGAACCATTTCTGATTTTTCCACTAAATTTGCTTTGTAAAAATCGTAAACGATTCGCTAAATAACATCTTTAGTTGAATCGTCAACTTTACGGAACTTTTGGTTAATTTTTTTCCGTTTTAAGGAATGATCTACATCTCCCGCTTTACTAAAACGATATATTGTTGACATCGGAATTAAAGTTAATTGTTCAATGCGTCTTAAAATAAATCTCTCTGACTGATCAGAATTTTCTCGTTTTAAACATTGAAACATGTTTAAAGTTATTCTTTGGCATTGCACATGGAGATCTTTCTGTTCAAACTCAAAACTGTCCGCAATTTCACTACTGCAAGTGTTCAATCCAGCCCCTTCTGACCAAGGTTTATCCTCCTCCTCCACCTTAAATAGTTGCCAAAAAGCCATTATAGTAAGTCAGTACACTTAATAACAACAACAAACAAATATAAAACTTTTAAAACCAGCCGTTTACCACTGAAACATGGAGTTACACAAAGCTCCGTTCTGGGGCCTATTTTATTCTTGATTTACGTCAACGATCTCCCTATTTGCGATACTGGCTCTGTATTTTATCTCTACGCGGATGACACAACTTCTTTAATTGCTGATGCTCGTGAAACGAATATTTCAGAAGATTTTTTAATGAACAACCTTTTTACTCATTTGAGGAATTTCTTCACTCCACTGTAGCTTTTTAGAAGTATTGTGTTTTTTATGTTTATATTGTATTTCTGTTAAAGCTGCTTTGTATTTGTTAGTTTTACTTAATGCTTAATCCTTGATGTATTTTTACTTTGTAATGTTAATTGTAATGGTTTTTTTCTGTATCTTTACTTGTGTAAGAGTTTTTTTACTTTTTGGCATGAATAAATCAATAAAAATAAAAAGCGAACTTTAACAACAAGAATAAGTAACAATTAACAACGAAGTAATAAGAAACACTACGGGAAAACTGTAAAAAAACTGTGAAACTTAATATGTCGTTGTCAAAACTTTGACAGCTGTCATAGTTTTGAATCTACAGGGTCTTTTTAAAAATTTTAGATTTTCGAACACTCCTCGTATCTTTATTACTGTAGTATAACATAATGAAAAAGTAAAAAATGGTTTTGATAGAATTTTTTCCGTAGAATTTGATTCCGGCATACATTTTACTATTTTAATAATTTTTTTATTTATTTTAAGGTTTTTTATTTTTGAGAAAAAAATAAAATATAGTTTTCTTAAATAGAACACCCTGTATATTTATAGATCCTTAAATTGGCCATATTTTACCCTTTTCAAAAATATATAACACTATGCACTTTTTTTAAAAATAAGCAAATAAATAATGATTTTAGAAATTTAAATACAAATGTGATAGGTGCTTATAATCGTAATATAATCGTATATTTGTATCATAATACTTCAAAACTTTTAAATATTTTTCTAGCAAGTGTTGCTGTAGATCCGGATTTGGGTTGAGTGTCTCACCCACTTGGTTCCTGGTTGCTTGGTTGCCACCGGTTGGGTGAGGTGAGTTGAGGTGATATTTATTTTTGGAAGAAAAATTGCATATGTTATGTATGAAGGTAGCTTAACAGCTAATCGCTACTTGGAAATTCTTCACGCCAACCTATTCGAACTCTTGGATGATGTTGGTCTAGCTCAAGTTCAAAATATATATTTCCAGCAAGATGGAGCTCCAGCGTACAATGCGCGAGCTATGACAAACTGGCTGGATGAATATTTCCCCAATCATTGGATCCGGACAAATGGACTTGTTCGGTGGCCACCTAGGTCCCCTGACCTTTCGATTTTGGATTTTTTTATGAGGCTCAAAATAAGGTTTACAAAAGGCGATATGATTCAATTCAAAATATGCCTGGCGCTATAAAATATGCCTTTGAGAAGTCGCCCTATGATTATCCTGAAAGCCTTGGAAAGAATCCAAAAGCTATGGCGGCTGTGTATTAGAGAAAATGGGTTACAATTTGAGCAATGTTTATAATTTTATATATGTAGTGGCATTTCCTTAATAATTATTGTTAATTTATTTAATGTTTTATTCTAAGTTATAAGTTTCCTTCTTTTTTATGTAGAATTAGATATATGTATTTAATACAAATCGGTGTAATTTTGATTATAAGCACCTAATTTTTATAAATTTTATTATTAATTCATGGCCTACTATATAAAAATTTGTATTTAAATTTCTAAAATCGTTATTTATTTGCTTATTTTTGAAAAAAAGTGCATAGTGTTATATATTTTTAAAAAGGGTAAAATACGACCAATTTAAAGTCCATTAAAAAAAAACTATGTTTTATTTTTTTTCTCAAAAATAAAAAACCTCAAAAACAATAAATTGGATGCTGGAATCAAATTATACGGAAAAAATCCTATCAAAACCAAGTTTTACTTTTTCAATATGTTATACAGTAACAAAGATACGAGGAGTGTTAGAAAATCTAAAATTTTTCAAAAGACCCTGTAGATTAAAAACTATTAAAGCTATCAAAGTTTTGACAACGGCATATTAAGTTTCACAAAAGAGTACCAAACTGTCGCGAAAACCGCTAGTTTAAGTTTCTATCTCCACGCATAAGCGAGATACCCCATAAAACGCACGAAAATGGGACACCCTGTACACAGGACTGTTGGAGTAATAGGTTGGGAGGCTATTGCCTTCCACCCATTCTCTCTGTTCTAGGCAATATGACTACTGCGCGTTATGTTGATGAAGTCCTACAAACCATTTTACTGCCTAGACGTATACAGGAATGCATTTAGCTGCAGGGTCGCCAATAGAGATGGGCTGCTATTTCAAATGCTGCTAATTTGTAAATGCTATTCGATAGTTACCCTGATTTTCAGTTCTGAAAAAAACTGTTACTGAAGCGGTCGAGTAACACAGTGTGAACTCATCGCGGTTGGGTTAGGTTGGGTTCACAGTTAACAATTTTCAAATCGAATTGTTTCCTTTGAAAAGTTACCAGCGGAGTTTGAGTAACGCGTTTTAAAAATTGCTGTATTTTTATTTATATTATAGATTTTTTTCAACGACGAAAACTGCAGTACAAAGCTATTTAATTCATGAATATTTTAAATATAGCTTAAATTCTAATGCTTTTTTAAAATGATTTTGACCGCTATTTTTTTTGAAACTTCCAATGCTTTTAAGACTGTAAATTACCAAAAACATACAAATTTTTTGTGTTTTTAGTAAGTATGATTTAAAAAATCAATATACCGGGTGGTGCGTCGCCGAGCGGAATATAGAAAATCCCATGTAAATTTTAAGGGGGTCAATTATTGGCTTCCCTGTACATTTTACAGAAAAAATGTAGGATAACTTTTTGAAGAGACCAATCTGGCAAGCCCTCGTGCAAAGTCTCAAAAAATTTGAATAAGCGAATCTTGAATTATTCAAATAAATGTAATTGCAAAATTACCAAATTTTCGGTTCAGGTAAAACCAGACACCAGCCACCAGCAAACAATTTGTTATAAAGCTTTGTCAAATCTAACGTACAGCCGAATACAAGAAATGTTTTTTTTTTCGTTTTATCAATCTCACAACCATACATTTAAAGTAAGACACGTACATTACTTTTTTATCTAAACTTTTATTTAATATAACGATGAAGTTAAACCAATAACAATTAGTATTATTATTATTAAAAAAATAATTTTATCATGCTTAGAATTTAATTAAACCAATAGCAGTAACTGAAATATTTTCAATTTATTTTCCCATCAAGCCTATCTGGTCCATTTCAACCATTAAACCTATTGTTAGTAAATTCGAGTCCAAATACATTGCAATAAATAATTGTAAATGTTTAACTCAGAAGATTGAAAATAGACCCGAAAAAAGAGAGAACAGAACAGAACTCTTAATATTTTACTAAGTGTGGCAAAATAAAATAAAATACAATAACTTTTTTAAAAATAATAGAAAATTACATAAAAACATCAATTAATCAAATGTTCAAACAACCCCCCATTAACAGCTAAACAATAACCTAACCGATCATAAAATTCATTTCTAACGTTACTAAGTTGATATTGGGAAATTTTATTACATTCTAACGAAATAGCATTTTGTAAGTGGTTTAGATTCTCAAACTTTACACTTTTTAAATCATTCGGTGAAAGATTAGGTGATCTGGCTGGCCAAAGTATCCAGTACCGTGGACCAATAATATTGCCATTAAAAGCATTTTTCAAGCAGAGAGTGCTTGGAAAATGCTTTTAAAAAATTGTGGAATGCTTAAAAAAACCATACGGGCATTATGGGCCGGGCAACCATCCATTTGGTACCAGATCATTTAATCTTCCTGAACAACTTCTTCCAAGGCGGGTCCAATTCATCGCCAAAACAAATATTTCTTAAAAAATTCTTATCATTATTTGCTCTTTCCATCATTTCAAAATAAAATGCCATTCTTCGCTTTTCATCTCCTTCCTGCAGCTCTTGATGTTTTTCGAATTTATACGAATAATATTTGTGTTTTTTTAAAGTCCGCAATACCGTTGTATGATGTTTATTTACCGCTTGCCCAAGAACCCTCGTACTAACCATCTTGTTTTTCTCCACACTCAGTAGAATATTAAGATCTCTGTTCTCTCTTTCTTCGGCTCTATTTTCGATATCCTGAGTTGAACATTTACAATTATTTATTACGGTACCTTTGGACTCGAACTTATTGACAATACGTTTAATAGTTGAAATGGACGGAATGGGCTTGGTGGGGAAATAAACTGAAAACATTTCAGATACTGCTCTAAAACTGTTTCCCGCATAATGCCACTTAATTATGGTTATTTTTTCGTCGATTGAATAATTCATACTTGTTTTCAAATATCGACTGTCACTGATTTATTGACACTTTTGCTCACGTCAGTGACAATATTCATTTTACTGGTGCCCGTTTGGTTTTACCTGAACCGAAAATTTGCTAATTTTGCAATTATATTTAATTAAATAATTCAAGATTCGCTTATTAAAATTTTTTGAAACTTTGCACAAGGGTTTGCCAGATTGGTCTCTTCAAAAAGTTATCTTACATTTTTGCTATAAAATGTACAGGGAAGCCAATAATTGACTCCCTTAAAATTTACATGAGTTTTCCTATGTTGCGCTCGGCGACGCACCACCTGGTATATAATTGTAATGTGAATATAATATAATATAGGTATATTGCAAATAAGCTTGCTAATAAAAAAAACATTTATATTTTCAGAAATTTAAAAAACTTAACCTTAATGTTTTAATATAGGTATAAATTATGATACCTACAGTTGTGGCACAGCATAAAGAAACCAGCAGTCGCACTTCAATAAAAATACATTGGCTTGAATAAGCGAGTTCGGTGCATGTGTACTAACGCAGGCGAGGCATTTTTGCTTATAGTAGGGATGCCGCTGACACTCGCTACGGTCCACGCGGCTTTTGCCTTGGCTAGAGCCGGACTTAAACATTTTTTTAGATGTTATTATCTTGTAAAATAAAAATACCTACATAGTACAAATATTGATTTTTTAATATAAATAAAGTTCATACATTAACAAAATATTTAAACAAAAATAAACATCGCATTTCTACATCTAACAACGACGATATAGAATAATACGTGCAGGAAGTTAATTAGGTATGTACCATAAATTTAAGAGACCATTCTTTGAGTAATTTTAAAACAAAAAGTTCATATAAACATATGTCCAGAAATTCTTCGTTCTCAATATACAGGGTGTTAAAATTTAACAACAACTAAAATATATGCCACTGACTTTTGTGCAATTTTTATTATGTTCTGTGGATTATAAAAATAAAACTTTTCTGTGTCTTGAATTTTTTTCGTATCTTGCTTAGTTAATAATAAATTCCAAATGAAACTTTTCCCCAAATTCCTTGTGTGATCCAAGGATATGCAATTAAGTGGACTTTTTTTTTCTCGAAAAATAAGCGAGATACGAAAAAGTTGTATTTGTATTTGAGTAAATCAAATAACATATTAAAAATGGCACAAAATTGAGGTGCCCCAATTTTTTTGCCACAAATATTTCTTCAGGTCCCGTTCGAGATTACACTGGACCTAATAAATTTAATCATGTTAGGGGTAAATTAGCTCCTTAATGTTATAAATAACACCGCCATAGAACTTGCGGACCTATGTTCATATGAACTTTTTGTCTTAAAATTACTCAAACAATCGCCTGTTAAATAATTTATGGTACATACTTAATTAACACCCTGTATAGTAACGCTTTTAGATTAACATCTGACTACATAGTAGTTTAAGGATAACTAATTATACAAATAAAGTAATATATCAAAACAAATAGAAACTCTTAGGCCAATAAATAAAGACAAATAGTTGGCAACAATTCAAAACAATTCTAACATCTGCGAATTTTTGTTATATTATTAAGTACCAACTAAAGTAAAAGTATACAATTTTGCAACTCTTTTAAATATGGCAACACTGTTAAAATGGCAGAAATATAAATTATGTCCTTAAAAATCCAAAAAAAAAAAATTACATTGCTGCAACTTTAATTGATGCTTAATTATGTTATTTAAGCCATACAGCCAAATTTGCAGCTATTAAAAACTTTGGCAAAGTCAATTATTTTGCTTCATTAATTTATTAATTTATTTAATTTTTGACATACCTCTCTTTTAATACAAAAGTTTTTATAAAAAACGCTACGCTTTGTAAAAATGCTATTAAAATAGTCACTAAGTACGGCGCTGAACTAGGCGATACACCTATGAACACAGTTCGATAAACAGTGAGCTCGGCATCCGGAGAACATGGCTGCGGCATGGCTAAGGATGCTATTAGTTCGCTTACATTTTCGAGCGGAGTGAGACTGCTGGTTTCTTTATGCTGTGGTCACAGCATAAAGAAACCAGCAGTCGCACTTCAATAAAAATACATTGACTTGAATAAGCGAGTTCGGTGCATGTGTACTAACGCAGGCGAGGCATTTTTGCTTATGGTAGGGATGCCGCTGACACTCGCTACGGTCCACGCGGCTTTTGCCTTGGCTAGAGCCGGACTTAAACATTTTTTTAGATGTTATTATCTTGTAAAATAAAAATACCTACATAGTACAAATATTGATTTTTTAATATAAATAAAGTTCATACATTAACAAAATATTTAAACAAAAATAAACATCGCATTTCTACATCTATAACAACGACGATATAGAAGAAAACATGCAGAAAGTTAATTAGGTATGTACCATAAATTTAGAGACCATTCTTTGAGTAATTTTAAAACAAAAAGTTCATATAAACATATGTCCAGAAATTCTTCGTTCTCAATATACAGGGTGTTAAAATTTAACAACAACTAAAATATATGCCACTGACTTTTGCGCAATTTTTATTATGTTCTGTGGATTATACAAACAAAACTTTTTTGTCTCTTAAATTTTTTTCGTATCTTGCTTAGTTAATAATAAATTCCAAATTAAACTTTTCCCCAAATTCCTTGTGTGATCCAGGGATATGCAATTAAGTGGACTTTTTTTTTCTCGAAAAATAAGCGAGATACGAAAAAGTTGTATTTGTATTTGAGTAAATCAAATAACATATTAAAAATGGCACAAAATTTCAGGTGCCCCAATTTTTTTGCCACAAATATTTCTTCAGGTCCCGTTCGAGATTACACTGAACCTAATAAATTTAATCATATTAGGGGTAAATTAGCTCCTTAATGTTATAAATAACACCGCCAGAGAACTTGCGGACCTATGTTCATATGAACTTTTTGTCTTAAAATTACTCAAACAATCGCCTGTTAAATAATTTATGGTACATACTTAATTAACACCCTGTATAGTAACGCTTTTAGATTAACATCTGACTACATAGTAGTTTAAGGATAACTAATTATACAAATAAAGTAATATTTCAAAACAAATAGAAACTCTTAGGCCAATAAATATAGATAAATAGTTGGCAACAATTCAAAACAATTCTAACATCTGCGAATTTTTGTTATATTATTAAGTACCAACTAAAGTAAAAGTATACAATTTTGCAACTCTTTTAAATATAGCAACACTGTTAAAATGGCAGAAATATAAATAATGTCCTTAAAAATCAAAAAAAAAAAAAATTACATTGCTGCAACTTTAATTGATGCTTAATTATGTTATTTAAGCCATACAGCCAAATTTGCAGCTATTAAAAACTTTGGCAAAGTCAATTATTTTGCTTCATTAATAATTTTTGACATACCCCTCTTTTAATACAAAAGTTTTTATAAAAAACGCTACGCTTTGTAAAAATGCTATTAAAATAGTCACTAAGTACGGAGCTGAACTAGGCGATACACCTATGAACACAGTTCGATAAACAGTGAGCTCGGCATCCGGAGAACATGGCTGCAGCATGGCTAAGGATGCTATAAGTTCGCTTACATTTTCGAGCGGAGTGAGACTGCTGGTTTCTTTATGCTGTGCTGTGGTTGTGGTCACATAAATAGCACACTTAGCCTTTTCATATATTACTTACAAAAAACAAATTCCTGACTGATAAGAAAATATTTAAGCAGTTAATCTCCGCCTAATATGCAAGACTTTATGTTTATTTTAAAAATATATGCACATACAGAATTTCATTCCAATATTAACGTTTTAAGGCTGGACACATAAATAGCACACCTTTCATTCTTATTAAATATATCGAGTGTTAATTAGTAAGTATTATTTTAACTTTTAAATTTTTGAATATTGTCAAGAGTAGTTTTGTTTTTAGTGGGTAGAAAGAAACATTGTGGACCAAATAGGAGAGCTCTTATTATAGAAAAGAAAAATTAAGGCTTTTCTATTTCTGCTATAGCAAAAGATTTAAATTGCTCTAGGAAAATGGTTTATAATGCTCTGGCTCTCTATGAGACCACTCAAAGCACAATGAACAAGAAAATATTAACAAGGCCTCGAAAAACCACGTATAACATGGATAAAATTATTATTAGAATAAGCAAGGGTAATCCATTTTTAAGTTCCGCCCAAATAAAACGTGAAATAGCAGACCAATATGGCGTCAATATTTCTGCAAGAACAATAAGAAGAAGATTATGTGAAAAAGATCTCAAAGGTTGTGTAGCTAGGAAAAAACCACTTGTTTCAAAAAGAAATATTAAAAAAAGATTGGCATTTGCTAAACAACATATAAATAAGGACATTAATTTTTGGAAAACCATATTATGGAGCGATGAAACCAAGATTAATAGATTTGGAAATGATAGAAAATGCTATGTTAGACGTCCTCCCAATCGTGCCTTAAACCCTAGGTACACAATTAAAACTGTTAAGCATGGAGGAGGATCAATTATGATATGGGGAGCAATGTCATGGCATGGTGTTGGACCTATTCATCGTATAGAGGGAATAATGGACCAATACAAGTATAGGGAGATTTTGCAGAATGTTATGGAACCATACATGGAGCATTTTATGCCAATTACATGTAAGTTCATGCACGATAATGATCCAAAACATTCTGCAAAATCAATAAAACGATGGTTTACTAAAAATGTGGTAGATGTTTTGGAATGGCCGCCACAAAGCCCAGACCTGAACCCTCTGGAAAATTTGTGGGAACACGTTAAAACCAAAATTAAGGTATTAAATCTCTCAAATCTGGATGAACTATGGCAAAACTTCCAAGAGGTTTGGAACAGTATTCCGGCAAGCGTGTGTGCAAAATTGGTGGAGTCAATACCCAAGCGATTAAGTGAAGTTATAAAAAATAAAGGATACCCAACAAAATATTAAATTGGTTTTGGTGAAAGTAAATATTTTTTAAGTGTGCTATTTAAATGGCCAGCATTTCTTTAGTTTTTTTGTTATGTTTCTTATATATTTAAAATACTCTTTTAATTTTAATTAAATACAACTCTTTGTAGAACATCTAAGCTAAATATATTAGAAAAAAAATAGAAAATGGTATTTAATATTTTTTATCGCAATTTAAAAAAGTGTGCTATTTATACGACCATAACTGTATATTATAACTATATAATATAGGTATCATAATTGTGTCAAATGGGTACTGTTTGCTGGTAAGAAAATGAAACTAATATTTTCTTCCTTGCATTTTTTATTACAGCCCCTGACTGACTTGCTAGATTGTCCGCAATGATAGTTTTTGGGCCATCTAGACGTCTATAATAAGGAACAATGATCTTGAAGAACCAATCCTCAAACTTTGATCGAACCACCCAGACTTGCTGCGGTTGGAAATACAACCTTCAGGGCCACTTTGAGTCCAAGTGGACCACAAATTTTCAGTTTTGTAGACAACGTATTGAGGTAACAAAAGTCCAGCCGCTGTTACAGAGAACATGACTAAGTGGGAAGACTTGGTGGAATTATAAACTTTCTCTGCATGCTTCATAGTTCTTCGTATAACAACTTTAGGCATTCCGGGATCATCAACAACATGTGTTTCGTCATAGTTTATGAAATTCTCTGGTGGTACGTCTTTGAGAGAAACTTCCAATTTATCAAAATATTCATATAAAACTTTTCTTGATACGCCTGCCCTAGATCTTTTTATATTTTCAGCTAAACGAACCTTAATACATCTTTATGCCTTGTAAGAAAGTCCGTGCACCAATCTTTTTCAGGCATGTTATTAGAAAACTTGGTCACCTGTTTGCCGGCTCGATCCAAGTAGTTTTTAACTAATAATTTTATATCCTTCTTCTCATATGGATAGCCTCATTCTGCCGCCGTAACAAAAGCTGCTACAATGGCATTTTCTTCTCTTTTACTTAAAACAGGATGTCCCCCAAACTTTTTCTGGTGTTTATTCTTAATCTTCTTCCATAGGGTCACCAAAGGAATGTTATATGTTTGAGAAGCCTCGGAATAGGACATCCTATCTCTAATTGCGGCTAGAGCACTTTCTAGGTTGTCATTTGTATAATTCACATATCGCCGTCTGCCAATTTTCTTCTTATATTTCTGTGGTATGATTTTTCAAGTCACCCTAAAAATATAACCAAAAGTAAAAAATAAAAAAAAAAAATGTGGAATATTTTTTTAAAACAAAACTGTGATAACATCTTCAAAAAAAAACTATTTTTTCCATCTAATATTAAAAATTCATACCTTTGACTGAATTCCAACTATGGCTCAGAAGTAAAAGTTTCACAAAATCAACAATTTTTATGAGATACTTTGACCTACGGCTACGGCACACTAATTCAGAATGGCGCGACAAGTTTTAGCCTAAAAGCACAGCATAAAGAAACCAGCAGTCTCACTCCGCTCGAAAATGTAAGCGAACTAATAGCATCCTTAGCCATGCCGCAGCCATGTTCTCCGGATGCCGAGCTCACTGTTTATCGAACTGTGTTCATAGGTGTATCGCCTAGTTCAGCGCCGTACTTAGTGACTATTTTAATAGCATTTTTACAAAGCGTAGCGTTTTTTATAAAAACTTTTGTATTAAAAGAGAGGTATGTCAAAAATTAAATAAATTAATAAATTAATGAAGCAAAATAATTGACTTTGCCAAAGTTTTTAATAGCTGCAAATTTGGCTGTATGGCTTAAATAACATAATTAAGCATCAATTAAAGTTGCAGCAATGTAATTTTTTTTTTTTGGATTTTTAAGGACATAATTTATATTTCTGCCATTTTAACAGTGTTGCCATATTTAAAAGAGTTGCAAAATTGTATACTTTTACTTTATATTATATATTACTTTATTTGTATAATTAGTTATCCTTAAACTACTATGTAGTCAGATGTTAATCTAAAAGCGTTACTATACAGGGTGTTAATTAAGTATGTACCATAAATTATTTAACAGGCGATTGTTTGAGTAATTTTAAGACAAAAAGTTCATATGAACATAGGTCCGCAAGTTCTATGGCGGTGTTATTTATAACATTAAGGAGCTAATTTACCCCTAACATGATTAAATTTATTAGGTCCAGTGTAATCTCGAACGGGACCTGAAGAAATATTTGTGGCAAAAAAATTGGGGCACCTCAATTTTGTGCCATTTTTAATATGTTATTTGATTTACTCAAATACAAATACAACTTTTTCGTATCTCGCTTATTTTTCGAGAAAAAAAAAAGTCCACTTAATTGCATATCCTTGGATCACACAAGGAATTTGGGGAAAAGTTTCATTTGGAATTTATTATTAACTAAGCAAGATACGAAAAAAATTCAAGACACAGAAAAGTTTTATTTTTATAATCCACAGAACATAATAAAAATTGCACAAAAGTCAGTGGCATATATTTTAGTTGTTGTTAAATTTTAACACCCTGTATATTGAGAACGAAGAATTTCTGGACATATGTTTATATGAACTTTTTGTTTTAAAATTACTCAAAGAATGGTCTCTTAAATTTATGGTACATACCTAATTAACTTCCTGCACGTATTATTCTATATCGTCGTTGTTAGATGTAGAAATGCGATGTTTATTTTTGTTTAAATATTTTGTTAATGTATGAACTTTATTTATATTAAAAAATCAATATTTGTACTATGTAGGTATTTTTATTTTACAAGATAATAACATCTAAAAAAATGTTTAAGTCCGGCTCTAGCCAAGGCAAAAGCCGCGTGGACCGTAGCGAGTGTCAGCGGCATCCCTACTATAAGCAAAAATGCCTCGCCTGCGTTAGTACACATGCACCGAACTCGCTTATTCAAGCCAATGTATTTTTATTGAAGTGCGACTGCTGGTTTCTTTATGCTGTGCTAAAAGTAAACATGTACCAAGGTCAAATGCGCGGCAGTGCCTATACAGCGTGCTCCCGTGCATATGTGATAACTTAAATATCCGTCCGACCGCGTAAATTTTTTCACTTCACCCTCTGATTTCAAGTCACCCACTTTGACGCAAGTACCGTGGTAATCATTAGTTTATTAACGATTGACAAATTAGTTAAAAAGTTGTCAAAAAAACTCAAAAAAGTCAAGCGTTGTGCGCTCTTAAGTATTTTTTAAAATATGGTGTTTAATCTTAAGCAAAGAACGGAAGATATTCTTATTTACGGGGAAAGTGAAAGATGTGAAAGAAGAACGGCAGCATTGTTTAACGAAAGATATCCTAGTAGGCAATTAAATCATAAATATGTTTTAAAATTAATTGCTAAGTTTATGGAAACTGGTTCAGTTGCAACAAAACAAGAAGGTCATCGCCGTGTTTTGGATGAAGCTGCACCACTGGAAGTTTGGGCTGGTATTCTTGGAAATTCTATTATAGGACCATTATTTATTGAAGAAAGTCTAACCAGTAAACTCTACTTTAATCTGCTGATAGACACAATAGACCCCTTAGCAACATCTAGCTTAGAAAATCAAACTGATGCAGCAGGTAATATGATTCTGCAATAAAATTGAATACATTTTCAACAAGTTCGAGCTTCACCACACCCGACTTATCACCCGATTTATCACCTTCAGATTTTTTTTATGAGGGTATTTAAAATAAATTATTTTTAACCTAGTAATTTGGAAGATTCAAACAGAAGAATCACAGCTGCGTGTAGAGAAATACAGGCAGAAGTTTTTAGAGAGGAGTTTGAGAGCACACTTTATTACTGTTTGGAAAAAAATGGATAACATTTTGAACATTTTATAAATTAAGCTACTTTTTTTACTTTTTTATGTTCTATTTAATTACAAGAGTTATTACTTAAAAAAATAAATATCTTTACGGTTTTAATTAGTTTCTTATAAGGTATTCATAAAAAGATAAAGTATATGGTATCTTTGAAAAGGTAATTAAAATACCTTTAAAATG
Organism: Anthonomus grandis grandis; assembly: GCF_022605725.1. Lineage (NCBI taxonomy): Eukaryota > Metazoa > Arthropoda > Insecta > Coleoptera > Curculionidae > Anthonomus > Anthonomus grandis. The sequence goes on from NC_065562.1 coordinate 7,712,452, forward strand.
AGGTATCACTCCACCTCCCTTTCCATTTAAGATTTTAAAGGTTATGTCCGCCCCCGCCAGACGGCTGCTATAATTTGATTGTAAACTAACCTAATAATTAATTTTCTAATTGTATTAATTTAATTTTAATCTTAAATTAAATTAATCTATTTTATTAATCTTTTGATTTTGATTGCATTTTGCAAGGTATAATATATGTTAAGTGTTTTTTTCACATAATAATAAATTTATAATATATTTTCGTAGTTAAAATTTATTTATAACTTTTCTTATTATCATTATTTTCTGTAACTGAGTGACTGTATTTAAAATATGAAGGAAAAAAACTTGTTATTTTAAATTGCTTTATTTCAGGATCATTGGAGAACACACAACTAAAATAATTCGATTGTTTATGAATATCTGCTTATGATTTTTTGGCGCCCTGTAAACATTATTTTTCACATAAAATTTAAAATATCTCAAAAACCATTGACTTAAGGTATAGGATAAGGTATATATAAATTATATTTAGATTTTTCCTGCAGAATCCTAAAACGTATAAAGTTAGTGTTTACATTAACAAAGTTGCCATTTACTTCCGCTATAACCGCATATACCAAAACTCTCAGAATGTTTTAGTTGTATATTCTCCAATGATCGTGCCTCAATGCCAAATTTTTAATATTTTAGTATTCATTTAAGTTTTACTAGGTATATCCTTCGATGAAGTTTCCGGAAAAATACCCTGTATACAGACAATATTTTTTATTTCCAGGCGAAGTTTAAAAATAGTTGCGGAATCATATGCAATAAAAGGCCTCTGCTTACAAAAGGATACATCGGCTTCAAGCAAGTTTAAGAAAGCGGAGAAACAGGAAGAAATGGCCAGATGTTTTGACTTAGCCTCCGATTTGGGCCTATTGTATATGCAGAACTTGGATAAGGAAATAAATTCTACATCAATGACTGGCTCAGGAAATACAGGTAGGTCATAAAATTGTAAGAAACGCAAAATCTGCAAATACGTACTATAATTTTCCTTAATTTACTGTTTAGGTAGTCATTCTCCTTTACCACCTGGTCACCAAAAAGCATTAGGTGAAGTTCTGGAACAGGCTCTTCAAGCGGCTCCAGTGGTGCTTTTGCAGCATGGAAAGGCAGATCTTGCACTTGAAAGATATAGGTATGCTTTTAAAATACACGGGTACATTAGGGTAAGGTAATTTCAATTAGATGGTGCAATAGATTTATTATCAATATTTATAAAAATCAAATTAATCAAAAATAATATTTTTCCAATTTTTAAACAACTTACTTAATCCCCACTTTGCGCATTCTAGCTGTTGCTTTTTCTTATTTTTATTCGTAATGACCATTCCACTTTAATATTCTTGGTGGCAACGTCGCATATAATGTGTTGCGTCATTATTACCACTTGAAATGCCAGACAAGAAGCATGTAATTATTAATTATTATTTTCTATACCTTTTATAGAATTTTTGTATCTTTGAGTTTAGTAAGGAGAAGTAATTAATAAACAAACTGTACACAAATTCAACAAGTTGTATCCAATTTACCGGTTATCATAATTTTGAACTAGCTAAAAGCTACTGGACTGAATCAAGTAAAGAATATGTTTAGAATATTAAACTAAGCATATGGCGCAACCATAAAAAAATTATATAATACCCTGTCTACCCCACCCAATTAAAATAAGCAAATCACAAAAATTACAGTAATAGGAAATATCTCAGCAGAAATTGTTTGTATTTAGCCCCAAACTGCATATCAGAAAACGAGGCAAGATCAGCGGACAGGTCATTGTAATATTTGACAGCATTATATGAAAAACTTCTTTGAAATATGACCGTTCGGTCTCTCTCTCTGCACTGACTTAATCTGGGCTAGCGTTGGAGCTCTTGCCGGTCTAATGGTTGATTGTTTTAGGCGCCTATGTTTTTATTATTGGGTCGCATCAGAGTGCATCGAAGTTAACGGCACAGAATATATAGAGAAGTGGTGGTTGCATACAAACTGTCTTGTCTTGTTGACTTGATGGCTCTGCTGCAAGGCAATTGCCAGCCCAATTTGTGTGAGATCCTACTTTATCTGGCTCTGGACCATGTAGGAGTCTCAGGATACTTTGCTGCACTGTAACTCTTTAATAAGCACATATAACTTATGATTGGGCCTCTAGGCGTATTCTGTTTCTATCTATGGCTGTAAAATAGGAGGAATATTAGTGATACAACAAAGAGAATATATGACCACACCAATGCACTAAAACAAGCAATTAAGGCAGGACTATAGGATAATTCAAGGTAATTGGAAAGTTGAGCTTTAGATTTTAATCTGGTTAATGTTTATGAATCGCATGATTATCTCTATTGTTTCATCGTCTGGAGCAGATAGAATATCAGTCATAGTTAATGGTGATACTCTTCTCTTTAATACAAAGATCCTATATAGGTCAAAATTAATAACGCGATTAATTGGGCACCCAAAAAAATTATGGTTCAAGTCCTCCCATGAACCACAATCACACAAAGGGTTATCTTTCATGTTAATTTGATAAAGGTGGGAGTTAGTCAGGCAATGTCCTGTACGCATTCTAATAATTGTTGTGATATGTCTTCTGTCTTTATAGTTTAAGTTTACCATTTTTTGTTGGTAAATGTGGGTTGTACCCTAGCATATCTGCGATGATAGTTTAACACTAAAATTTTCCACTTGTCCCTAAATGTATTTATTATTTCCTGCTTTAGAATGTTGAATATATCCTGATGTTTAAATCAGTGGCCAGATTATCTGCCTCATTATTGCCTGGTACTGGGTGGTCCAGAAAGTTGTTAATTTTATAAAATTAAATTAAAAAAACCCGTTGATCAATTGTAACAAATTTATTCTTAAAATTTACAGAAAACTTGGGAAATATATGTCTTAAAAATTACGTTGTCCAAATGTGTCCCATTTCTTTCCTGGCACTCCTCAAGCCGAGCCCTAAAATTTTCAATAACGCGTTGGCAAGTTTCTGGAGTTATCGCTTCAATTTCTTGCTGGATATTGGCCTTTAGATCATTCAGGGTGGCGGGTCGGTTGCTGTACACCTTACTCTTAAGGTATCCCCACAAAAAAAAAATCGCAGGGAGTCAGGTCCGGGCTTCGGGCGGGTCACTGAATGTCCCATGTTCGGGAGATTAATTTATTGGGAAAAAGCGCCTGAACGATAGGCAAAGACAGGTTGGAGGTGTGACAGGTGGCACCGTCCTACTGAAACCAAGTGTTTCGATTGTATCCCTCAAACTCCTGAAGGGAGTGAAAAATGTTTGAAGCATGTCTATGTAACGCTGCGAATTCACGGTAATTGCGTTGCCTCGAGCGTCTTCGAAAAAATAGGGACCGATTATTCCTGATCCCGACATTGCAGCCCAAACCGTGACCTTTGGGCTATGCAGGGGCCTTTGATGTTTTTGCTGCGGGTTTGTTGCACACCAGTAGCGACAATTTTGTGTGTTCACATGGCCATTTAGGTGGAAATGAGCCTCATCGGAGAAAAAAATGTTGTTGAATCGTTGAAATCGATTCATTACTTCGTTGACGAACAAAAGTCTTGCAGGAGGGTCATTTTCCTTTAATTCCTGCACTAATTGAATTTTGTAAGGATGCATGTTTAAATCTTTGTGAAGAATTCGCAGCACCGACGATCTGGTGACATTTAATGCCGCTGCGCGCTTGCGAGAAGACAAGGTCGGTTCTCGGCGTATAGACGCTCTCACCCGAGCAACCGTTTCGGGAACTCTCGTTGTCCTTGGCCGACCCAAATTTCGTTTATTTAACGTCGAACCGGTGTCGTTAAACTTACGTACCCTTTTTACGATCAGCTGTGGGCTTGGGCACTGGTTAATGTCATGCAAATCAAAATGTGTCCGATATCTACGGCGCACAATGGTGGCCGAATTGTTGTTACGGAAATACTCTCGTACACAAAACGAGCGTTGCTCTCCCGTATAGCGTTGCATGGTGACTAAATTTCCCTGAACCAAGCTATCGATTGAGCACGCTCGCACGATTCTAGCCCCCCTACCAAATTTTATACGAAGCGTCGAAAAATGAACAACTTTCTGAACCACCCGTTATATCTGAATGACCTGGGATCCAAGACAGTCTAATATCATAGCCATTGTTGTTAGTCATGGCAATTAATCTTAGTTTCAAGAACCCAATATTCAGAATTTGCTGTAAAAAAAGAACCACTGAGCTTTGTGATTGCACCTTTTGAATCTGAAAATATTATTGCTCTCTTGATTTGTTGATTGATAGCGGTTTCTACAGCATCATGAATAGCAATTATTTCGGCCTTATAAATATTAAGATTATCCGGCAAACGTGACGAGAATCTATAGTTCAAGAATGGGATAGATATGCCAAATCCCACCCTGTTGCCCTTTTTTGAAGCATCAAAATAAATAAATATATTGCAGGTTTTTAAGATGTTGGTTTCGTCTATAAATTTATTTCCTGTCATGATATCTCCCAATTTTTAAGTTACATTTAATAATTTTTAGAGGCCCACTTAGAATGTTTAAGGGGATTTCGTAACATGGAAATTTTGCTCCTCTATAGAGTAGGGTTATGTATGGTCTGTAGCTTTGAAATGCAGTCACTAAATATGGAGTTATATTGTTATTCCAAAACTTAGGTCTATGCATTATTTTAGATCTAATATTATTTATGATTTGGATAATAGGGTGATTTGTAATTAATAAAAATTTGGAAATTAGTTTAAGACCCAGTAGTTTTCTTCTGTGTTGTGGCGTTAACTTTGCAGTGTTACTATTTTGCCAAGAGTTTGCAGACGGTAGCTCAGAATTATTGGACGCTTGGGATTGTTCGAAGGTTCACTTATGACTGGCTATTAAAGAATCTAAACTTGATTATAACTATTAAATAAGAGGGCGCTACTGGGTTTTTTTTTATAAATGAAGGAAAACTAAGAAAAAGACTTGGTATATAGGTTTCAATTAACAATTAAATGACCCTGGATAAGGTAAATTTAAAGAGGCAAAAAAATCTCAATATAACCAAATTATATTTACATCAATTTGCTATGAATTAAAATATGAGTAATGTTGATATGATTAAAATAAATTTGACAAAAGTAACATTTAAATTATGAGTTCGCTACTAGGTAGATTTCAGTACTTGAAAAATAAATTGCAATTATTAAAATTTTTAGTATATATTTGTATTACGCAGGGCAAAGTTCATGTACCTTTTTACCTAAAGCATATCAGCCTTAACCGTGTTATATCTACTAACTACCAAAAAGGGTACTGAAAAATACTGAACAAAAAATAATTAATATTATAGATAAGAAATTGACGTAATAAATTATGACATTGATTAAATATTTATAACGTTAAATTGAAATAAAAGGTATATTAATAAAAATGTAAATAAGTGAGACAAATCTATGGTTAGTAATATTTAAATAAATGGAATAAACTGGCCTGTATATTCCTCCAAGAAATAAACGGCTAGCCTTCAAAACCAAAGCTGTGAATGTATGCCATTTGTAGCTTAGCTATCCGAACTGGAAATCTCTAATACTAACTTTAACTCTGGCTCCAGCTCCACCCGTTTCAGCAATTTCCCGGGGAAATCAAAAGCCTGCAGCCATCAACAATTGAAGAAGAATAAAGAGGAAAACGGAAAAGTAAAACCCTAAAATAACGGTTGCCATTGTCGATAAAAAATGAATGGCGTTAAAAATGTGACACACTCATCTTGCTATACTCTCACTTTCATTATCTATCCATCAAAATCTTGGGCATCCTGCACCAGAATTATGAAATAAACGGTTCCCTAAAGGAACAAGATTAAGAACCATAAATTATAAACCATATTGGCTACTTCTTGCTTCACAAACTTCGGAAATAAAAAAACTGGCCTTTTGGGTGCGCTCCTACCTGCAACACGGGAACAAGTCGTCGAAAAATGGACGCAGTACCGACTAAATCGATAACGACCCCACCTGTCGCCTGAGCTATCAATATCAGTCAATCAGAGAAAATATTAATTATGACCAATCAGAGAAGTGACGGACCGTCAACAGAAAGCATGGATAATTAAACCAGGAGAGTGATGCGTTACAGTAGTAATGTGTCGTTGACAGTGTGAATTTAAAGAAATATGAATAAAAGAAGTTGACTGAAATTATTAATGTAATTATTGAAATTAATGAAATGTCAATGGAGCGTTAGTGAACATAAAAAATAGAAAAATAAAACGCTACAGTGTTCTAGGTCTATCATACATGCTTCCGCTAATAATGCCACTCTGGGCGTAGAGCGCATACATCCCATGCATATGCGTAAGCCCTCGTAAAACACCACGTCCACTCCATTAAGAGCAGTTCTTGCACGTGGTTTAAAAAATATGAAACCGAAATCTAGATGAGATTGTACCAAAGCAAAAAAGGCAGTCAAAAGGGTGTTTGGATCTGCACCCCACCATACTCTACACAATGCTCTTGACGTTCATTGACTTTTTTGCTTAATTTTTAATCTTTAAGATGTGAGGTGGCCACTTTTGATTCTCTTGCAATACTATTCCCAAATATTTGACATTTTGTTTAAAGGGGATAACTGAATTATTAATTTATATGGGAGGTGGGTGACACTTTTTCTCCCCCTAGTGAACCACATTGCTTGACACTTATTAATCGATAAGGATAGGTTGTATATATAAATTTATGCGTTCCAGGGCAATGTTAATTTTATTAATCATTGTAGCTACGTTTTTGCCCTTAATTATTGCTGTCAAGTCATCGGCATATCCTATTACAAATGCATCCCCCAGATTTAAGTTAAAAATGTTTTTTATATAAATATTAAATAGGACGGTACTTAAAGGGGAGCCTTGTGGAAGACCCATAGTTGTCAGCACTGGACCCAAGAATGACCCATTATTACTCCTACAATACAGTAGTAGGTCTGTAAAAAGTCTGTAGATTACATTACACATATGACTGGGCACTTCCATGTTTTGTAGTTTATTATACATTTTATAAATGTTTACATTATCATATGCAGCTTTTATGTCTAAAAAGACTGCTATAACTGATTCAGAGGAAATAAATGCATCATTAATATAAGATGTGATAAATGCAATATTGTCATATATGCCCTTTCCTTTACGGAAACCTGTCTGTCTATTTGAAAATTTTAGATCATGTTCCAGTTGTTAATCCAGACGATTCTTGAGCATAATTTCTAAAACTTTAGCACCACATGATGACAATGCAATTGGTCTATAGTTGTCAGGGTCCATTAGATCTTTATTTGGTTTCAAGATACTAACAACATTGAATTTTTTCCAGGATATTGGTATTTCCCCTCCCATTAAGGTTTTATTGTAGATATTTAAAAGAATTTGTTTAGCTTTAAAGGGCAGACATTTAAACATTTGATAGGACACATCATCCATACCTGGTGCAGATGATTTCTTTTTATTTAAGGCCAGGTTTAACTCATTTAAGGAAAAATGCAAGAAATTGTCACCTGGGTCGGAACTAGGTTGAAACTGGGTCTATATTTATAACTGACATATTGTCTAGAATGGATTGCTTAAAATTGTCTGAAATTACATGATTAACTACTTATATATAATAAGTAGATTATATAGAGTTTTAGAGTTGTTAAACTCGAAAAATGCATCCATTATCCCAAAGATGCTGGTCATACACTTTTATAAAAAGTAAAAAATACGAAATCTACAGCATCACAAATACATTTAATAAAATAACGAAGGTTACAAGTTTCGCTCGACTAGAGCATCATCAGACCATAACATACACAAAACACCTGATATATAAGTGTACCTTATATAATATAAGGTACACTTATATACGTTTTAGAGTTGTTATTAAATTTTTTAATTTTGTTCCAAACATATGTGATACTCGAATTCCTATTTAAGTGCCACAAAAAAGTTTGAATTTTTCGTTTTTTTATGTTTTAGTTTTTTCCTAGTTATTGCAATTATCTTTTTAGCCATAATATAGTTTTCAGTAGATGGGACATTATTAAAATTTGTTATGACATTTTTCCTTTCTCTAACCCATGATGTACATTCATCTTCCCACCATGGATTACCGCTCTTCATAGGTGTTCCAACCAATTTTATTGGAATTACTTGTTCAGAAACCTCAAAAATGATAGATATTAATCGGTCGTAATCCAGATTATAATTAAGATCTGAGAGCTGTATTAAGAGTTTATCATGATAGGCTTCCTAATTTGCGCTTTTGAAGTTTCTGATATTATAAGTACTAGTAATATTATTATGTAAATTAACATCACCGTTATCGTTAAGAATAACGCATATGAGAAAATGATCACTGTTACCACAGTCTTTGATAATATTCCATGTAGCTTGTGTAGCTAAATTTCCGCTTATCAAACTTAAATCTACGGCAGTTGGTGTTGCAAGGGCTAGTTGAAACAAAGTTGGTGAGCCATCATTCAAAATCACAAGTCTATTATCTTGAATAAAATCACTGATAATTCTACTACCTTTATTAGGTGTGACTTTATTCCATAAGGGATGATGGTAGTGAAAATGTCCCATAATTATAATGTTTTTAGCATTATAAGAAATCAATTTACTCAAAACTTCAATAGATATATTGTTATGTGAATTACAATAGAAGTTGACCACTTGTAAATGACCTATTTCTACTATTATATATTGTGTGTGGTCTGATGAAAAAGTTTCGATTTCCTTAAAATTAAGATTTTTTTAAATACAGGTGACCACTCCCCGATAACCATCATGTCTGTCCTGCCTGATTGTGACATATGTATTTAGTTAGATTGAATGTGTCCTTAGTTTTTAGCCATGATTCATTTATTAAAACAATATCGGGACCTTCTTTATGCACAAGGCTTTTTAAATTGTCCCTTTTGGAATTTATACTTCTCAGATTCCAGCAGATGATTTTTAGTTTATTTCTGTTCAACATAAAAGTGAGAAGCAAGGTAGGCTTTTAGGTTGAATCAGATTGAAAACTGGATCGATCCCAGTCAAGGTTTTGGTTATATAATATACTTTGGCTTAATCTTTTATTATTTTCTGAGGTGTTTAAAATTGCGTTAATAATGTGCTCGACATCATCAGGGTAAGGAGGTTCTTGTAAATCATAAGTGTGAACTGCACTAGTACTAGGCAATGATGTATTTAAATTATTTTCTGAAATTTGTGGAAAAATAGGTGCTCTAGTTTCTTTTTGAGGTCTTGAATTGGAAACAATAACTGTTCATTATGTGCTTTTTTGTCATAACCCTTATGGATTATGCGTTTTTCCTATTATTTTCAGTGACAACTTGTTGAAAAGATCTTTTTACAGGTGCTGTTTTTGCATGGTGTGTGCGTCTCTCTCTGTGATTTCTGAAGGGTCTTGTCTAGTTGTATTTTGTAAGCTTGGGAATTCTGTAGGACGATATACAAATCCATCTCTTGATAGATGTAGTTTATTTCACTAGCATCATAAAAAGTAATATTTTCAAAAACCATTACTTCTTTAATATTTTTCTGTCTGGTGTACTCTGGACAGCTTTTGTCTGTTGACGTATGTGTGTTTTTGCAATATAAGCATTTAATTTCACAACAGGAGTGCTCCTCTTCATTGCTATTTTTTTCCTCTGCACAGGTAAAACACCTCTTTTTGCCTTTGAAATTTGTACGAGTATGTCCATAGCGCAAACATCTAAAACAATGCAGATATATTATATATGGATACTGGTCTTTCGAGCCTATATAAATTTATAGATTTAGGAAGACAAACACCCTTAAACGTAAAGAGGACTGACCCAGTAACAATTCTACGATTTAATCTCCTGACTTCAAGAATTTCAACTGCACTATTTGTTTTACAGCACTCTAAGAGTTCTCCTTCCCCTATTTCTAAATCTATCTGCCTGACTAACCCCTTGCATGTCACAAAATTGAAAGGAATGAAAATTTTATAGCCTTTATTGAGTAAAGGTTTATTTTTTACAAAGTTATTTGCTGCTTGATAATTAATGAATTCTACAGAAATTCTATTTAGGCCTTTATTTTTAATTTTTTTTACATCATTAAGATTAAGGTTAAAGATACCTCTAGCAATTTTTATGTTATTAAACTTGCCTATACTGAAGCCCACTTTTTCAGTGGATTCCAGATAAACTAAAAATGGACCATTATCACTTTGTGAATGAAGAATTGGTTCTTTTTTAAGTTTTGCATTTGTAGAATCTTGAAGAATGCCAGCATTACCTACAACACATTCCTCTGAACTTTTTACCTTAGGCAGGGGGGGCCGCCCCCTCCCCTGTATCGCTCATATTACTTTAATTGAAGGCAGAAATTTAAGACAAGCATGCACAAAATGAAAAAAATTCTAGCCAAAAAGCAGATGATGTAAGCCAATACAACTTATAGTAAGCTCAACTTACCCTTAAATAACATACATACAAACAATAAGAGATTAGAGGGAAAGAGTTAAAAACACTGCCTCCAAAAATCAATGTAGCCTCTAACGCGCCTACAAACTGATTGAACAGAATTCTTCTGACAAATCAGCTAGCGTCCTCTCGCTTAGCAACGGAATCTGTTGTAACTAGCTTGACAGTTTGACGTGCCTAATTGAACCAATCAAAATGGTGAAAGGCGTGGCCAAATCAAGGCGGGAAATCAGATTTTATTTAATCTGACACTGTTATCATTTAATCGTAATATCTTAAGCAAACGCCTACTCAAAAAGGTTACTTATAGAGAAAAGGGATTAGGTGCTAGCATCAGATATTGATCTGAATAAAAATAAAAATTTTCAGCTTTATTTTACATATACAGGGTGTCATTGAAATGGTGTAAAAAAATTCGGGGGGTGATAGTACTCCTAAAAATTTTAAAAAAAGTTCCTATAACTATAGGGCGGAAAATGCATATTAAGGGAGTTAGGGGCACTGAAAGGGTAAATTTAAAAAACGGTTTTTTGAAATTGTAGGCTTAAAAAACGAGATAAAATTTCGAAAAAAAATCCTCTGCCATAAATTTTGACCCAAAATCAAATGGTGATACTGAAAAATAATTTGGAAAATCGGAAAGGGTAGTTTTTGCAAGGGTAGGGGGTTAATTCGTGAATAACTTTTTTTAGGTTATTTTTTTCGCAACGTGGGTTCATTTTTTAAAAACTACATACTTTTTCCTACAAAAAAAGGTACTCTTGTTGCACATCGCCCAGAACGATGGTTTTCGAGAAAATTGAAGGCAAAAAGTTTGCTCTGATGGGTTGCTAACTGGTTAAACAACATAAACCTATGAAAGTTATGGGGTTTCAAAAGTAAACACGTAGTTATTAAATAATTAATTGAAAAATCTAAATTTTATGATTTTTAAAACATCTTATTGCTTTAAAAAACGAAATAAACCAATTACCAAAATTCCTTATTAAAATAATGCATTTCTTAATTCATTCATAGTAAATGTTCAAAGTGACCACCATTCATTTCAATGCAGACATCTGCTCTTCTTCTCCATGATCTGCGTACCCTGTGGAATATCCCTGGGGTTGTAAGAATTTGATTGGAACAGTCGATAATGCGTTGACGTAGTTGCTCTTCAGTATTAATCGGCACTGAGTAAACCAAAGTTTTCAAGTGGCCCCAGAAGTAGAAATCTAATGGATTAAGATCTGGTGATCTTGCTGGCCAAGCTTGTGGACCACCACGTCCTATCCAACGCCTCTCAAAAACTTGGTTTAAATGATTCCTCACCGCTAGCGGAAAATGAGCTGGTGCACCATCATGCATAAAATACGTGATCTGCCTCTGTGCTATGGGAACTTCCTCCAAAAGTGCTGGTAGATCATGTATTAGAAAATTAAGGTAACTTTGACCATTTAGCCTAAAATGTTTATTATTATAAATGACAAGCGACTTTTCAAAAGGTGTCAAATTAACCTCGGGGGTAGAAAAAATGGTCCAATAAGTCTATCGCCAAGAATTCCCGCCCAAACATTAACTGAGAATCGAATTTGGTGTCGACTTTCCACAACAGCATGAGGGTTCTCATCGGACCAGTGATGTGTATTATGGTAATTGAAAATTCCATTTCTTGTAAACCCAGCTTCATCCGTGCATAAAATATTTGCCAAAAAAAGGGGATCTTGTACCTGTTTTCTTAATAACCAACGACAGAAGATGACTCGAGCGGGATAGTCTGCCGGAGCAAGAGCTTGTACCCTTTGGATGTGATACGGATGCAGGAGTTGAGTCTTAAGAGTCATCCACACAGAATGGCGACTCACGTTTTCCCGCGCTGCAATTCTCCTTACAGATATCCCCGGATCTTCCTCTACATGTGCTAAAATGCGCTCCTCAACATCAGGTGTACGTACCATCAAGTTACGGCCACGGTCTTGGTTTCTATGTCCAAATGAACCTGTGTCTCTTAGGCGCTGATGAATTCTCGCAAATATCCGGTGAGAAGGTGCCCTGCGATTTGGATATTTTTGGACATACAAGCGCTTAGCCAAAAGACCGTTTCCGTTTGCTCTTCCATAAATAAAATGCATATCTGCCAGTTCACACACAGGGTATTCCATAATTTGTGAAATTTTACGTTTACGCACACTTCAACAACAATCAACTGACAAAAATATTTATGAACCAGAACATTTCTTTTGCGTACATGCAAAATAAATAAAGTGATAAGACCGCATACCTTCAATAGCTACGTTTACCCCGCGAGTACCAAATATTCAGTACGCGGACTAAAACCTCTACATTATTCTCAAACCTATTAAGTCACAATTTGGAATAATTTACGTGTAAACTTGTCAACTCGCGCACGTTGAGTTTGAGAATAGGGGATTGGGTCCGCGTATTGAATATTTGGTACTCGCGGTGTAAACTAGGCTAATGAATCAAATAAGTATGCATTTAATAAGGAATTTTGGTAATTGGTTTATTTCGTTTTTTTAAAGCAATACGATGTTTTAAAAATCATGAAATTTAGATTTTTCAATTAATTATTTAATAACTACTTGTTTACTTTTGAAACCCCATAACTTTCATAAGTTTATGTTGTTTAACCAGTTAGCAGCCCATCAGAGCAAACTTTTTGCCTTCAATTTTCTCGAAAACCATCGTTCTGGGCGATGTGCAACAAGAGTACCTTTTTTGTAGGAAAAAGTATGTAGTTTTTAAAAAATGAACCCACGTTGCGAAGAAAATAACCTAAAAAAAGTTATTCACGAATTAACCCCCTACCCTTGCAAAAACTACCCTTTCCGATTTTCCAAATTATTTTTCAGTATCACCATTTGATTTTGGGTCAAAATTTATGGCAGAGGATTTTTTTTCGAAATTTTATCTTGTTTTTTAAGCCTACAATTTCAAAAAACCGTTTTTTAAATTTACCCTTTTAGTGCCCCTAACTCCCTTAATATGCATTTTCCACCCTATAGTTATAGGAACTTTTTTTAAAATTTTTAGGAGTACTATCACCCCCCGAATTTTTTTACACCATTTCATTGACACCCTGTATAAATGAGTTAATTTACTGCAATAATCAATTAACATGTTCCTGAAAAAAAATTACTTAAAATGATATACATAATATACAATAATTTATTATAACAGACATTATATAAATTAGAATTAATCTAAAAATGTTTTAAACTATTTTGTTAGCACTGAACTACCCTAATTTTAAACAAATATTTAAAAATACGCTAGTTTTAATTTAGCCGCTGATAATTTTTAACTAGTGTCAATTGTGTTTGGAGCGTTATTGACAAACACTCTTGTTCTTTTTACCTAACTTGTTTGAATTACTTAAATAAAATACTAATAACTTGAAAATTTGCTAAGGTTTTTAACAAAGGCATGAGGGAACTAATAAGAAAATCGATAAAAGATATTCTGTGCCTTACGTTGATGTTAACACATGATTTTTTTTTAATCAAATTTATTTAATAATTTTACAAGCATGACAAACAATGGAAGAAATAATGGTGGTGCCATTTGAAAAAAAAAGTTGGAGTGATTTTTAGGGTATGAATTTGTCGGTGCTAGTTTTTCAAGTAATTTTGGGTAGTGGTCCTATAACTATAAAAAATACTTTTTTTTTCACTACATATTTCTTCACAATATTAAAAAAACATTTTCTTAAAAAAAATTATATTTTAAACTAAAAAAGTTATAGCGTGTGATGTTGATTATGGGACACCCTGTATAGGCCTTACTTACATATGGTTATTATATGTAATTTTTTATGTTATTTTAATATGAAGTAATTCTTGAATTTTAATATTATTTTAATAAATTTCAGAGCATTTTATATTATTGTGTTTTATTAATATTTTTATTTTACAACATTAATGTTACGTGACAGACTATGTGTGGTATGAACTGAAAAGCTTTATCTAGCTATTTGACTTTAGTGATGTTTTTCCAAGAATTCTACTTTTTAGCTCTACGGCCGAACAAATGTAAGTTGTATTTTTTTTTACAGAAATACTTTGTGTGCAATAGAGGCTCACGGTATAAATAGCATACGTCTGAAATTTATGACCCAACTCGCCGAGTTATTGCTTCAAGGGCTTGTTGGAGACAAATATCAACCTCCGATAAATGTTTCAGCTAAATCATCCTATTGGAGACCGAAATATTATGCATCACTTAATCAGGTAAGTCTTAAATGTTTTTTCTCCTGAAAACATTTTCTTTTATTTCATTGATTATCCTTGTACCGCTCTAAATTACGACGTTATTATGGCCTGACAATTAATGGTAATGGGCTACGAGTTGTGCTCGAATAATAAATATTTTGGTATTATGGCATGTTGCATTTATGTATTTATTCCATAAATTAAAGGGCTAAATATTGATCTTGTAATATTTCGAAAGTTTATGCTTTGTATAAATACGCATTTAGTTTTCGCGAGTACGTTCCGCACTTGTTTTTCTGTTTTAATGTTTTGTAATAAGGTTTGGATTTAAAAAGCAGGCAAGTGTACGTTCTGTTTTTTTCTTTCATAAAAGACACTAAGTCGTCCTCCACTCGTTTATGATTTTTTAATTAACAATTATCGTACTAGTTTCGGTTTCCCATAGGGTGAATGATTAAGAATGTACATTGTACAATCTCTGAACTGGAAATGCTATACACCAAAATATGGCGATTGAGCTTAACATGTCTTATACGAATGTTGCAGGATTACGAGATACAGGGTATTTAAAGTTGGAATTTTAATTAGAAATTTCTTAATAATTTTGTGATTTTAAGCAGTATCGTCTTGAAAATTAGCGATTTTATGTGTTTTGATATGAAAATTACGAATTTTGTGATGAATTTAGCATTATTTGTACAGGGCGTTAGTTACACCCTGTTACTTAGGTAAATTACAACATATCTATTTTGCCTATTCAGTTATGGCTAAAACGACTAGAAAATCTAAAAGACAGTTTAATTTTAAATAAAAAAGGTTCTCTTGTTTATTTCATGTAACTCTCTCAGTTATTTGCATTTTAAACATTCAGCGTAAAACATCCTAAGCCACCGTTATTACATTGGCTTAATAGGAATTTATTCTTTTAAATTACTGCTATGCTGGGTAACAATAGTAAAGACAACAAATAACAATCAGTAACAATATTAAAAGAAAAGTTCAAAGTAAATGCTGAAAATGCCCGCCTTCCACTTCAATACACTTTTTAAGGCGTCTCCTTAAAGATCTTTGAATATTAAATAACATTTGTCAAATATTTTTGATAATATTAGCAGCTTCTTGAATTTTCTATCGTAATTTTTCGCTGGAATTTTTGTAGTATTTTTGTAAACCATGTCCTTCATGTGTGACCATATTGAGAAGTCTAGAGGGTTTAAGCCTGGACTTCTAGGTGGCCAAACAAATTGACTGCTACGCCCTATCCACGGGTGAGGAAAATATTCATTCAGGTATCACCGTACTGGCAGAGAAACATGTGGCGGAGCGGTCTTGCATAAACCACATGTTCCGCCTTATGGCTAGTGGTACATCTTCTAGTAGTGGGTTTAACTGTTGTTCAAGGAAGTTTAAATAGAGGGGCCTGTTCACATTAGGATGAAGCTCAAAAGGACCAAAAAAAACCAGATTTCACACCACACCAAATATTTACCCTGAAATTCATGCTGGAAATGTCGTTCCTTTCAAGCATGTGGATTTTCGGAGTCCCGCAAATGATTGTTTTTCCAATTAAAAACACTTCGTCTAGTAAACGTCGCCTCATCGGTGAAAAGAAGGTCATTCAGAAATTCCTGGTTTTTGGATTGTTTATCTAACATAAATTGAGCAAACTATTGGCGAACTGGTAAATCTTGAGGTAGCAAATTTTGGACAGGAGTATAGTGATATGGACGGAGATTCTCTTTCTTTAAAATTCTCCAGATAGACGATTGGCTTATTCCTGTTGCCGTACTTAACCGACGAGTACTGAGATCTGGATTTTCCGAAATACGAGCTAAAATCTCTTCTTCATCATCGACATTGATATTTTTTGGAGCACCATTTAAGGTTGTAGGACGAAAACACCCTGTTTCGCCTAGGCGGATATAAATACGTCTGAACAGTTGTGATTGGGTTGTCTTCGATTTGCGTATAATTCTAAATACCTTCTGGCTGCACCAAGTCCACTGTAATTTGACTGAGCAAAAACGCAAATCATATCACGCATTTCACTGTTGGAATATTCACTATGACGTGGCATTTTCTTATTTTAGAATTTTTAGTATAAATAATACACTCTTACTTAGTGAAGTAAAATTGTCATAACATTTCTTTACAGGAAAAACTGCGCATAAGTGCTGACACAAGCCTACTTGAAAGAAAGTCAATGTAATAACGGTGGCTTAGGATTCTTTACGCTGAATGTTTAAAATGCAAATAACTTAAAAACTGATAGAGTTACATGAAATAAACAAGAGAATCTTTTTTATTTAAAAATAAACTGCCTTTTAGATGTTCTAGTCGTTTTAGCCATAACTGATTGGGCAAAAAAGATATGTTGTAATTTACCTAAAAAACAGGGTGTAACTAATGCCCTATATAAATAATGCTAAATTCACCTGAAAATTCGCAATTTTCATGTCAAAACATATAAAGTCGCCAATTTTCAAAACGATACTGCTTAAAATCACAAAATTATTAAGAAATTTTAAATAAAAATTCGAATTTTAAATACCCTGTGTCTCGTAAACCTGCAACATTTGTATAAGACATGTTAAGTTCAATCGCTATATTTTGGTATGTAGTATCTCCAGTTCAGAGAGCCCATTCTTAATGAATCACCCTGTATTTGTCCATTCTCAAGAATTTCTAAAATAGTAACCTATAGTAGACTTTTGAGTTTAATATCGTGGGCGTACGGCGAAAATCCACAAAGTCCTCATAGAGAGGTTTCGAGAAAATGCATTTTAAACTTTCAATATCCATGTAAAATACAGTTATAGTTTTTAGAGTTATTGTTATTTTTTTTTTATGTACTACAGGGTATATTGTAACAAAGAACAAAAAAAATCTAAAATATTTAAGTCAAAACAACATTTGTTATTTTCTTTCTAACACAGGCTAATAAAAAATGGACTTAGAATATTTTTCCTGTCACTTTCTTGTGACATAGGAAAACAATGGCTTGTCGTCATCTGAATCATCCAGCTCTTCTTGATGTTTCTCTTTTGTGAATTCATCGTACGAGTCAGGATCAGTACAGTAAAGTGAGGTGACTTCGGACAGTTTTTTTAGGTTTTTCTTTAATAGCTGCGTCAATAAATTTAATAACATTTTGCGAAAAATCGTAGAGATACGTGTATTACTAGCTGAATGCCCACGGCGTTGCTCGCGTGAAAATAAAAGAAAAGTTGAAGAATGCCTCCAATAATAGTAAATGCAAGCCACAATACACAAAAATAAAATCCGAAGCCTCGCCTCATTGATAGTACATGCAACCCACAATTGCCACGCCGTTTTTCTTGAGGTCAATGGGCGCGATTAATATAATATAATTATTATAAAACCAAGACACAAATAATCTTAAAAATGATTCGTTAGATGCAGAGCGAGCGGTAAGACTGAGTCGAGTCACCTCTCGGGTATCAGTCTCGCATGGTCTCGCCTTGGATGGATGTCTACCAAAATATAAATAATACAGAGGCACTTTTTCAATCGTATTTATTAATCAGTTTTATGCCGCTATGCGATATTTATCATATCGCTAACATCCCTTATCGCTGGAATTTCAAAAAGTTCGTTCGTATCCGGGGCCTACATTATAAAAAAAACATTGTTGCAGTTAATTTTCTTTTCTTAAGTTGATGCCTGCGACTCGTTGGTGCGGGCAGTCTCCGTTCCAACTTCGAAGCCACGCCCCCTTAGTTCTCGAGGTCACGGGTAACAATTTTCCCATTTTTTACACCTTATCGGTGAAATTTCGAAAAATCCGATCTTATCTGGTGCCTACATTATAAAAGGAACCCGTTGGCAAAATTTCACGTTTCTAGCTATTGTAGTTTGGGCTCTGCGATGATGAGTCAGTGAGTCAGGACAAACTCTTTTATATATATAGATTAACCTGTAAATGTCCACTATTATTTTTATTCTACCACCTTTTGGGGATTTTTTTTGTTTTCTTCTATCACCTCCACTTTCGAGGTGACTTTGGACAGTACTTAAAATCCTATTTAAACGAATTTAAGCCCATTATTCTTTGTTTTTGTTTAAGTGTTTTTAAACCTTAGTGGTGTAATTAAAACACTTATCTTCAAATATATAAATATATTGTTCTAATATAAATGTTACAACGTTGAAACTTAACTTAAAATAAATTCTAAACAAATAAAAAACAAAGCATTTCTTCTAACAGAAAATAAAAAAATAACAAACAAATAAACAACCTACTCTAATAGAAACGTATCATCCATTTTTCTCTAAGAGACCAAACAAAAACAAAGGTAACGACACAAAGTCACGGTCTCATCAAATTTCACAATACTCTTTGATGAGACCGTGACTTTGTGTCCTTACCTTTGTTTTTGTAACCTACTCTAAATTAATATCCTGAGGTAGATTTGAAAAAAATATCGATTTCTTCTGAAAGGAATAGGCTTTAAAATGCTGACGATATCGGAGTCTTATGAAACTTCATCATTTATCACAGAGAAATAAAAAAATATCTGGCCATCATTGCCTTTCTTCTTTCTTAGAAATTTAACTAAATATGAAGGGCTATCCGATTATGTAAGGTCCTCTTTAATCATTGCAACAAAATATTTATATTTAGAAGAGAAGGCTAAAGGCACTTTTATCACTACAAATATGTCAACTTTAGGAACTAAATTTTCAAAGCTATCAGTCTAATGAATTGTCATTTTTTCCTTCAGGAACAACAAGGGAAGTTCATCTTCTGAATCAGTGGAAGAAATGTTATCGGTCTCTTTATCAGTCTCTCGGCTTCCTAAAGTGGACCTTGATCTTCGATTATTGGAAGATCTGAATCAGACAAGTCGGCATCATCTTTTTCTTTTGTTTTTGGAGTTGGATTATCATGATCTAATAATTGTAGTAATTTCGGATCAGACTTAGAAAAATCTGCTGGTACAACTTGTTGCCCCGGGTTAATATTAATCCTTTTTCTTCTTGCCTTGGGGCGAACCTTTGGTGCTCTTGTTTTTTGTAAAAAGTTTAATAATGTCTCGGACACATTAGTTCGTATGGATGATGGCGTGGGAGAATTGGAATTGGTGGCTAAAGCAACATCTTTTCTTTGAGGCAATCTTTTTAAAATGGCCTCTGGATCATGTGGATAAATGCCAGTTGCTCTAAACCCAAACAAAATATTTTTCTTTGATGAATCATACAGTGCATCTAACGTTTCTCGTAAAAATCGAGGAAAATCTGATTTTTGAAATGGTTCCTTTCTTTTCATTTTCCAGTTTGTAAGTAGAGATTTCCAATGCTTCTTTAAAGGAGCAAAATATGCAACATCTAATGGCTGACATAGATGTGTCGAATTAGGGGGAAGCAGTGTAAATTCTATGCCATATTTTTGACAATCCTGTATCACATCTAGGGTAATCTGGCTTGAAAGGTTATCACCATTTAAAACCTTCTTCCCTTCTTTATGCCTAAAATATGGCAGGAGAATTTGGCCAAACCACTCTACAAATGTGGTGGTTTCGAACCAGCCACTTACTGTAGCGACAACCAGTCGGTCCATCTTGCTCCCACTCTTCATATTTGTGTGCGGCTTTATTAACCACAAACGGAGGCAAAAGTTCGTCGGAAGCTGATGCCGACATCATCACACTCATATTTGTTTTTAATGAATCAATGACTCGATCGCAATGTTTAGATTCTCGCTTGCACACTATCTTGGGTTTTCCTGGATCGTCACTAAAATTTGTTTCGTCATAGTTGACAATATTTTCAGCTGGGACATCTTTAATTGTTTTTTTTTTTAGGTCCTCAAAGTATTTATTGATAGTAGCGCAATTTACTTCTGCTCTACTTCTCTGGATATTTTGTGCTAACCTTGTCGTTAGAGTCCTATGCCGAGGGAGAAAATTTTTGACCCAAGTTATGCCAGGGAGATTATTTTTGAACTTTCTAACTGATTTACCTTGCCTTGTTAAGTATTGTTGGACAATCTAACAAATGTCAAGTTCGGTTAGCGGAAAACCCCATTTAGCCGCTAGTAATATCGCTTCTACAAAAGCGTTTTCCTCTTCTTCCGATAACACTGTCTGTCCGCCATGGCGCTTTGTGTGGGATCCCTTAATTTTGTCATTACGTCAACTCTCATTGCCACTATAAGTTCAACTAAGGAGAAAATATTTACATGGAGCAAATTTAATTTTACGACGCCGCGCCGGTAGCCGATTGGACGCGATAAAAACCGAAAGGCCCCAATGTCCGAAGTCACCAGCGCCGTCCGAAGTCACCCCACTTTACGGTACCACTATCATCCACGGATGGCTCCTGAGTCACATCTTCTGTTTTTGACGAAGTTGGTATTGATTTGTACCATAAACGAAATTCTTCTGGTATTGCTCAAGACTTACATAGTTTTAAAAAGTAATTTTTTTACACTACCTGGTAAACTTTTGTTATACAACTTTTTAAGTGGCTTAGGTAGTGTTTGAGGCTTTTCTTTGTTATTTAAATTGATAGATTTATAATCATCCGAATGTTGATACTTAAAGTATATAATTCCTAGATTTTCTTTAGTGTACTTTAGATTTGTTATAAGCAATCAGTTTATACTTTTACCCTTTGTAGCCTTATTTTTGTTCTCTATTAGAATCGATGACAAATGTTTTAGATCATAAAAGTCAGAAAACTTTAACTCATTTACCTTGTCATTCAAAATATAGAAAGCCAATCTTGAATTGTGTAGATTGGGACAAATTTTTTAGCTTTCTCTGCCATGCATCGAATCGGCCTCCATATATAAGTGGCCACTCTCTAAAAATGTGTGGTCTATTACCTCAAGATGGGTAACTTGCACGGTATAAAGTTAAAGGGTAGGGTTTAGGGTACAAATACCCTCAATTTTAAAAGCTATTGATCAAATAAATGAGAAAGTGAGGCAGTTAAAGGAGTTCCCAAAAACAAACCACCTACACCTACACGTGTCTTAATAGCACTTCTAGCTCTATTGGATTAAATAATGATTTTTTTGTTGAATTTCAAGATCGCCAAAGCCGTGTCAGCAATGTTATTATTTACAACTTGCCTGAGCAAAATAAGGACTTAAACAGTGTAAATACTCTCTTCAACTCTCTTAATATCTCCAATGTAGAAGTAAAAAACACAGTCCGAAAGAGAAAATATAACAAAAATAGCCTCAGGACTGTTAAAAGTCATTTTTCAAAATCAAGAGGAAGCACAACTTGTTATTAATTCCAGAACCAATCTAAAAGGTAGAGATTTTTGCCTAAGGTCTAGATCTGACCAAGATGCAGGCAGAGGCGGAGGCCACAGTAGGAGCTGAATTTAGGCAAATATTATCGAATGGATAAAAATTATCCACAAAAACTAAGACGACCAAATTCTACTAAAAGTTTTTTCGTATATTACCAGAACATTTAAGAATTAAGAACTTAGTTGGATGTGGAAAATAACTCAGCAGCCTTTCATAATCACATAATTGTATTTACAGAATTTTGGTTGCATAGCGGCATATATAATGCATAACTTGGCCTCACTGACTTATATCTACAGCCAGGACCGTTCAAACAATGCCAGTGTCGTCAAGAGAGGGGGAGTTGTCTTAATTGCTATACACAAGTCTATACCTAGTAAACGTCTTCAAGTTTCTGATAATATTGAACACGTTTTTGTCTCAGTTATATTTGTTTCAAATTCGTTGGCACAATCTTACATTATTTTTTCTGAAACATTGGACTCACTTGTTCTTAAAGTGCCAGATTCTACTTTACATTTTATGGGTGATTTCAACTTCCTTGTATATGGGAAAACGGCAGCTTTAGCTTCACAGTAACAACAAATAGAGCACGACCTGAAAAGTGCACAAGTTATGTCAAAGACATGTAATTTTATAACTTATATCTAACCTCACACAAAAGCCTTCTCGATCTGGTATTAACACAAGAGTTTTCAACAGATGTCAAACAAGCAGACTATTTTTTACTTCCTCCAGTTGTTCACCCACCACTATGTATTACGTCGTAGGGGCCGAAGAGGGTCTCGCGTTTCATGGATTCTACAGGGATTTTAAGTCTGCCAATTTGCACGAGATTGCAATGTTTTTGGATCAGTTTGACTGGGCTTTTTTACTTTTGAATAAGCCTCTTGAAACAGTGCTAAAAATTTTCTATGAAATTATCTTTGTTGTAATTGATATATTCGTACCTCTGAAAATACTCGGTTAGAATTTCCCAGTATGGTTCTTAAGTGAACTTAAAAACCGTTTTCCCTCGAAAAGAAAAGAATGCATACAAAATAAAAACAAAGACGATCAGTTACCGACTATCGGGAGTTTTGTAGGTTGAGACTGTTCCGTCTCAGTAAATAAGAATTAGTGAAAAACGCGACAACAGCGTGAATAACTGAAGCGCGCTGGTTTGATGTTGCAGCCGGTCCTGTCAAAAAGATAGACTCTTCTCGCTTCTCTCACGTTACGTTCACGTTCACGACTCGATTTATAACTTAGGCTGTAGGAAGCATAAAAGCATTCAATTTGTACTTTTAATTTAAATAAATACATAAAAAAGTAAGGAGAGTTTAGATTCCCTCATGGGTGGTCCTTAAAAGAAGAAAAAAGTGAACCTCGACACAACATTTTGGTCCAATCGAGCGGATTCAAGATCCAAGCAACACGGCCTATGGTGGTAAACAATGGCGGCGAATAGAAAAATCTGAAGCCCTGCATCTCGACACACGAATAAGGTTAGATCGTTCTATGCTTCCTATCCAGCCTATCCTTCACGTTAATCCTTCTTTCACGTATTTTCTCGTTAGTTATTCTCGTTTCCGTAGCATATTATGTAGTTAGAAATTGGTATTCGCATATTTCATAATTTTATTGACTCGGCCATTTTGCAAAAATTCCTTGTTCTCGTTGTGTGTACACGTAATCGGAGCGTCAAGCGACGTTGCCAAATCACTCGATTTTTCACGTATATATTTTTATGTATCGTATATTGTTAATTTACACGAATTTTTTAAACGGTCGTTGATTTTACACGGTATATCTCGTTTGCCTAAGCATTTGGCATATTGACACGAAAGTATTATCGAGTTTAAGAGCCATTTTGACAAGAATCGAGCCAAA
This sequence comes from Anthonomus grandis grandis, assembly GCF_022605725.1. Taxonomy (NCBI): domain Eukaryota; kingdom Metazoa; phylum Arthropoda; class Insecta; order Coleoptera; family Curculionidae; genus Anthonomus; species Anthonomus grandis. Next base: position 7,736,313 of record NC_065562.1, read on the forward strand.
AATGGGTAAGAAAAATATAACCATTGCCGATGATGAAATTCAGGAGTATAAGCACGCACGTGAAGTAATATGTGAAAGATTAGATCGGATTTCTAATTTTTTGCGCGAATATAAAGACGAAATATTTCAAATCGAAACGCGTTTAAAGAGTGTTGAAGAGGACTTCTCGGAATTTGATCGGATTCAGACACGGTTAGAGTTCTTATTGCCAGAAGAAAAAGACTACCGTTTAGACACAGAATCTGAATTTTTATAGGGTTATCTCGTACGCGAAGAAACTTTTATCCGAATACGAATTTAATCAACGCGCGAAAATAAATTCTTCCGGTTTGGCAATGCTTCAACCTCAGCAAACGTTGGCATTGGGCACGGCCGCTGTAGCCAAACTACCAGACCTGGGGTTGCCAAATTTTCATGGAACACATCTCGTGAGAGTATGGGTTTATAGATGTTTTTAATTCGGTGGTAAATGATAGGCACGATCTCAGTGAAATCGATAAGTTTTTATACTTAAAGATTTGTTGTAAAGATGACGCGCTAAAACTAATTGATTCTTTAGACGTAACCGCGGTAAATTATACGATCGCGTTAGATTTATTGAGAAACCGCTATGAAAATAAAAGGGCAATCATAAATCACCATGTAAATATATTTTGTTTAATCTGCCAAACGTAGTAAAAGAATCATCCGCCCAGCTACGAAAGCTACTCGACACTTTACACCAACATAAAACGGCCCTTGAAAAGTTAGAATTACCCGTGCGATATTGGGACACGCTTCTAATTCCCATCGTTTTACAAAAGCTTGATGACAGAAGTAAAAGAGAATGGGAAAATAAACAATCGAACAACAGTTTACCAACTTTGCAAGAATTAACCGAATTTTTAACTAAAAAATGCTTCACGCTTGAGGCAATTAACATTAATTTTGACAGTACAAAATCGGCAAATCGCGAAAATACACATCCCCAACCTCAAAAGAAAATATATATAAACAACCCAAAGTGTTTTTATTCCACCCCTAACCCGAATGCCTTTGAAAACAAATGTTATATTTGCCACGAAACAACTCATTTCATCTATTACTGTCCTCGCTTTATAAATCTATCGTTATCCGAAAAATATAACGAAGTAAAAAAGCACAGGTTATGCACGAATTGCTTGAGACCGGGGCATTCAAAATTCGATTGTAAATCCAGGGGGTGTAAGAAATGTGAATTAAAACACAACACATCTCTGCATAACGATCAGTATCGACCCGCAACGAGAAAACCTCCGCCTCACAACGGCAACACTTCCTTTCACCAGCGCCACTTCGGACGGAGAGAAACCGAAGCCACGCCGATGACGTCGCAGCGGGAAAATCAGCAGCAGCAGCACAGCATAAAGAAACCAGCAGTCGCACTTCAATAAAAATACATTGGCTTGAATAAGCGAGTTCGGTGCATGTGTACTAATGCAGGCGCGGCATATTTGCTTAGAGTAGGGATGCCGCTGACACTCGCTACGGTCCACGCGGCTTTTGCCTTGGCTAGAGCCGGACTTAAACATTTTTTTAGATATTATTATCTTGTAAAATAAAAATACCTACATAGTACAAATATTTATTTTTTAATATTATTAAAGTTCATACATTAACAAAATATTTAAACAAAAATAAACATCGCATTTCTACATCTAACAACGACGATATAGAAGAATACGTGCAGGAAGTTAATTAGGTATGTACCATAAATTTAAGAGACCATTCTTTGAGTAATTTTAATTAAAATCAGAAAAGTTTTTATAACAAACGCTACGCTTTGTAAAAACGCTATCAAAATAGTCACTAAGTACGGCGCTGAACTAGACGATACACCTATGAACACAGTTTGATAAACAGTGAGCTCGGCATCCGGAGAATATGGCTGCGGTATGGCTAAGGATGCTATTAGTTCGCTTACATTTTCGAGCGGAGTGCGACTGCTGGTTTCTTTATGCTGTGGCAGCAGCAAGCGCAGCAGCCGTCAAGACACGGCGAAGTAAATCAAAGGGATGGAGAAATAAGAAACTTCGATGATTCACGCGACTCGGATGGACGAGCTGATGTCATGAGGGATCAAATCAGGCCGGGCGTTCATAGTTTCTGCAGTATGGATGGTTTTAATTGTAAGGATGTAAATAAGAACGATAATAATGAAATAAATGAACCAAGAATGTCTGATGAATCTATTTCTTTCTCGACATTTAATAAAAATCACGTCCTATTATCGACTGCAACGATATTTATTGCCGACAATATCGGGTGTTGGCATAAATGCAATGTTTTACTCGATTCGGGAAGCCAGTCAAATTTAATTAGCCAATCCCTATGTAAAAAATTAAATTTATCATGTGAAGAAATAAATTTACCTTTATCTGGAGTTAACCAAATCGTGACGAATATCTCGCATCGTGCTTACACAAATATAAAATCGCGATTTAATACTTTTCAGATAGGTTTATCATTTTTAGTTTTACCCGTTATAACAGAAAAATTGCCACTTTTTAAATTTGATAAGTCCTTATTAAATTACCCTAAAAACATTAACTTAGCAGACGAACAGTTTAATGTGCCAAAGGAAATAGACGCGTTACTCGGTGCTGGCATATTTTTTGAATTGCTCGAAAGCGGAAAAATAAAACTAGGAAATAACATGCCAATCCTACAAAAAACCTGTTTAGGATAGATTTTTAGCGGGAATTTAAGTTTTAACGAACAATACGAAAAAACAGTTTGTAATTTTGCGAAAATTACGAATCGGGACTTAGACGAATCTTTAAAGAAATTTTGGCAACTCGAAGAAATTTCGAATGAAAAAATATTGTCAAAAAATGAACAATATTGCGAAAACTATTTTAAAGAAACGACGACGCGCAGTAGCGACGGAACGTTTATCGTAAAATACCCGTTCAATCAAAATGTTGAAGGCGAACTAGGCGAATCTAAATCAGTGGCTCTCAAACGATTCAGACACTTAGAAACGCGATTAAATAAAAATAAAAACTTAAAGGATCAATACACGGCTTTTATGAACGAATATGAAACTTTGGGGCACATGACCTTTAAATGTTATTTAGACTCGGACCAATCGATCGCAAATCAATCATTTTTTATGCCACATTCTGCAGTTTTAAGAGACTCGGTAACGACAAAATGCAGAGTAGTTTTCGACGCGAGCGCGAAAAGTGAAACCGGTGTTTCATTTAATGATATAATTTTAGCCCGACCGACGATACAATCAGATCTATTCTCGATTCTTTTGCGATCAAGACTTAGAAAATATGTTATTTGTGCGGACATTAAAATGATGTATCGATGCTTTTTAATCAATCCTAGCGAACGTGAGTTTCAACAGATTTTATGGCGAACGAATCCCGATGAACCGATTAAAGTTTATAAACTAAATACGGTGACGTATGGGACGGCAAGTGCACCATTTCAAGCGACCCGGTGCGTAAAAGAGCTTGCTATAAAAAATAAAGAAAAATATCCTAGGATTTCAAAAATTATTGAAGACTCTCTTTACATGGATGATCTATATTTAAGCGTAAATTCGATTAGTGAAGCAATAGAAATTTATCACGAAATCACGGATGTTTTATCTCAGGCCAACTTAAACTTAAGAAAATGGTCATCTAACGAAAGGTCAATTTTAAACTATATTTTACAGACAACCGAAAAACCAAAAGAAAACTTAGTTATATTTCACGACAAGAAAGAACTTAAAACATTAGGGATATTTTGGGATGCAAGTCGGGATATATTAAAATATTCTGTAAACGTTAAAATTAGCAATAATAAAGTTACAAAACGCTCAGTACTCTCTGTTATATCGCAAATATTCGATCCCCTCGGACTTATAGGCCCAGCCATAATAAACGCAAAGTTGCTTATTCAAACATTATGGCAACTTAAATTAGATTGGGATGATGAATTACCCAACAATTTAAAAGAATATTGGTTACGATTTCTTTCACAAATTCCTCTTCTAAATAAAATCGAAATAAATCGTCAAGTATTGGTTTCTAATCCAGCGACAATCGAACTATATGGGTTTTGCGATAGTTCTGAAAAGGCGTACGGCGCATGTGTGTATTTGTGCTCTGTAAACGAAACCGGCGAAAAACAAATACAACTTCTAACGGCAAAATCTAAAGTAGCACCTATTAAAAAACAGACTTTACCTCGATTAGAGTTAATCGCAGCGCACTTACTCGCGGAGTTAGTATACAAAATTAGGAAAATTTTCGATATTGACATTGGTAACACTATTTATTTCACGGACTCGACTATAGTGTTATCGTGGCTTAAAATTGAACCATGTAACCTCAAGACCTTTGTAGCTAACCGAGTTGCAAGGATTACAGAAATTTCTAGTATAGGAAATTGGAGGCACGTCAAAAGTGAAGAAAACGCTGCAGATATTATCTCACGTGGGTTAGACCCAAAAGAACTAATCGGAAACCAAATGTGGTTTTACGGACCCGAATTTCTAAGACACGGTTTTCAAAATTGTGTGCTCGATGAAAATTTAGATATGATGGATAATTTACCTGAGTTAAAAACAAAAACAATATCGTTAAATGTTGCGAGTAAAGCGTTAGAAAATTATATAAATATTTTTGACAAGTTCTCGACTATGAACAAATTACGTAGAGTGGTAGCTTATATTAGTAGATTTAAAAATCGCACGTTAAAGAAAATAAAAGCTTCTTCCGATGTATTAACCGTCGAAGAGCTACATGAGTCTAATTTACTTTTAATTCGAAAGGCACAAGGTGAATGTTTTACGCAAGAAATCGCGAATCTTAAAAAATTGGAAAATGTTTGCAGTAATAGTAAGATTCTCAGTCTACACCCCTTTTTAGATAGCGATGGCATTCTCAGGGTAGGAGGTAGATTGACAAACTCTGATATAGACTATTATCAGAAACATCCAATAATCTTGCCTTACAAACATAAGTTGACTGACCTTATTATTTTAGAGCAACATTTAAAAAACCTACACGCGGGTGTTCAAAACCTGTTATCAGTTATTCGACTAAAATTTTGGCCAATTAACGGCAAGAATGCAGTTAAACGAATAATTCACAAGTGCGTACGATGTTACCGCGTAGCTCCAAAACCAAGTAAGTTTTTAATGGGGTCTCTACCGCGTTCACGAGTCACACCAAGTAGACCGTTCACGAATTGTGGGGTAGATTACGCGGGACCGATATATGTCAAAGAGGGTACATTACGCAGAAGTAAGTTAATTAAAACATACATATGTATTTTTATTTGTTTCGCGACGCGAGCAGTCCACGTGGAGTTAGTAACGGATATGACGACAGATAGCTTTCTTAACGCGTTAAAACGATTTTGCTCTCGACGCGGCAAACCTAGCGACATATATTCGGACAACGGTTCCAATTTCATTGGAGCGAACAATTATTTTATGGAACTTTATACACTATTAAATAGCAAAGCGCACAATGAGACGATTACCTCATTTTTGGCACGGGACGAAATAAAATGGCATTTCATACCGGCGCGATCAGCCCATGTAGGAGGCTTGTGGGAGGCATCAGTGAAATCAACGAAGTTTCACTTAAAAAGAGTTTTGGGCAATTCGTCGCTGCGTTTTGATGAAATGTACACATTACTAGTGCAAATCGAGGCATGTTTAAATTCGCGTCCTCTCGTACCGATTTCTAATGATATAAATGACTACATTCCTTTGACACCGTCCCACTTCCTCATAGGCGATTCTTTAGCCAGTTCTCCTGAAGCCGATGTACGAGACATTCCCGTATCCAGATTATCCAGGTATCAGAGGTTGCAGCAGCTGTATCAACAGTTTTGGACCCGATGGTCGAAAGAATACCTGGCCAATTTCCAGACACGCACGAAGTGGAAGAAAAACTTCGAGAACACGGTAAAGGTGGGCACGCTTGTGGTTTTGGTGGAGGACAATATGCCACCTTTGCGCTGGCCTATGGCGCGGATTGTGGAGTTGCACCCAGGAGCGGACAACGTCGTGAGGGTTGTTTCAGTTCGCCTGGCTAATGAGACAACGTCAAGAAGATCCTTATCGAAGATTTGTGTTCTACCAGTGGAAGACTTATAAACGTTAAAGTGCTTAAATTATGTAAAATTAAGAATCCATGTTTCGTTTATTTCATGTTATGTTATCATAGATTCTAGCTATCTTTAGTACTATTGTATAGTACTATAGTATACTTGTTTTGAAAAGTAGGACTTTTCAACGGGGGCGGCATGTTCCGTCTCAGTAAATAAGAATTAGTGAAAAACGCGACAACAGCGTGAATAACTGAAGCGCGTTGGTTTGATGTTGCAGCGGTCCTGTCAAAAAGATAGACTCTTCTCGCTTCTCTCACGTTACGTTCACGTTCACGACTCGATTTATAACTTTAGGCTGTAGGAAGCATAAAAGCATTCAATTTGTACTTTTAATTTAAATAAATACATAAAAAAGTAAGGAGAGTTTAGTTCCCTCATGGGTGGTCCTTCAAAGAAGAAAAAGTGAACCTCGACACAACAGAGACAGCTACGCAAGGATCTGATACAGGAATACGCAATATATTTATTGCACTCAAATAGCTATTGGCTCTAACATAAAGAAATTTTGATTATTGGTTAACCATAAAAGGAAAAATAGCCCTTTTCCAAATACATAAAGATATTTAGATAAGACAAGTTATGCTGGAGAGGAGATTGGTAGCATATTTGCTGATTATTTTTTCACAGCATACTCACACCATAGTGTTAAAGTGTCCCACTCATGAATTGTCCACATCTGACACCTCGCCATATCCCTCACCTTCACATTAAAATATCGCATATATTTACTAAACTCTCATCCTTAAATATTAACAAGGGTCTTGGATCAGACGGTGGAATGCGATCTTTATTCCTAAAATAATGTTATAATGTAAAACCTTTGTGCTACATTTTCAATCACTCTTTTTAAACTGGAGTTTTCCCGGACCACTGGAATTTCCAACAGAATTTCCTAAAACCTATTTATAAGTCAGGCGACCAAAACCAGTGCTATTGTCGCATCAATATACTCAGTGCCCAAGGTATGTGACATTCTTGAACCACTTGCTAGAAGCGCAGGATGTGGTGAGAGCTGGTATTCCTCAATTTAGCGTTTTATAAAAATACAGAAAAAAACACTAATAGAGTTGTATTGATAGTGGGTCACTGTGTGGTAAATGGATATACTATATTCTTCATACCGTTCAATGCTAAAATCTGTAATTTTAGATCCCACCAACATCGTCAGATCATTGTTGAAATTAGAGGCCAATTGAGGGGGTCAGAAGCCAAGGGGTCCAAGTGACCTTTTTTTCAGACATCGATCTAAGTGTAAAAACTGAATGGTGAAACATTATTTTATATCATGGCAAAGAGAACTAAGTGCGTTTTAATACTAGTGCTCTCTATGAACTGTTGAGAAAATCAGCAGATTCAGTCGCCCGTATTGTTAATTGGCATAGGGAACTAAGTGCGCTTGAACGCCTTTGCCACTCAAGCATCAGTCATTTAGTAGATTACGCGCGAAGTGGAAGATGTTAAGTTTTGCAAGTTTTTACAGTTTTTAAGTTGTTTTGAAGTTTTTTAAGTCAAAATGGTTACTTCTGATGAAGACCAAAATGGTAAGTTCTCAAAGTGCTATATAATTTGTTGAAATATGTTTTTCTTGACGTTTTTTTTTTTAAATTTTAGATCCGTTTAGATCAAAAAATTACAAATCAAAATAGTTCACAGTCTTCTTCAGATTCAGAGCTTAGCATAGCAGAAAGAGAACCTCAAGCAAGTACATCCAAGAAACGATCCGAAGCAAAACTAAATCGTAACTCTGGCCAAAGATACGTTGGACGGCGGGGTGAAGTTCATAAAGCAAAATTAGTTAAACCGTACAATCACATTTGTAGATAGATACAAATGTAATAAAAATTTTACCGAAGAAGTGCGCATGTCTATATTTTCAGATTTCTGGGATCTCGGAAAGAAGCAAAATGGTTGGGACTTGCACACTTCATTCATTGTTTCATGTGTTTATAAGGATATTCCTAAACGACCCAATTGACTTGCAGTTTCTCAAAAAAAACGTCAGCACAATCATAATGTTGAAAAATTATCGCGTTATAGATATTTCTAAGAAGAGGTTCTATAACGCTGTCAGTAAACATAAAGAAACAAGAATCGCCCATACAGATCAAAGAGGTCGTCATACTCCTGGAAATAAACTAAGCGAGGACACGATTAATTTAGTGAAAGAGCATATAAAATCCTTTCCTAAGTTTATTAGCCATTATACAAGAAAGGATAACCCAAACCGTAAATATCTATCTCCAGAATAAAATATTTCAAAAATGTACAGTTTGTATAAAGACTTTTGTTCACAACGACGAACAGATCCTGTAAAAAGCAGCAAATACCGGGATATTTTTAACACTCAGTTCAACCTTAGTTTTCACCGGCCTTACACCGACACTTGCTCAACCTGCAATATTTTAAAAATCAAAATGGATGCCCTAGATCCAGTTTCTGAAGAAAAGAGAGCCTTACTCCGTAACCACGAGATTCATTAAGGGAAAGTGTCTTCTGTTAAATCCTTGAAGAATCAGACCACTACCTTAGCTAAAGAATCCTCCCAAACTCGTCGTGCCATATGTTATATAACTTTGGACATACAACCTTGGAATACATGATCTAGCTACTGGTACTGGCAACATGTATATGTGGCATGAGGGAATGGCAGCGAAAGGGTCTTAGGAGGTTTTAGCATGTCTAATGAAATATATTGGATGTCTGCCACCAACTATTATCCATATAGACGCGTTCAGTGACAACTGCGGCGGACAAAATAAAAATAAAAATATGGTGAAATTCTGGACCTATATTGTGCAACATACCCACATCAAAAGCGTAGATCATTAATTTCTTGTCTCGGGCCATTTGTTCATGGAGTGCGACCAGGATGTTGCCCTTATAGAAAAATCAAAAAGGAAGCTTACAAACATATTTACTCCTGATGATTGGATCCATTTTGTGGGAGGCGTTAGTCGCAAATTATTGTATATATTGTGGTTAAAATGCAGCCCACTTTAAGTCAATATCTCCAATAGATAGCTACATGAAACCAAACATTGTAGGCCTTAGTAAGATGCAATGGTTGCATTTTGAAAAAGCCGAACCTTACAAGATGTTTTATAAAGAAGTCTACAACCAAGAAATCGCATTTAATATAATGGACCTAAAACAAAAAAATACTACTGGACGCCCAAGGAATCAGCCAACCACTGTAGCATTGCCAAATTTGCATGTTACCCCACCAAAAATCAAACTGGCCAAGTATCAGAATCTCTTGCAGCTACAAGGCTTCAACAACAACAAATTAATATTACCCAAGAAGAGGATACAGATACAGAAGTTTTGAATCCGATGATGATTAATATGTTTTTCTTTATATTGAGTTCATGTTAATTTACATTTATATTAGAATAAACATTTATTTATTTTGGTAAATTGATATGTATTTTATTTTTAAGGCAAATGAATTTAAGTGACTGGCCTATGAGTTTAACTCGCAAAAAAGCCTTACATAAACCAAAAAATCTAGAATTTGTGAAATGCATTTTGAAACATTAAAATTACAATATTTAATAAAAACAGAAATATAAAATATCACCAAATATTTTTTAACACGTTAACTGCCACGGGAATCAAGTGTGTCTCACAGGAAAACTATTGTAATTATAATTTTAGCATGTAGCTCGCCGGTGATTCTCAGTAGCCATATAAATCAATGGTAATTTAAAAAAAAAATTAGCTGCCACAGACCTGCCCTTTTCTTGGGATAATTTCGAATAACAAAAACCATCTTCGCCGGTTAGCAGTACCAACGCGCAACGTCTTCCAAAATATGTTTCACTCGATTTGCGTTTATTTGTGAATCTCTTTGCTCATTTTGGTTTTCTTGGGAAAGATGTAAAAGGGATGTAGCAACTTCTTCTCTAAATGCTGTTATTGTCATTTTTTGTCCAGGTACTACCCTAAACAATATGTACGTGCAACACTGCAATTTTTCGGTACCATTTAATTCCCTTTCTCAAAGCTGAGGAATATGCTTTGATTTGGTCCGATAAATCGATAAATAAAATTGTATTATAGTCAGCAACGACATCTGGCTTCTCTATATCTGCATTACGCCATGTTGGTACTTTGATCATTTCAGTATGCTTGGTAGATAAAGTAAGGACATCCCGTTTGTCTTGCCATTTTGTAATTACAACTCCTGTATTACTCTCTTGACTATATGCTTCGCCTTTCTTCAGCTTTTTTTTTATAAGATCTTTTGGATTATTTTTACGATTTTTTCTAAGCGTACCTACTAAATGAGTTTTTCTTTCTAGTAACTTGTGAGCCAGCTCCATACTTGTGTAGTAGTTATCTACGTAAATGCACCGCCCACAGTCCAAAAGTGGTTCGCAAAGGTTCATAACAACGTTAGTTGGCACGCTTGATGCATCTATTTTTTCCTTGCCACAATATATTTTCAGATCATAAGTATATCCTCCTTCATAATTTGTATAACTTCACGCCGAACCTATGCCGTTTATTCTTGATGTACTGCATGAAAGCCAGCCTTCCACGAAAAGGGACAAGCGTTTAGTCAACGCATATTTGCTCTTTGGGAATATAGAACTTTTGAAAATTCCCTTTCAGCTGGTCCAAAAGGGGTCCAAGTTTGTATAATCTATTAGAACTATCAGCATTTTCATTATCTTGAAAATGCCAATTTGCCAACAACAACTCAAACCTATTGCATGACGTCACATTTTATATTTGGTTTACATAAATTTTCTTTTTGGACTAATAGTCTGCCAATTTAGGTGCACGAAGTAAGCCCATCCAAATTTGAAGACCGATAAAAGTTAAAATCTCCTCAGGATTAGTATCTTTCCATTTATTTATACGGGATCATTTTAAAAGTGTTGATTCTTTTTTCTGCGCAGCGAAACGATTAGTTTCCGTCACAATGTTACTTACAAAATTGTTATCCACCATCAGCTTGAAAAAAAAAACGGGGCTTATCAATGTGTTGAAATAAGTGATTTACAATACCACTTTTAGGAATATCAACTGGAAAGTTCTTTAGGTATTGTCCAGTCACTTCTTGCCTCATTAATCTTGGAACAAGTTCCTCATCATCTGAACTATCTAACTGAAACTGCTGAATAACTGCCTCTATGCTCTCCGAAATTACGTCATTTTTATTTACGTTTTGGAAAAATGGTGGATCATCAGCTCTGTTAAGAAGTTGCGTACTGGAACCTTCTCCACCAACATCTGGAAATCCTACTGAAGTGCGCATGTTTATTGTTTTCTTCTTTTTTACTAATGGCTCGTTGCTATTTTCCGAACTACATGAAGATGATGAAGGCGAACTATCAGGTTCATATTCATCTGAGGATTCTCCGAAAGGATCGGGCTCTTCATCAGAAAATATCTCGTTCATCAGCTTTTGAAGACGCTGCTGTTCTTTATTATAACTATCCATCTTTTCAAAAACTAAAATTAGCTTGGAAAACAAGATTTGCGACAAAATCATACCTTAGTCAATAATAAAGACCGCTAATAAACAAATATCAAAACACACACCTTTTCAAAACACAAGTTTTTAGTTCTTTACTGTTTGACTGATCACACATAAATGACGATAAACAACAAGAATAGGCTAGTTTTGTTTTGAATCAAGTATGATTCACGTGGCCTACTGTGCAATTTTCGTCAGCCAGGCCTTATGAGACACACTTGATTCATGTTCAAAAACACAATTTTTGACAGGTATTGACAAGTAATTAATTATTGTGGGTCATCATTTTTATTATTTTGGAAGTGAAACAAATAAAAAATAGCTTCTGGCTCGTGGGGTAAAAAAAAATTGTATTGTGGCAGTTAACGTGTTAATGACCTAAAACTTTAAATCAAACATTCTCAAAACTCTTAATTTACTTGGACCCCTTGGCTTCTGACCCCCTCAATTACAATCTTGCTTGTGGACCGACTGCAATTGTCACATAATCACCCATCACCCTGTATAAACCGCGTTCAAGGCTGGGAACAGCTTTTTACTATGTCAACCTTAATAAAACCGATCAGAAAAAAAATCGCAGGACTATTGTTAACAGCATACGTCACATGGACAATATCAGTAATCGAATTACATAAATATTCAATTTGCTGCTAAATATTTGGTTTCAAACTGTAATCATATGTAATTAAAACGGATAATAACGTTTCCTTATTGCAGGTATTGTTGTTCGAATGTATAATATGTTCTTTAGTACTTTAATGGTTTTACGAATGATGCGGTAAATGTTCTAAAAAAACTGACAACTAAATTTAAATAAAGAGTCGTTTCGTTAAATAAAGTTAATTCGTTTTAGAAATTATTGGGCAAAAATAAGGTCGCTGCACGTGTATTTTTTATTCAATATTCTATACACTAGCCACGTTAAATCGAAGGTGCGATTAATATTTAAGGACCTAATTAGGTTTATTGTATTTCCTCAGTTTATAATATTTATTCAGTGAAGTCAGTGGTGAATTTTAACCTTGTTTTTTTACTTTGCTAATTAAAAGTTTAACAATTAATGGATCCATCAGACTTTACTTACAAAGATTGGCAATACAGTTAAGGTAAATATACATTATGTACTACTTTTTTTGCTGGAAACTAATTTATTACACAACAAAAATTATCTATAACGCCATTTTAGCATCTCAAGTAGTTTTAAATTTAATAAAATAAATACCCTTTTTTGATATACCCGAATAACATATACATATACAGGGTGTTCATTTGAAAACTTCCCACCATGGATTTATCGAAAACCACTGTTTCAAAAAAAACGCCGAAATACGTCAAAACGTTTGTCAAGGGGGACAACTTTCTAACCTAAAATTACTTCACTTTGCTTAAAAGGTCTTTCGAACTCTTTTATTTTGACGTTTGATTTTTTTAAATCGGTCGATTCGTTTTCGAGAAAATTAGAAAAATCTTTGTTTATCTTAATTTGTTCAGATAGAAAATAAAAACATGAAAATATCAGTTTTTATTTTAATAAGTGTTCAAAATGTTGCCCGTTTTTGGCCAAACAATGATATAGGCGATGTTCAAATTCCTGACGGACATTTTCAAAAACATGTTGTGGCAGCTGTCGATGATGCGTTGACGAAGTTCATCCAAACTTTCAGGTTGGGGAGTAAACACAATAGATTTTAAATGCCCCCATAGAAAAAAGTCTAACGGCGTTATATCAGGAGATCTAGCAGGCCATTCTATAGGCCCTCTTCGCCCTATCCATTTATCTGGAAACTCGTCGTCTAGCCATTGCCGAACGGGAAGAACCTAGTGAGGAGGAGCGCCGTCTTGCTGGAAATATATTTCAACCTTTTCAGGATTTCTCATTTTTTCACAAAACTCAACTCGCCTATCGAAATCGCCTTCGGTTAACTCTTGCAATATTTTCATTTTGAATGGATGAAATTTATGAAGTTTGGTAACTGTGTAAACAGAACCTAATGAAATACCAGTGGCAGCAACAATTTTGCGTAATGAAGTATTAGGATTTATTCCAAAATGACCCAAAACTTCAACTTGAGCGGCTTCATCCAAAATTCGCCGATGATCACGTTTTTTATTTGCAACAGATCCAGTTTCAGTAAACTTAGTAACAAGGTCCAAAACATACCTATGCGAAATTATCTTCTCCGAAAGTCTGACGTTAAACGTGACGGCAGTTTGCCGAGCACGTTGATTTTGGGCACCATAAATTAGAATAATTACCACTCTTTCGGCTAGTGTGTAAACCATTTTGGAAGTAAAATCTTCAATTCAACAAATAAATTTTCACTATTCCAAGACTGTCACAAATGTAACTGACGGCAAAATAACACAACATTTTGAACACTTGAAGGGTACAGGTTAAAAAGGGGAATGTCAAAAATCGTTGATTTTCAGGAAATCAATTTTTAATTTTAAAACCCAATAACTTATTATTTTATTACTTTGTATTTAATGTATTAATGGATTTAGTTTGTTATGTCTATTTGGGATTGGAATTGAGAACATAATAATAAAATTCCATTTAAAAAAATTTTTAGAGCAAAAAATAAGTCGAAAGTTCAGATTGTAACGAACAAGAAGGGGGAATGTCACATATTTTCACTGTAGTTTTGTGGTATCATCAGTTTTTTATACACAAGCAATTCTAAAGCAAAACAGCAAAGGTTAATTCGAATTTCTCATTTAATTGGGAAAGATACAGAAAGATACAGAAAAAATTCAAACACTTTTTTTTGCGCTTCTTACACACGAAGCTTTTGGAAAGGAAGCCTCGTCTTTGACATTTCTGGTATGTTTCAATGTAGAGAAATATTTTCTAGCGGCTGGATTGCGACAGAATTTCATTACGCACTGCAGGTACTTAGCTAGTGTTATAGGCAGTAGTCCTGCAAATAGATAAAACATCCTTAACATTGGAAAATAATATTGTGTGTATAGTTAGGTACCTTTGTATAATTGGCCTGGTAATTCGAACAAATTGTTTGGTAAATTATTGATAAATTTTTTCTTCGGTTCAATCAAAACAGCCGATTTCCATATACCATGCCATGTTGATCGATCAAGCCTGGGATGATATTTAACGACTTTTAGTTCACGTATAGGATGGATCTTCATTGGACACTTATTTTTGTAAAGTGTAGAAAAATGTGTAGTCCAGCATTTAAAAAAATCGAAAGTGATTTCCCTAACATCAAAAGGATTTGGTTTTACTCGTGCAGCTCTGAAAACTTCAGCCCATTCATTTGGAAGTTTCACATGCGACTTTTGCTGAACTAGTCCAAAATCCTTGTCGCATTCCATAAATGAATGTCCTCTAATGCGAAAACTGATCTTGATTTCATCAAACGTTTTTTGCACATGCACTAAGTGATGGAGGTAACAGATAACTGTGTAATTCTTATTCTGTCCCCCACATGAGTCTTAAAATATATCGAGGACTCGAACACTACTAGGTAGAAAGTTGTAAACAAAATGATGCAACATCGAACATACATCGTCAGAGTCTTTTCGACCGTTTGTTTCAGGTTAAGTATAGAAAATACTTTGACTAGTCGACAAAACAAGAATATTAAAAGAGAATACAGATAACTGTCTCTTATAATAATCATCATTTGTGCTGATGTTGGGCACTGGCAGATTTTTAGCAAAATCCAACCATATTGCTTCTTTGTTCTCATTTACCCGACTAGATACCCGATTAGATAATTTTGCAGCCTTTTTTCTTGAATAAAATACTTCAGCTTTATGCTTGTGAAGTAGATTTTCCTGTTGAAGGGTAGTGATTTTGTCATCTAGTTGTTTTTTTTCTATGGCATTTTCTGACACATTCTTCATTTTTCCTTCTAGGGACCTAATATTTGCCAAGTATTCGTCACAGATACTGCACGTATCCGACCTTGGAATGACAAATGAAATGTTGAAGTCTCGTGAGAAAATAGATCGATATGTTTCATATGACACACAATATTTTTGATCTGTAACGGTATTTTTGTACATTTTGTACACTTTTCTGATATTTAAATCTTCGGTAGGTTTTTGAAGAATCCTTTAGGCTGTAATGGCTTTGTCGTCCGTCCTTTGAAAGAACTAATATGATTGACTACTAGATCTTTAGCTTCCTGTTTCAACTTGAGAGGCCTATTTAAGTGTTTTCCTCGTTTATCAATTGGGGCGCTACCAATCATTTTTAAAGATTTCTAGAGAATTTCAAGCTTTTTTTTTTGGTTATACCATGTAAGGAAAGAAAAGCCTTAAAACAAACTGGTACTTCTGTTGTCTCACCATCTAAAGAGATTCTGACACGATAAGCAAATTAACTCTCATGTAATCTTGCGACCTCTTCTGCGTTACGTGGACGTCGCTTTTGTACAGGACAGACACTAATAAGTCCACACAAATAGATGTTTTGCTCATCCACGGATTTAATAAATTAAACTCACTTATTATCTTTTGTCTTGCACTAAGTGGAACTTTATCAAAACACTTGAGACGTTTACATTGGCAGTCGCTTCCTGTCACGTGGCTTTGTAGGTTAAATTTTTTAGAAACATCGGTTAGTCTTTCGTAACTTTTTCTCTTTTTTCCCTGAACTGGAATAACAACAAAGTCTTCAAAGTCCACAAGTTTGACGAACAATAAATAAACACCAGAACCGGTAAACACAATCAGAAAATAAAAGTAACTGCAGTCAAGAGAGCCTTCTGACAGTTCCTGAATAACGTGCATTTGTGACGTTCCCCCTTCTTAGCATGTGGCGCGCGGACTCTCCTCCTTTTTAGCCAGTACAGCTTAATTTAAATTGTCGATATCTGGCGACTCTTCCCTTTTTTCGCCTGTATAATGTTACTAGGTGATACTTCTGTCTATTAAAAGTTGAACGGACTGAACAGCTCAAAATGAGCAAAAACTGACATTCCCCCTTTTTAGCCTGTACCCTTCTTATTGAAATAAAAACTGATATTTTCTTTCTCTTCAACTTTAAGAAAGAGCTGGAATCCAAACGTGGTCAAGATTAACAGATTTCTTTAATAATATATTTATATGTAGGCATACAAAGTATTAAGTTACTTAGGTGCTTATTTTGTACTTGAACCTTTTGTAAATGACTGGAAATAGTTTACATTGATGTATTCGGAAAAAGCAATTGTAGGTCCAAAATGATTTCCTTTAAAATTTTTGTAATGAAGGAAATTCTTAGCCCATTAATTCAAATTTTTGAGATATTCTAAGGTAAGCCAGAGTTTTTACAACGATATCGAAGAGTACGCGAAATTTAAATCCGAAGTGATTTTCATTTTTTTCTCAAAAACTGTTCGAAAATTAAAATTTGAGTTAACAGCCCTTAAGAGCTTTTGCAACATTTGACCTGGATTTGATCTTGTCAAGGATATCTTAAAAAAAATAAAAACATCACTAGCGTAAGCTAAAAAGCAAAAGTTCTCAGTATAAAATTAACTCGGTTGTTAAATAACGTTCAAATTTGACATAAAGGTGAATGACAAATTTGACACAGGCAGGGTTACACACTTTTTGCAATTTATGAAGACGCATGCAGGCGTTGTTTACCTTGGAATAATATCTCAAAAAGTTTAATTTATCCAGTGATTAAAATTAATTTGCCGCTGACTCGCATTTCTTAGCCCAGTAACTGATCTGTTACCATATTTAGTTTTTTATAAATAGTTTATATGGTATTTCTTTAGTTTTAAAACTTATGTTCAATAAAAATCCTTAGAAATGTCTGGACATTTTTTCTGTATTATGATAAAACTAGAATCCTTTGCCTTGTTGCAGGTACATAAAAGGTAACTGTGGAATTTACTGAGGATCATAGTATTAAAAAAAACAGAATGACCTAAATCCTTACATGTATTAAAAGCTACGTTTTAGTACCTTCTGCTGTTTTGATGAAATATGAAAAAAAAAACATATTAAATTAGCGTTCAATTTACTTCTGAGGATGAAAACCGCTTTCAGAAACCATATGGTCTAAATAATATACACATTCTCAAATTTTATAATTTTGGCTTGAAACAAAATTATTAATATTTATTATATTTTCAGTTTATTCCACGATGTGACTACGAAGAGGTGATCCTAGTGTTGCTGATTGCAGAGTCAATGGCTGTGAAAAATGCGGTGCTCTCCCAAAGTCCGGAATTCAAAGATATTAGATTAAGTGCTGGACAGGACGCTACCACTGTATACGATTTGCTCACTATTGCTACCGTTCGGTGGGGACAAATCGCTTTATTACAAGAGGTAAGGCATGACTCGATTAATTTCTAGTGTAGTATTTTTGGTTCATGGCTTAACACAATTACATGTAAAAGCGATTACTATAGGGTAAAAGCAGGAGAGATGGACCACATTTTAAAAAATTAAACGGGCTTCTTTAATAAAAAAAAATAACAAAATTGGAAAAAATATATATAACATAACATAGGTATTTCTTTTGGTATAATTAGGCATTAAAAATATTAATTTGCCATTGGTCCATCTATCCTGCTCTGTGGAGATGAGATGGACCACTAGGGGTAGGATAGACATACCATGCTATACTTTCTTTTTTTTAGTGGCTACAGTCTTTCCACACTTATTGCAAAGCTTAACGAAGCCAGAACAAGTTTCATGTAACCAACGTTTACAAATCATACATTGCAGCCATTCGTCTTTTTTAGACGTTTAATTATAGTCCTCCTTGCAACCGACACAAAGATTCAATCACCTTTCTCTTACTTTTTAATTTTCTTTCAGGTTTTACGTTCTTTTTGAGTTGTGCATCTTTCTTATTTTTTATAAATTCCTTAGCTGTTATCTCTCCGTATATTTTCTTACGAACTCTTTTCACTGCTGCAGATAAAACAGGTACAGGCGTTACTTCATCAAGAGCCTTTCCGGGAGTTGTATCTTCATCAGGTACTGATGACTTGTTAGGGTTGATGGGTAAGGCTTTTAGATTTTCAATTCCGGAGGGGCCTGGTTAAGGAGACTCAGCTCTAACTGATAAGTTATCCGCCTGGACCGTGTGTAATGCTTCTGTTTCAGGACTTTCAAGGGGTGTCTGTATTGAAAAAGCATATTCCGGGATAATTAACGGATTAAATGGATAAATCCCAGTGGATTTAAATGCAGAGGCCGCATTTTGAACAGTTGCTGAGTTTCCCCATGCTCGACCTAACAGCTTACCAAATTGAAGACGATTAAGGATCCTGTTTGGGCTATTTTGAACCATAAAACGGCATTCAGCGTAGAAGTTGCTTTTAAGAGAATTAAAGAAGGCGCGATCAAAAGGCTGCAGGTAGTGAGTGGTATGAGATGGTAAACAAAACAAAATTATATCATTTTGCTCAGCAAATTCTAGTACGTCCTGGTTGGTCGTATGGGACGTGTGGCCATTTACTATTAGTAAAGTTTTACCCGAGGGTAGATAATATGTTCGTAACTATTCTAAAAAAAGCTCGCTATTAACGTAAGTAGATATTTCCGACATTCTAATTTTAGAACCCGGTGGCATACCTTCATGCCAGTCTTCTTTTTTATTTTTTCCTTTGAAAATACAATATAGGGGATTAAAGTGCCTTCTGCACTACAACATGCTATGACACTAATTGTCTCACCCTTTTCCCTAGGGCTTACGCTTGGAACACATTTTGATCCTTTTTCGGCTAGTACCTGACCAGCCCTATTGTTCAGCTGTAATCCTGTTTCGTCTGTATTGAATATATGCCCGGGTTTATCATAAAAATTGTGTTCAGTCATAATTCTCTGTAGATCCGAAAAGTAATTATTAACGGTTTCTCTTGACATTCCCAAAGCTCGCGCAATTGAGGTGTTCTCGGATTTTCTGATTGAAATTTCAGGTCTTCGCTTTAAAAACAGTTCTAACCATTTCTGGCCAGCTTTACCTAAAAAAGATGATAATAAATTAGCAATGTAGTTTTTATTATTTTTTTTTATATACCTTCTTTTTTATTAAATTTATTTGGAATCCCTAATCGTTCAGCTAAATTAAACGCCATGATTCTACCTTCGGTTCTGGTGGGTGCAAAGCCTGCATTTTGCAATTTTTTTATGTGACTGACTATTTTTGTTTCGACGTTCGATCCCAAAGAACAATCTGGCCCCAGACGATTACAGCTATCGATGTTATTTGCCTTTAATCTGCGCTTAAAAGTTGTTTTTGGGATTCCAAATGCTTTCGCGGCTTCGTTAATGCCCATATCGGCTTTCTTCACAGCATCCAAGCCGTCCAAGAACCTTTTTTAGGTGCGTTTTGTTTTCGGATTTATTTATTGGGCATAATCCTAAAATAAAATAGGCTGGTCCAACTCTCCTCTACTTAAGAGAGCCATCTATCCTCCTATTTGAGGATAGATGGACCAGTGTCTAGCTTCTAAAATATGCCGATTAGAGCTACGATTGGAGAGCTCTCTAGTACACCTTGTATACGGTATTTAAACACTAATCCAACAAAAATCGGTTAAACTTACCTGATTTAAAAAAAAATAAGATTCTCAAAACTGATATAAAATTTTTGCACGTGGTGATGTCAACTATCGTAAATAACATTCGCGAAGGTGCGTTATAATGCGTTCCAGTCGCTGACAAATCAGCTAGCGGCCTCTCGCTCTGTTGTAATTAACTTGACAGTTTGACGTGTCTAATTGGACCAATCGAAATGGTAGAAAGGCGTGGCCAAATTAAGGCGGGAAATCACATTCTATTTAATCTGACAATCTTATCATTTAATCGTAATATCTAAAGCAAACGCCTAATCAAAAAGCTTACTCAAAGAGAAAAGAGCCTTTTTGTTTAGGTGTTAGCATCAGATATTGATCTGAACAAAAATAAAACTTTTCAGCTTTATTTTACATATCTAAATAGGTTAATTTACTGCAATAATCTACGAAAGTGTACTAACAATAGTGTACGACATATCACCAATTGGACAAATGGAAATAAAACAATGTTTTTTTTGCTTTAATACATTTATTATTTAATTTTCCTGGAAAAAAAATACTTAAAATGATATACATAATATTCAATAATTCATTATAATAGACATTATATAAATTAGAATTAATCTAAAAATGTTTAAAATTATTTTGTTAGCACTGAACTACCCTAATTTTATACAGATTAGAAAAGGTCAACATTTTTGTGCTATTTTCTCATAATACATCTAAAGGCATTTCCATTAGGTTAATAATATCCTCATTTTATTGACACATAGAATCTGAATTTTTATTGACACATAGAGGATGAATTATTCTTATTTAATATGTACTTGTATCTGTTTCCTAAAGAAAAATTAAACAGATTTTAAAATTATTTAAATTATAATCTATATATTAATTTTTAAAATTAATTAAAAATTCTATAACAGAGTATTATCGAAAGAAACAATATATCCATCGACAAAACAAAATAAACTCTTTCAAAATGAAAACAACTTTTTAGTATAAACATATGTCACTTACATAGAATATAATTTGTTCGTCTCTTATAATACTAACAACATATCTTGGAACTATAATATTACTAAAAACTTAATTCAAGGATAGATGTTTACATAAAATAAAAAGAAACTCTTTAAAAAACATGTTGTAAGAAAAAGATTAATTCTGATCCATTCTGGGTGCTCAGGTCTCTTGGCCGCTATACCTATGTCTTGTCTCAGTGAACACAGGAAGTGGTATGATACGAGCAGGAAATAAAATAAAAAAATAGACAGTGCAAACCTTATAAATGTAAAAAAAAGACAAAATAAATGTTTAAATAAATATGTATTGTAGTGCAAAGCCAGGGGTATCAGCATTATTAAAATTTGTGGAGAACTTACAGAAGAACTGACAGAAGAAATTCTATAGCTCAAAGTCTTAATAATATTTACATTGCATATCCCTCTCCATGTTTTTCTTGTAATATGAACTGAAGGAAATTAAAATAATCTTTTATTACTGTTTCTCAGAAACATTTAAAATATACATACTCTTACATCAAGGTCAGGAAAATTTCAATCAATTTTTAATTGTTGAGTAGAAAATGAGAGGCCAGACATTTTGTAATATGTATTTATAATAATCAAGTTAAAAATTAAATACTTGAAAAGTGAAACTTCTTCATGGAAATCAACTGAATTTGATTTTATTAAAGACTAAAAGATTGACAATACAAAAACATAATAGTAATAAATAAAATCAGATTTTCTTACCAGAAACCTGGAATTGCTTGCCGCAAATTAATTAAAATACTACTCCCAATATTGAAAGAGAACTTTTTAGAAAAAAAGTTATGAATTTAAAATAACATGCT
This sequence comes from Anthonomus grandis grandis, assembly GCF_022605725.1. NCBI lineage: Eukaryota > Metazoa > Arthropoda > Insecta > Coleoptera > Curculionidae > Anthonomus > Anthonomus grandis. The sequence goes on from NC_065562.1 coordinate 7,758,298, forward strand.
TAAAACAAATAGCAAACTCAACCCACGCTGGCATTCATTGAAATGAAAAACAAACTCAAATGGTATGACAATGACAAATGATGTTCTATCAGTCAATGTCAACAACTGTCTGTCAGCTCCCTGTCAATTTTGCCAAGCAAGATGGCCGATATACGATTCCGATTTTCACCATACAAGTTTCATCCATGTGGTCTCAAAGGCAACTGACGCTAAGAAACAGTCAACAGAACGGGACAGGTTAGTCTTGCCCTGTTGCCAAACCTTGCCGGATATTTTGAGTGGACCGTCTACCCTCCTGGTCCATCTCCCATCCTTTTACCCTAAGTTAATTGGGTTATTAATGCAATTTTATATTTGATGTACAGTGCTTAATTTCTCATAAAACAGATGCAATTATTTAGCAAAAATGTTCAGTTTTCGGGTGTTAGTGCTATATTTTTGGCAAATTGGAAAATTACTTCAAGTATGAGCCGGTCTCTCATAAACTAAAAGACTATAACTGGTTAAATATGGCGAAGAGACGCAAACTACATTCTTTCGTTTTATTTTAAAAAATTATAATTAATGAGTGTCCTCCTTACTTGCTAGAGAAGATTAAATACGGAACAGACGTTTATAACTTAAATTTAATATTTAAACGGTTAATTACCCCACCCCCCCACAAGACCAGTTTTTTTTAGCGATCTTTCTCTTATAACTTTTATCGGCTTTATAATGATATTCCTGCAGATCTAAAAGCTTTATCGGAGGGCTCTTTAAAAAAAAAGGTAAAATTACTGCTTTAGTAGCATGGTGTTTGGTAACGTCTTATGTGATGCTTTGATCAAAGTTTATAATATACATGTATTTCTTTTTGTACCTTTTGCTCAGTTTTCTGCGGGCAACAGTTGTAGTATACCGGGTGGTGCGTCGCCGAGCGGAACATAGAAATATTTCCAATCCCATGTAAATTTTAAGAGGGTCAATTATTGGCTTCCCTGTACATTTTACAGAAAAAGTGTAATATTTTAACTTTCAATTTTTAGTAACTTTTTGAAGAGACCAATCTGGCAAACCCTCGTGCAAAGTTTCAAAAAATTTTGATAAGCGAATCTTGAATTATTCAATTAAATGTAATTGCAAAATGACCAAATTTTCGGTTCATTGGCCTGAAGGCAAGATGAGTTTTGCTATGGTAGATTTAGGAACTTTCGAACAATGTTGCATGTATTCAGTATAACAGATTTCTGTATAGTGACAATCGTCCAGGAGGAAAGACCTAATGCGTTAAGGTTTTTGGACAGTGTTAAAGAGACAATTCCAGTGGATAAAATACCTAGAGGAAGTATATATACATTATCTTGCCTCCATTGTTGTTTTTTCTCGTGAGCCAGATCTGCGTATTTAGCAAGTTTAGTGTGTGTGTCGTTTCTAGGACATTATTGGTATTTGGCACTGCTATGTCAATTAGAAAGGTTTTCTTTTGGGCTTTGTTTATTAAGATTATATCTGGTCTGTTTGAAGTCAGCGTCCTATCGGTCAAAACAGTTCTGTCCCAGTAGAGGCGAAAGTCGTCATTTTCAAGTATAGTTTCTGGTTTGTACTGGTAATAGGCAAGTTTCGCCAATTAGATGATAAAGTTTTGCCAGTTCTTGATAATTTTTGCCACACAGTTATGTCGGTGCAGATATTCGGCAGCTGATAGAGATGTGCATCCTGATGTTATATGTTGAATTGTCTCCGGTACGCGCAGGCATTTTTTACATCGATCGTCGATTACTTTCTCATCTTTAGTAATGTACTTAAGGTAATTTCTTGTAGCAATCACTTGGCCTTGTATAGCCATCATAAAGCCTTCAGTTTCAGGAAATAGATCTCCACAAGTCAACCAGTAGTTCGACGTTTCATAATCGACATGTTCGGCATTAAGTTCGTGGGGATGCTTTCCGTGTATTGCCTTCTGCTTCCATGTGTTAACTTTAATGGCTGATCTTGTTACAGTAATGTGTTCTGCTATACCTGCACGGAGATTCAAGGGTATGTATCTGTTATCCGCTAGCACCACTGCTCTATGAAGAGGTTTCTCTCATAGTGAGGAAGTATTTCTGAAGATCTGCTACTTGTTTTTTGAAGAGAAAATAAATATCTGTTAACCTCTGCCACCCTTGGATCTGGAAAGAGTAAGTCTTTCGATGGCTAACTGAGGGTGGTGTGCTCGAAACGTCGTGAGGGTTGTTCTGGTCTTCCTCTCAATCTCCTCTATATCAGTGTTTGTCCACCTAATGACTCCAAAAGAATACGTTAAGACAGGGATAGCGTAGATATTAACCGCTTTAATCATGTTCTTACCATTCAGTTTAGTTTTTAAAATTTGTTTAAGATGATTGATATATTCCTTTTGGAGGTTCTGCTTCATTTTCTTGTGCTCTGTATGGGCTGACTGTATGGAATGTACGCCCAAGTACTTATAAGTTTCCCCTTCTTCCATAGCCCGAATGAGACTACCATCTTGTAATTCAAAGTTGTTGGTGTTGTGTTTACCTTTGATAACTGTTTGAGTTTTGCATTTATCGATGCCAAAGCTCATTTTAATGTCGTGGGAAATTAATATTTCAATTGTTCGCAGCAATGAGTTGCGTTGATGTCCCAGCATAGACTTTGATATCATCCATGTACATTAGATGTGTAATATTATATAGGTTTTCCCTGTTATCTTTAACGGTAAATCCATGTTGACTTTGATTAAGCATATGGGAGAGGGGATTCAGAGCCAGGCAAAACCAGAGGGGACTCAGGCAATCTTCCTGGAAAAGGTCTTGTTGTATTTTAATAGGCTCAATCGCTAAAGTTTTATTTCTGCAGTTAAGATTCAACTGTGTGGTTCAGATACCCATCATATGTTTTAATAAATTGATAAGCGGTGGAGCGACTTTATAAATCTCAAGGACCTTAAGCAGCCAAGTGTGTGGAACGATATCGAAAGCCTTACGGTAATCTATAAAGGCGGTGTATAAGTTTCTCTGCTTCTGTATTCCTTGTTCCATAACTAGAGTGTCTATAAGTAACTTCTTTACATCCTTGAGACCTCTTAATGCAACCCTTTTGTTCTAGAGCGATAATTCCGTTGTCTTCACAGTGCTTATAAATAATTTTTGCAATACATGCTGTAAGCAGTTTATAGATTGTAGGCAGGCAGATGATAGCCCTATATTTTGCAGAATTTTCGGTATCGTTATCTTTTGGCAGCAAATATGTTAGTGCTTGCGCAATGTAAGTTGGTACTGTGGTTGGTTCCTGCAAAAATCTGTTGAAATGACGAGCTAAATGTGTATGAGTGCATTTAAACCGTTTGTACCAAAAGTTATGAATTTGGTCGTTGACTCCCAAAACTCCCTGACTTGTCCTTTAGATGGTGGTTTACCGCTGTCGTTATTGGTGACATTTCTAGCTTTCTTTATCATTATTATTATTATTATTATTATTATTATTCTTATTATTATTATTATTATTATTATTATTCTTATTATTATTATTATTATTATTATTATTATTATATATGTTATTATTGTTATTATTATAGTGTTCTTCTTCCGGGTCCTATTTTACCCAATATCTTCATTTCCTTGTATTATGGTTTGCAGTAGTGAGTATCGGTCTTTATTTTTCATAACATGTCCCAGGAATTTAGTTTTCTTTTATATCTCTTTTGCTGATGATCATTTGTTTTGTTTTCTTTACATTGATGTTAAGACCATATTGTTGAAAAGCGCGATAAGTTCCAAATAAGTTTTGCAGTGCTTCCAAGCTATCTGATATCACCATGGTATCGTCGGCATATCGAATATTATTCAGTCTGACTTCATTCAAAAGGATACCTTCTTCTATTCTGTTAAGGGCTTCGTTGAATTTTTTTTCGGAATATAAATTGAATATCAAAGGCGATAGGACACATCCTTGTCTGACCCTGCCTACATAAGAATCAGAGTAAACTCTTGTCTAAATAAGGATCACGCAACAGCAACAACTGTCTGCGATGTATCTAAACCGTAAGAGAACAAAACACCTCCTAAATGGTTTAACACATATTTTCGTGGAGGCTGTGTCTAAATTTTTCCCACTAATCTTTAGTGTGGTGTTTGCGTCTTACAAAGGTGAGTTGAGCTTACTTTAAAGTTCTAATTTTTTGCTGACGATTTTTGCTACCGCTTTCATATTTTACAACTCTAATTTTTATATATGTAGTTTATTTAGTCTTAAAACATTGAATGCCTATAATAAGTCTAGCTGTAAGTCTATAATAAGTCTAGCTGTAAACCATAGGCGAGGTTGTTTGAGTTCACCATCTCTCAGACAATGATGTAAAATCGACTTTCCAATTTTTCGTGGAAAAACATTGAAAAGACTTTCCAATGTGGCGTTTACATGGTGGCGCGACCGGAGGTAGTTGCAGCGCGTTAGTACGCTTAACAGAGAGGGTTGGTGGGGAAATTTTGTTTGTTAATTATCGTCAGTTGCAAAAAAGTTTGCTTTGGGCGAGAGAGCAACGTGCATTCGTCATTGAGATCTACTTTTCATAAGGCCAGACCATATGCAAACCTATTAAAGTAATTGGGGGTATTGATATTTCTCACCCGGATCTGGATACTTAGAAGACATTGTCAGCTTATGCACGTCTATAAGCTCACAAATAGTTTAGTTGATACTACAAATCTGTTGGACCGACTAAATTTCCATCATCCTTAAAACGAGAAGTAATGATCTGTTTAGATGTCACTGCCGCCAAACTAATTATGGTGATGACTGCCCAATTACTCGAATGCAGAGACATTATAACTTATTTAGCCGGATAAAAAAAAATATTTCAACGCTGTGATGTTTTTATATAAAAAATTTGCTTAATTTTGAGATCTTTTCTTTTAATAATTAAAGATAATTATCACTTCTTTGTTTTGATTGCTTTTTGAACTTTTTCATAATTTTTAGGCTAACTATTTTATTTGTTTTAGTCATTAGAAAGATCAATGAAGTTCTCTTTCGAAGATCCCCACCTCTGGCGACAGCAGGCTCTTACTCTAATCTCAATAGGGAACTATGAGCACGCCTTATCGGTATTACGGGAAGTTATTCGTTTAGAAAGTGATAATGCCAGCAATTGCTTGCTGGCAGCTAAACTTTGTTATGAACATCTTAATCGGCTTGATGAAGGTAACAGTTAATTTGACATTTAAAATTTGTTTAGTCTATATTATGATTTTTAGGTATTGAATTTAGTCAGCAAGCACGTGAAATGGAAATTAAGAATCCTTGTGGGCTTTTAAGTAGATGCCATTTATATGCGGGTATTGGGTATTATTTGCGAGCAGAATCAAGTTTGTTGAAGAAAGAACAAGATACCCTTAGATGTAAAGCTTTGGATAATCTAAAAAGGTAATGATAAAACCTGATAATTCTAAAAATAAGATGTTCATTACAATATATTCCTGTAATATGAAATAGTGCGTTGCGGGTAGTTTTATACGACTACAAAAATCTCATCCATTATTCTCCAAGAAACCAACATACAAAATTAACGAAAACAAAGAAAACACAACATGTCACGGTCTCACAACATATAATTACAGGCTACACGTGTTTCGCTCTAGCTAGAGCATCATTAGGCCTAAAATCAAAAATATTACTTAAAACAAAACTAAAAACTTACCTTAAAAAACTTTAAAAGCCATACACACATTTCACACTACATAAATAAACAATAATTTTTTAGGTTATAATTGTACAAAATAAGAAATTAAAAAGTAGAATGCAACAACATAGACTCGACAATCGAACCCAGTACCACAAGGTTAGAAGTATGGGTGTAAAACCTATATAGACCTAATGCTAAATTACTTAACACGTTAACCAATGTAAGCTGAAGAATATGTAAAAAAAAATATTTAGCTAAATTAAATTATTGAAGATTAAATTAGGTTCAAAAGTAAAAACGTCATTCACACACACGAAAACAGGACTCTTTTTAGCTTTTGTAATTTCCATTTTCTCCAGAAGGTCAAGCTTCCTACCTTTAGGACATTCATGAAGCATTTCAGCTCCTGGAGAAAGATTATGTGTAGAGGTCAGCAAATGGTTAGCAAACGGTGATATTATATCAGTGACATTGGTATTTTTATATTTTTTAAAAAACGCAACGTGTTCTTTAATGCGTGTAGAGATTTTCCTACCAGATTGGCCAATATATACTGCGTTGTAATCCCCGCATTTTAAGGAGTACACTCCCGATTCAGAAAGAATGCTTGCCTTGTCCACTACTTTTTTGACAATTTCCTCAGGAAAAGGTCTGGCAGTGTCTCTATAAGCAAGTACACAATGGGACGGAAGTCTAGCATGCCAATATCAAGAGGTGTGTCACAAAGGCCCATATTGTCTCTTTTATGATTTTCTGTTTATGTCGCATATATGAATAGTCTTCTGCAATATTCCCACCTTACAGTAATATGCAGAAAACTCATAGGTATATTTACTAATAAACTGCGCAGGTTAAAAAGAGTGTCAATAGAAACTTAAATTAGATCTTAAAAACATTTTTTAATAATCCAAGGATCACAACTTCGGCAATCGGCAGTAAATTTACGAGGCCTTAATTATATGCGAAAGTTTTTTAAAGTTGAGTGGTTAGTTGCATACTGCAATAAGCTTAGAAATCTTTTTAAAAAATTAATTAAACTAGCAAAACAGCAGTGGAACTCTGTAACTCGATAGACATAGAAATAGACAAGAAAAAATATAGAAAGAGTATTTCTTTCTATGCGTGATAAGCACTCGCTAACCTTTTCTCTATGTCATTCGGCATCGTTCGGCTTTAGACATTCTTATACTACCCAATCTACAAACATTAGCCTATTTTTATGGCTAATGGGATTTTTCATCAGCCAACAATGTCAATTACGGAAATGTTATTCGACATTATCAATCTCTTTGGTTAAGTTTGCTTTGTTATTGTTTTTGTTTTTATCCGGTGTCCACGTTTTAGGAAGGAAAACAATTTCTTGTAGTTACATCTTATACAGGCTTTTGAAGTAGACTTTCTTACAAAGGTTCTCAATAAGACGACGAATTTTATGATGGATCCTAATTTCTTAGATTTTGCCTTAGAAATGGATGAGGAAGAACAAAGGATGGAATTAAGAATCGAAAGAAGACGATTACGGGACACAAGCAATGTTTTTGAATTACCTGAAAGGGAATTTCGAAAAAATTTTCGTCTAAGCAAGGATTTAGCTAAAAACCTAATTGAAGAACTCACTCCACATATGAATCAGGGTCAAAGAAGCACTAAAATTACAATAGTTAATAGAATTTTCACTGCACTAAGAGTTTCTGCCCTTAAAGATCTTATCAAAGATGTGTTGGTAATGAAGTCAAAGTATCAATGGCTCAACTGTCAGTTAGTAAAACCTTATCCGAAGTGTGTAATGCAGTTGAAGCTATTGCCGATAACTGGATAAAGTTCCCAATATCAACAGCAGAAAAACAACAGAAGAGAATAGATTTTATGGATGCCTTTCAGTCTCCTGGAACCATAGGATGCATTGATTGTATGGGTACAATCAATGCATCAATTGCCATATTAGAGCCAGCTGAAGATAGACAAAAAAAAGAAGAACTCATTTGTTCTTCGTGCATCCTGTTAACATTTTGGATGCGTCTTGTGTTTTCATTAAAACCCCTTGAACACTTCTTCCTTTTTGTCCCTCTTGGGGAATTTTGGGGATTATGCTTTTGCTCTATGGTATTTAATAAATCGATCGATGGAGATAAGATTTGGCAATTTTATGCCTGAAGGCCCCGGAATGGGATGTATTATAGACACAGATGATTGTTAAAAAAAATATTAAGATTTAATTTAAGAAAATATTAATATTAAGATTTCAGAATTAAATACTTACAAGACCTATTTCCTGATTAAGATCTTCAGTCACAGCCTTCCATCCCAATAAACCCATCAAGCATTCTTCAATTGGTGTGAGAGGGACAGCCTTGGATGGTCCTTCTCAAGTCCTTTCTCTTTCTAATTTCAGTGCACTTGCCTTTGATTTGGTTTTTGATCTCCACCTTCCAATAGCCTAAAATAATTATTAAACTATGGCTCAAATTTTTAAAATAAAACAAAAAGTCTTAATTGAATTTTATATCTTTGAGAATACATATATAGAATTTTTTATTCATATAATATGTACTTACTGCCTTCCACTTTTCCACGGATAGGAAGCCCATCCCCATAGAATTCAATTGGGTCACCATACTTTCCCACAAGGCCTTTACATTTTCATTATCTCTATCCATATTATGAAAGGACCGGATTCTCCTCCATCTACTGAACAATAATTTTCCATTGTTCAGTGGTCGTTTTGAAGTCCCTTTCTAAAAAGTAGAGTAGATATATAATAATACTAATAATATAACGTTCATTATTTACCATACAAAAAAGAATAATCTACATACAAAATTTACATGTTGAGTGAACTATTATGGTAAATAAAAGCTTACAAAAAGAGAGCCGGAGTATCATAAATGAGTTTCGACGTAATGGTAAGTCATTACAAGCAAAAGAGATCAAAGTTAACGGGAATACTTCAAATGCTTTCTATTGTAACGTGGCTAGCGAGATGGCTAGCAACATTTTATCAGATATAGATCCCTTAGAGTTTGTGTCTGGTATATCTGTGCCAAACTCTTTTTATTTTGAAAATGTTGAGTCGTGGGAGTTATTAGAGGCTGTCAATCATATAAAAAATTAAAAAAAAAATCATGCGGCAATGACGAGATTACGGCGGAAATCTTAACGAAACTACCACATGATGCACTTATCTCATTGTGCTCGTCAATTAACGATTTTTTTTAAACAGGCAGTTTTCCCGAGTGTCTTAAATCGTCGATTTTTATCCCTCTTTACAAGGATGGAGCTACAAGTGAGTCTGCAAATTATAAGCGAATTTCCCTGCTACCTACACTCTCGAAGGTTATTGAAAAAGTGGTTATAAAGCGCATGTGGAAATATTCAATTTAAGCTCATAACACCCAAGCAATATGGATTCTAATCCTCTAAAAGTACCCATGACGCTATTTTTTCTTTTTTGGATAGGGTATACTCTGAGCTTAATGGAGGCTTTCGACTGCATCAATCACGAAGTTTTGCTGCGGAAGCTGGAACGTTATGGCTTTAGAGCGTCTGTCTTGTAGTGGTTTAATTTTTACTTACGTTGCGTACCTTAAGGTTCGATATTAGGTCCCCTGTTAGTTTTTAATGTATATTAACGATCTCGTTCATTTAACTATCTTTGGTGAAATTATTCTCTTTGCGAATGACACATCTGTCGTATGGCACCACCAACACCCAAACACTCTTGAAAAAATAATCTAGGAAGACCTCACAAAAATTAAAAGGTGGTGTGATGCGACCCGCCTTGTTTTTAATGTTGGTAAATCTAATATAATTTTAAACGCGATATAAAAAATATAAAACTTAGGGATAATCCTCTTGACAGTAAAACTGTATAAAAATTTTTAGGAGTTCACATTGACAGCCAATTGCGTTTTAAAGCAAAATTAAGCAAAAAACTTTCTTCGGGATGTTTTGCAGTTAGGTGTGTAAAGTTGGAGTTGGGAGTTGAAATGGCCAGGACAGTCTATTTTTCTTTTTTTAAATCCCATATCAGGTATGGCATCGCTTTTTGGGGTTCAGCTAGCCAATATTTATTAAAAATACCTTTTATACTTTAGAAAAAAGCAGTTCGTTTTATGGCAGATGTTCACCAGAGAGAGTCCTGTAGACCGCATTTTAAAACACTCCAAATTTTGACTCTCGTTTCGATATACATTCTTGAGACAGCTAGTCTTGTTTATAAATACTGCAATCAGAAAATAAATAATAACAGAACCAACCTTTCAACCAGACAAAAATTTACTGTTCCCTTACCGATACCGAAAAGTACTCTTACTCACAAACCATTTATATGTGAGGGAAGGGAAATATTTAATCATCTTCCTAAGAATATTAGACGTGCTGTTTCTGTCGGGCAGTTTTGAGGAAAATTAAAAACTCTTTTATTGGAGGAATCTATATACCATGGGAGAGTTTTTTGACAAAAGATTTTGAATATATATAGATCGTGTTATCGTGAGCTACGTATTACCCAAAATAATGGCAACACCGCTTGGTTTCGGCTTGCAGGCGGCGGAATTTTTCGTTTTTATTTTTTGAACCGGGAGTCGGCAGACCTCACTTTGCTGTGTTACTGCACGTTGCAAATAATTTTTGAGCGTTATTTTCGTGTTTTTTTCACTATGGCTGTTTATACCCCTTACGAAAAGTTCAACTAATTAAATAGTTTTATGGAGGCAATTCGGCAGTATAATGTAGAGATTTGTTTTCGTGACATTTGAGAATAGACCGATTCTTTGTGCAAAAACGGTTTTAAATGTGGTTACAAATTTTGAGACATCTTTTTGTCTTTAAGATTGTAAAAAATGCCACACAAAACGTCAAGAACCACCTGTTGAAGTGGTCGAGGATATAGAACGGCGGGAAGAAATAGTTTGCAGTACCCTAGAACTTGATTCGACACGGTCCACTAGAAGTGTTGGAGAGGAACTGGGAATGAGCAATAAAACTGTTGCTCATACGGAAAAAATATGGGTACAAATGTTTCAAGTATTCAAAAACTCACGAAATATTTCCTGAAGACCAGTGGCGAAGAATGGAATTTTGTGAAACCATGATGGAAAAGGCAAATGAAAACGAATATTTTTTAAAAAATATTTTGTTTTCTGATGAATCTTCTTTTCCATTACATGGCAAACACAATCCTTCCATTGTTCGTTATTCGTCTCAGGAAAACGAGCACAGAAGTTTTCAGTTTCGTACCCAGTATCCTCAGAAATTGAATGTTTGGGCAGGTATTTTGGGCGACAATGTTATAGGGCCATTTTTTATTGATGGCACTTTAAACGCCCTATTTACCAACGTGATATTTTATTTTTTATTAGAATAACGCTTTAATTTTCATTATGCAAAACACAGCATATTAAACATTTTAAGATTACAATTCTATACACATTGTCATGTCTGTAAAACCCGCATTAGAATAAATATTTTAAAAATGCCTGGATTTTCGCGTAATATTTTGGGACATTTTGTCGCCAAACGACGCAGCTCCCACGAAAGTCAAATGTTTACTAATCCCGTCCTCGGGCCGGCCGGGGCGGTGCTCTGTCGCAGGCACTCGTACACGCGCGACGTTGCAAAATTTCGCCTCTATGCGGTTACCTATAAGTAACGAACGAAAACACGATCTGTATATGTACCCACATAATTGAGAACCTAGCACTTGTATTTTAAGCATATTTATACTTGTATCCATTTGTTTTTTCTTTTTTAATTTAAAAAGTGTTATTGTACTCTACCAAACTTTAATCTGTAAACTGTCTTTTAAATGTTTTGTATCTAATTGTGCTTATCCAACTTCTACATGTTTTAATCTAGTTTTAGTTTGGAGTATAATTACAAATCAGATTGTTACGATTTAGTCATTAGCCTGCTTTTGTTGATAGAAAACTTTGTATTTCTTAACAATAAAGTATATTCTTATCTTATCTAACTGAAAACTAAATGCAATAAAATCTCGAGCTGTCATAAAAGAGCAAAACAAACAAAAAAGAGATTTTCTTTACGATTATACTAATATTCAATTCGACAATATTAACATCTCCTTGATAACCGACACGAACAACTTATCGGGTCTTATAATCGACAATTCAATAAAATGTATGACGCATATTTATAATAAAATAAAAGCAGCCTATAACGGCTCAAAAATGTTTATCACTTAATAAAAAACTTTGCCCCAAGAAACGAATTATTACCTTTGCAACTGTGTGTATACAGGGTGTTTCAGGAGGAAAGGGAAATATTTTGAAAACATGTTCAGAAGGTCAAAATTAGATAAATTAACCCATATGTTTTAATCCGATTCTCTACCATTTCTGAAATAATCGGTTCTAAAGTTTTTTTGTAAGATTTTGTCTTTTAAAAGTAAACGCAAACAAATACTGGTAAAAAAAAAACAAAATTCCACTAATTTAAAATGTTTTCGAAAATACCCGCACCAACTTCAAGGCAAGCTGCAGCACGTTTGTTAACCGCTCGTGTTGCACATTTAATTGCTTGGAGATTGTTTTTAATAATATTTGAAGCATTCAAAATTTGATTGTGGAGTCCTTCTACGGTTTCTACTGGTGTTTCTAGAGCTTTCATCCACCCCCAGAGGCCAGAATCCAGTGGATTTAAGTCTGGTGGCCTCGGTGGCTAAACTTGAGGTCCTCCTCTACCAATCTAACGATTAGGAAAACGATTGTCTAAGAAATTACGCACTCGGCGACTAAAATGAGGCGGGATTCCATCGTGTTGAAAATACATTCGGTGTCGAACAATTAGCGGAACATCATCCAACATGTGTATTAAATGGTCTTCAAAAAACGTAAATATCCTTCTCCAGTAAGACGCTCATCTAATACAAAAGGACCAAACAACTGTCGTTCAGCATTCCACACTACACGTTAACACTGAATCGATGTTGAAAGTTTCGTTCAAACGTGGCATGAGGATTTTCATCTGAGCACTGATGTTCATTGTGTCGATTATTAATTACATTGCGGGTAAAATGAGCTTCATTGCTAAACAAAATGTATTTATGTAAGCCTCGATTTTGTTGGATTCATTCGCAAAATTGAACCCTTAAGCTATAATCACCCTCTTAAAGATGTTGAACCGGTTGAATATGGAAAGGCTCAAAGCCGTTTTTCCTAAGTGTCTTCCAAACATTGACATGTGATGCTAATCGAAGTTCTTTTGTAATCTGCCTCGTAACACCCGGGTTCTCTTCAGCCATATTCAGAACATTTTCTTCATTTTCCACATTTAGTCCCGCCTCTCGTTCAGAATTAATTCTTACGCTTGGAAACATTCCTGTTTCCTGAGCATTTCTGAAAAACTTTTCGATTAGGAATTCTTCGATTTGGAAAACGAAGTCGGTATTTATCAACAGCATGTAATGCACTACCATTACAGAAACCATACACGAATATCATGTCAGCATACTCCCTATGGGTGAATGTGTGAGGCATTACGTAATAGAAACTTTGCTCTTTTCAAATTGAAATGCTCAGAATCAATCAAACTGACAACCATGTTGGGGAAATTGTGAAGAATAGTCACTTTGCCACTCTTCCACTGTTTTATTAATAATTAATTTGACTTGTGGACTGTATAAAATCTTAAATTAAGTGATGCTCCGACTGATGGCAACTCAACACGCCATGTCGTATTGAAGAGAGAGGGTTGCATGAAATTTTCGCGGCGTTGTCACATCTATAAAAGGACATGCCGGCCCTCTTGGAAGTACCATGTATTTTCAACAGAACTTAAAAGATAATTACATTCTTAAATAGTGACATACTTAAAAATACATGAACACTATCAATTAGCAATGAACAAAATGGTCAACTAAACAACAAAAACAGGATAAATTGTGGTTAAACAACTAATTTCATATTTTACCTAAATACTTCAAAGTATAAAAGTAAACAAAGTCACTAAAATTTTAATTCTAGTACACTCCAATTTAGGTATACTAAACCAACTAAAACAATAAAATTATTTTAACGATCATATATGTGTATCATTAATTTATTATTAAGATTGATCACTGAATGTCTTGAGATACATTGTCGCTCATTTCTATGGGCAACGGACAAATTCGATTGACCCCACGAGTTAAAGTTCCTCCGTTGACCTTTATGACAACGACACGGATAACTCCGTCTTTCCCTGGTCGTAAACTGAGGATTCTTCCTAGCTGCCAATGAAGCACTGGTGCGCTCTCATTTTTAAGTAACACGAGAGTGCCAACTTGAAGATTGGACTGGTGCTGTTTCCATTTGGTCCTAGTTTGGAGTTCCGCCAGATATTCGACCTGCCATCTTTTCCAGAAGTCCTGGACCATTGCTTGGAGTCTTTGCCATTTGGAAAGGCGACCATTGGGAATGTCTTGTAGATCCAATTCAGGAAGGTTTGTAATCGGCCTTCCTACCAAAAAATGGCCTGGCGTAAGTGCTGGTGTATCTTGGGGGTCGTCAGTAACTGGACAAATAGGGCGCGAGTTCAAAATACCTTCAATCCGTGCTAAGATGGTACCGAATTCTTCAAAAGTTAAAGCAGTATCTCCAATAACGCGTTTGTTATGATGTTTTGCGCTTTTGATTCACGCTTTCCACATTCCCCCAAGTTAGGTGAGCGCGCAGGGATAAAACTCCATTTTATTTGATCATCTACCAGATAATTAGCAATGTCATTTGAGTTCTTATTTAGAAAATCATAAACCTTTGAAAGCTCATTATTCGCTCCTACATAGCTCAAAGCATTATCGGAGAAAATTGTAAGTGGTTTACCACGTCGAATAATAAACCGATGTAAGGCAGCTATAAATGCTTCAGTAGTCAAGGCCGACACGAGTTCAAGGTGCACTGCTCTAGTGCTTATGCACACAAACAGATATAAGCTTAGGATTGCGAGTTTGGCGATCCTTTAAATGGAAAGGACCTCCAAAATCGGTACCATTGTTATGAAAAACTGAATCTGACGTCAATCTTACTTCAGATAAGTCGCCCATCAAATACGACGCGTCTCTTGGTTTTGCACGAAAGCAATGGATGCAATCCCGAACAATCTTTTTACAGCTATTGCGCCCTGAAATTGGCCAATAAGTTTCTCGGCCAGTATATAGCAATGCTTGCACACCACAATGCAACAAGCGCTCATGTTCTTGTCAAGTCAAACAAAATCAAGGTGGTTAAGATATGTCTTTGTGGCAAAATCATAGGGTGTTTCTTAGTAAAAGGCTGACTAGAATTTTTTATTCTCCCACCCACGTGTAAAATGCCATCTTTTATAAATGGATTTAGGGAAAGAATTTTGCTTGCCTTCGGTATTTCCAATGGGAATGGGAATTACGAAGGCAATTGAGACATAACTTAAGCCTATTTACGGCTGCTAATCGATCCTGCACACTTTAACTTAGAAACTTTGAACACTTGTATATACCGTGGTTGCAATCATGGCAATAAAAACACTTTCTAATAAATGGAACATCTGTATTTACATTGTTCGTAACTGCATAGCTTTGACTTTTTTGATGCTTGAAATGTGTCGGCTGAGCAAACTGTTGAACGGGCTTATTAAGTTGGGAGATTTCTAGTTTCTCCACAACCTCACTTTTTGACTTTAAAAAATTGTTTAAGTCATCCATGGTGGGTAATTCACCAGGATATTTATAGGACTCCCAATCTTTACGAGTATCTAGGTCAAATTTATTACATAAAATGTAGATAATTAATCGATCCCAACTTTCTGTTTGCTCACCTAGACTGTTCAAGGATCTCATATGTTTTGTGATGGAGTCGAATAGATTTCTGAGATCAGAATATGACTCGGTCACCAAAGTGGGGTGATCAAAAATGGCCCGAATATGGTTATGGATTATCAATTTTTTATTTTCAAACCTGTCAACAAGAAACTTCCATGCAATATTGTAATTGTTATTTGACACATCCATGGACTTAATTATGTCGAGAACATTTTTATCGAGTGACGACCTGAGGTAATAGAACTTTTGGATGTCTATTAGACTCATATCGTTGTCTACCAACGTTTTAAATGCGTCCTTAAATTCAAGTTGTCACATCTATACCAGACAAATCATGCTTGTCAAAACTACCAGTCAATTAAAATAGGTATTAACAAACAATGAGGAAATACCTGCAATGTGAGTTAGAAATACAGGAAACGTAATTATGCCAAAAATTTACAAAAAAATTCTTTAGAGCCGATTATTTAAAAAAACTGTTAAGAATCGGATTAAAACATGTGGGTTAATTTATCTTATTTTGACCTTCTGAATATGTTCCCAAAATATTTCCCTTTCCTCCCGAAACACCCTGTATAAGGAGATATAGGTTAGTGGAGATAGAAAGAGAGAGCCGTCCGCGCGCACATTTTCTTTCTCTTTTACTATCATAGTCAGTGTATAAAATAAAAAAGTTCTACTCCAGTCGCGTGGTCTCAAGTGCACTAATTTTTTTTTGTAGGAATATTTCTCAATATAATTTTGCTTGCATTATGTCCTAGTAAAGCTAGCTGGTTGTAATAAGTTTTTACTCCGCTCTAGCGCTGTAGAACTCGAGCCAAATGATCACCTCGCCAGATACTTTCTGGGCCTTCAGCTGGCTATCTTGGGACAAATATCAGAAGCTCAACGGCATATAAGAGTCAGCCTGGATTTGCGACCAGAACATTCTTCGACTCTACATTTGTTGGCTCTAATTCTCACAGCTGAACGTCAATTTAAATTGGCTCTGTCAATTGTCGAAGATGCCTTAGAGGAATACCCAGACTGTTTAAATTTGATGTATGTAAAGGCCCATTTGGAGTTGCATGAGAAAGGTGGAGAGGTATGTAATATTTTGTTTGTAATTCTAAGACATGGCAGCTAAGAGCTTCTATATTAGGTAGCATTAGTAACAGCCAAGCAAATGTTGGAATTATGGAAAAGTTTGTATGAGGGACAGACTATCTCCGACATGCCCGAGTGTGACAGAAAAAGTGACACCAGATCTGTTTTCCAATTGTATACATCTGAAATGTCGGACAAAGACTCAAGTAAGACTTGAAAGACTCTCAATGAATATATTTTTAAGTATAAATTATTTGACAGGCTCTCTTCAACTTCATAACATTGCGGCAACCAGGGTGGAACAGGCATTAAGCGAGGTTGCCAGTTCTCTAAGTAGTTTCAGTCCACGCCCAGGTCCCCAAAGGGCGTGGATGTTGCAAGTAGAGGTGTGGCTTCTGTTAGCAGAGTTGTATTTGGCATTGGGTCAAGTGACAGACGTGCAGCAATGTATACAAGAAGCGATGCATATTTATCCTTTGAGTCATCACATTATGCATATGGTATGTGAATTAATTTTTTAATAATTTTATAGAATCTTTCATATTTATTAGTAATATAGTAATCGTAATAAGAGTATTATTTTTATATTCTTTTATTTAAACTAATTCTGAAGGGGTCTCGGTATTCAACCTTTGCTGCTTATACAGGCTGTCCTAGAATATGTTCTATAGATTAAAAACTTTATATCAAAACGCATTCTTGTACAAATTATTTATTTATTTACATCCATTAGCAAAAGTATTACATAGCATACCTATACAAACATATATATGTGATTCAATTATTTAATAACCAATAATAATGTAAAACCACATATTTAATTTATATATAAAGAAATATTAAATTCAGTTCCTAGTACGTTTCTAAACGAACTGTTTAGAAATAGGACGGGGTTACTTTCTCTATTAAATTAAAAGACGGGAATAAAAGGTAAGAGCCGGGTTTTTTTTGTTCCAAAAGACGCAAGACGTTTGAGACCAAAAGACGCAAGAGGCCAATGTTTTTTTTTCTATTAAAAGACGTACCAAAAGCCAACTAAAGACGCATTTTTTCTCATATGTTGTTTAAAGAAGTTAAAACGTTTAATTAAAGAAGTTTATACCTTATTGCCGTACTTACCAGAAATACTTACCTGTGAACCAGTGTTTTTGTTTTTTTCAACTATTCCATTAACAATAAACTTAGTTTTAAGTAAAGGATTTATTGCTTTTTTTTAAATTAAAACCCCTAGACAACAAGAAAAAGTCTATATACACAGATACAAAACTATCTATAAATCAATGAAAGGTATAAATGAATTAATTAATTAAAGACCCTATAAAATAATATTTTTTAACTGCCCCTTAAAAGATGTAATCCTAGAGTCAAAAAAGCTTATCTGTCTCGACAGGCCATTAGCACTTCGAGCCATTCGTGTAATTGGCTCATTAATACCATAATTGGTATGGTGGAATGGAACTGAAAATATTTCTGATTGTTTATTCAATCTGGAAGGCACCCTAAGTTTAAAAAGAGACAATAACTCGGGACAATCTATAGTACCATTTAAAATATTATGCATAAAACATAAGTCGAGTAATGTCCTTCGTGACTCTAATGTGGGTAAGTTCAGGTTATCCCTCACCCACTGATAGTAATAGTCCTGTCTCCTATAACCACGTCTAAAAGCAGCCACCCTTAAAAATTTATTTTGAGTCTTTTCAATCTGCTCAATGTAGCAGTTATATGAAGTGGACCACAGAATTGAGCCATACTCCAAGATGGGCTTAACAAGAGAGCAATAAAGTAATCTAAAAGTAAACAAAGACGAATCAGTTGTAGCCCGTTGGATAAAATCCAGCATTTTCATTGCCCTACCAGTCACCTAATTGATGTGACTTTTGCAGAAGCACAGCATCATAAAGGGATGTGATAAGCCTAAATAGATTCACATCATCAGCGAACATTGGCACGCGACAGTTTTCAAGAGGCAAAACAAAACAGGGCCCGAGTGGAAGCCCTGTGGTACCCCAGATGGCACCAAAATTTCAGTGGAACATGTACCTCCAAGATTAACAATCTGGGTTCTACTTCTAATGAATCCCGAGATCCACTGAAGAAGAGGCCGACTCGATCAAAAGCTTTGGAAAAATCTATATATGTCGAGTTAACCTGAAGTCCGTTCTCCAAGCAGCGGTAGAGGTAGTTGACATTCAGCACGAAATTAGCATCAGTAGATCTGGCTTTTATAAATTCAAATTGCTCAGGATTAAATAAAGATTTAAAACTCCAGGCAATTCTACGGCTGACCAGGCAGTCAAGCAGCTTTGGCAACTCAGATTGGTTACACATAGCCCGACAATTGGAAATTTCATTTCTTCTACCAGATTAGAATGGGGTTTAGAAAAGAATTAGTAACTTTATTTCGCATGAAGTTGATGTTTTCTCTGATATCTCTCAGGATTCACACCCTGGTCCTATTTTACTCAATCTTTTTATCAATGATATGCAGTGTCATAGAAAATTGTAAAGTCCCAATTGGATGCCCAATTCTTGTACGAGGATCTAGATGGTATTATCTCGTGGTCAGGGAACAATGGTTTGGAACTTAACGTTAAAAAATGTTTATGCATTCCATTCGTTCGTTCCTTAAATACAGGGTGTAACAAAAGTAACGCCCAAGCAGCACATAAAGTCTGTTACAAATTTGTTTATTGAACAATAAAATATTACTTAACTTAATTCTGACTTATAAAAAATCTTATTTTATAATTTTTTTTAAAGCTTTATATATAATAATTATGTGACAGTTTAATAAAATACGTTTATAATGTAATAAAACATCGCCAAATATTTTTTTTAAATATTGATAATGTCAGTTTTGGTGCATCAAAATAGAATTAGAAATACCATAGTTAAAAAAAGAAAAAAATTATGTATTTTTTTTTCTTCTCCGGGGGGTGATGAGTTGTAATATGTAGGTCATAATTATTTACTGATTACTGATTTATCTGATCATTTGATACTACATATAAAATAGAATAAGACAAGTCAGGAGAAAGAAACTTATTTAAAACTTAAAAAAATTATTTAAAAGAGTAAAACTATTCTAAAAAACCTAATTGCACACATCTAAAATTTAAAAACTATAATAATCACAAAAGTACCAACAAACAGTACAAATAAAGTACAGACACTGACTAGGCAGGAGTGACTTTCAGCATGTTGCTAAATTCTTTGATTTCATAGACGACAGAACTTATAATAAGCCGTTTTAGTCTATTTTTAAATATGTTGAAGTTATCTCTTTGTTTTAACGAAGCAGGGAGTTGATTAAATAAGCTAATTCCTTCATAAAAGGGGGTCTTTTTAAAATAAACAAAGTTAAATTTTGGCAAATAAAAAGCATCTTTACAGCTAACATTATATTTATTAAAACCACTTACTTTGGAGAAATGTTCTTGATTTTTAAATATGTATAACAATAATTTAAATATATAAATTACTTTATTTAGAGGCCTAGTGAGTGTTTTTTTAATATCTGATTATGTTCCTATATCAAATTTTTGTCGTCAACAATCTATACATGGAGGAACCATGATCTTGGCTAGGCAAATAATTGAAACGATTTTTTGTGATATTGATAAGTATGATAATTTTCTGTTAGATAATGTTTTTGAATTCTCTCTTTCTTTTTGTAAGCGTTTTAATTTATATATTCTTTGTGTTTATAGGCCACCTACATGAGATATTGCTATGTTTCTGGACAAACTTGATTATCTTTTATCCCAGTTGTCCCTACACTCTAAGGTTATATTGGCTGGTGACTTTAATATCAACTACACTGAAGAAACCTTGCCACGTACTTCTCTTTTAAGTATTTTAAATTCTAGTGTTATATAGGTATCACTAGGCAGCATTTAAAGAACAGACTATATCAGCATCAATATGATTGTAGAGTCATAAATATGAACAAAAAAGATAAGACCGCTTTAGCACAACATCACTTCCACAGGGCATAACTTCAATTTTAATGATGTTAGCATAGTTGATAGTGAGAGGCACTATCTTAAACGCAATATCAGTGAAATGATACACATCCAATTACATAATTCTGTTAATCACCGAACCGATACTCAGGGCTTAAGTACACAATATAATCACATCTTAAAGCTGTATAAATCCAAACTGTTAAGTACTTAACTTTTCAACGAGCCCAGGTAATTAAACCTATTTTACAGACATAAAAAGAATGTGTATCATTTATGCTTGATAACAAATTCTGCGTACAGTTACTACTAAACACTGACTAAGAAGGTGCCATTATTTACTATAATTACTATACGTACTACTTATTTATTGTGAATCATTCTGTGACATAAGCCAATTTTAGTTTATTTATGCTGTGTGTTTTTTTTTTTTTTTGGTTTTACTTAGTGGTTGTGCTGCGTATTTTAATATATAACGATTGTATCTGTGGTGTATGTATGATGGAGATGTCACTAGGTTTTAGTTGTTACGTAAACCTCTAATGTAAATTTGGTAAGTCGTCTTAATTTTAACTTTTATGCTTTAGTCTCCGTTTATTTGTGTTTTTGTTTGGGTCGTTTCTTAACTATTGTATTAATAACTATTGCTTTCACCATTTTGTACCAATTGTATCTTTTTCAGCCTTGAAAAAGACTTAAATAAACGTCGAAACGTCGGCTAATTTCAAATTTTGAGGTTTAATTTCTGTCCTTAACCCGCTATACTTCACTTCTACATCTATTGGAGGGACGTCAATTTTTGTACCATATACTGTATTATCTTCATCTTATTATATGGGAAGAATTTTCAGCAGGAGAAATTTCAATGCTTTTTTTGCTGCTACAGCTTCGGTAAATTGGAATGCACTTGCAACGGCTTCTGACCCATTTACTTTATTTTTTCAAGTTCTGTGTGATAAGATCAATCAGTGCTTTCCTAAAATGAGGCTTAAAACTAAGAAACGAAAACCATGGGTTTATTATTAACCCATTTAGAACAGGCCTCTTGTAGCCTTAGAATTTCAGCTAAAAACCTCCGTTTTTTGACTAAATTGTGTCACAAATGAAAATATCCTTGTATATCATCAGAAATACCGTAGTCTGTACAGAAAGACAATTAAAGCAGCAAAATCTAATTATTATAGGGATCGCTTAAATATGTCATCAAATAGGCAAAGAGAGTGTTGGTCGATTATTAATGATTTTAGACATTGCCATAGAAAAGTATCTGAACCGGAGTTAAGACCTGACTAATTAGTTGGCATTTTTCCTTCATGTTTAAAAGAGGCAGTGGTTATCCCTCTTCATAAGGGTGGAGATTTGGATCAGCCTTGTAATTTCCGTCCCATTTCTATTTTGTCTACCCTCTCTAAGATAGTTGAAAAACTTGCAAAATGCAGAATTTTGTCCTTTTTACATCATAATGGCATTTTGTCTGCAAATCAGTTTGGATTTTAAGCCGGTAAAGGGACTCATGATGCTGTTTTTAGCTTTTTGGAGAGCGTCTATGTGTCCTTGAATTCTGGAGAGTCATCGGCTGCAGTGTTTTGTGATCTATCCAAAGCATTTGACTGTGTGGATCATGGAATACTGTTATCTAAGCTCGATAAATATGGTTTTAGGGGCATAGCGTTGCGATGGTTTGAGTCCTATCTATCAAATCGTACTCAGAAGGTTACAGTGTCTGGGCGTTTGTCTGCTTCTAGATCCCTAAAATGCGGCGTTCCCCAGGGACCACTGTTATTTTTACTGTATGTGGATGACTTGAGTTCATTGAAACTGCAGGGCAAGGTGGTTCAGTTTGCTGATGATACTACCATACTATGGAGCCATAAAAATTCTGATTATATTAAGACTTGTATCCTTGAAGACCTTCAGATTTTATCAGGGTGGTGTGCTTCCAACAGGCTCATGTTTAATGTAAGAAAGACGTCTATTATGGGGTTTAAGTGCGATGTTCAGGGTCTGATGTTTGACAAAAATTCCCTCTTGCAGAATAAAGAGTGCTGCAAGTTCCTGGGAATTACCATTGATGGTCGCCTTCGGTTTGAAGATCATATTTTACATACAAGTTAAGAGATTCTTGCAAACCCCTCTTCATTTCTGAAAAAATCCTAACTCTTTTTTCACTCTTTATCTTAGAAACAGCTGCTTTTATTCACAAAATTCCCAAACTACCCTCTGACACTGGCCATTTGACTCGTCGTGTAAATGATGTTCCCCTACCTATTCCTACGTCTTCCCTTACCAAAAACTCATTAATTTACATAAGTAAAAAAATTTACAATCATGTTCCTCTATGTGTTAAGAATATCAAGGAAAGGCCAAAGATTATTATAATCTATATTGTTGTTATTCCTGCATAAAAACAGCACGTATATGCTGCGTAGATAAGTTTGCTAGTTTCGAAAGGGTTTCGAAAGGTTATATCATCAATTTGTTACTTAGATTTCAATAAATCAACTAAAAATTACGCTAACGCCTTCGATTTTACCATGACCTAAACCGAAGCTTTTCGCAACATCACAGTTGCCAATGCACCCTCCAGAATGATTATGAATATGAGTGATTTATAATTCACATTAAAATTCGAATATTTAGATCTCTCTAAACCTGATAATCGTATTATTGAAATGATGCAATTTTTTATATCTCTAATTAAAACCAGTCCACTCTCTTACCCCATAGATTTCTATCTTGCGTAGAAATTCCCGGCGACTTGCGCAATCAAGGGCTTTTGTTAAGTCACAATTTATATTCAGATATACAAATGAAAATATGGCTAAATACGTTTATATTAAAAAATATGATATATTATGGTTGATTGTCCAAAGTATATACAGGCTGTTACAAAATTCGGTAAAAATATTTTCAGAGCGTATTATTGGAGTGAAAATATGGTTTTTTTTTTCATGTGTCCTAAAATGCTCTCCCTCGGAGCTACAGCTATTTGGAACCGTAACTTTAGTAATCCATTTTTTAGGGGTTCGTTTCATTTTCCATGGCTAAAATGATGTAAATCGACTCGGGGATTTTACCCTTCTGATGGCCAGTATCTTATGCTTCCCATAAGAAAATTAAAAATCTAGCAACACCATCTAGTTAGCTATGAAAAAATTTAAAATTTTGGTTGCTTGCATTTTTTCGATATAATTAACCGTTTATGAGAAAATCACTGATAAATGAAAAAGGAGCATTATTAACCCTTTGGGACCCAATTTTATTTTTAATGATTTTAAGGATGTTTTTGCGAGTTATGGTATTTTAAGAGATTATTTGACAATATATACTAGTTAAAATAAAAAAAATATATACAGGGAGAGCAAAAAATTGTGGGACAAATATATCCCAGCGGGATTTTTAGGTGGGTTATAAATATCCCTAGGGGCCAAAAAACACATTTTTGTATTTCAAAATTTTGCAATTGATAAATTTCACAGACTTCCATCTGAGTGCGCATCCTGTTTCCATAACCAATCATCATCAAAATCTCTATTCGCTCTCGCTCACTAAGACGTACCATTTTTTGAAATTTTAATTTTATCTTTTGATAAACTTAACACAAGCAAAACTTTGCTTAGGCATCTAAATCAAACTAAATTCACTCAAAATTATTTGATGTCAACAAATTATGACAAGTTAACAATCAAAAACACCAACCACAAATGTAAATAACCAAACAATAACTGATAGGTTGCTTGATATAAATAACTCTTCCAAAAATAGCCTTTTATTGTGTTCAATCGTCAACGGTCGAGTTTAGGTATAGGACATGGTACATGAAATGTACTTAGAATTTGATGTAGAACCTAAATCTAAAATAAAAAATAGGTGTTTACATTTAAAAAAATTACGTTGATGACCGTAAGTTATTTTTGGGCCACCCTGTATACATAAAAATATAGTAAGAAAACCCGCAGTTAAAAATAAAAATCGACATGTCCGAGCGTTTTTTTTTTAAACATACCCCTGAATTTTAAATGAATTTATTCCAACCTTTACGTTCGCACTGTATAATGCTTTATATTGGACTAAGCCCAGTAAAAATGTATACAAATATAGTTACTTTATTAAACATCGAACTAACTTGCTTTGAATAAGCTTTAAAAAAGACTATTTTTACAGAAAGGACTGCTACATATGCATAAAGAAGAATGGACCGATGCCCAAACTTGTTTTCAAAACGCAGTTGCAATAAATCCACTTCACGTAAAATCGTTGCAACAATTGGGGCTGGTTTATCACTATTTGGGATTACAAGGATTAGCTGAGACTACTTTAAGGGAAGCAGCCAAAATTGAGCCTCATAACACCGTTACTTGGTAAGTATGAATGACAAACATTTGTGTTTTAATTATTCACTTTAACTTTCGGAAATGTGGAAAATAAGGTCCTATATCCAGTGGATCCCAAAAGTGATGGGTCA
Organism: Anthonomus grandis grandis; assembly: GCF_022605725.1. Classification (NCBI taxonomy): domain Eukaryota; kingdom Metazoa; phylum Arthropoda; class Insecta; order Coleoptera; family Curculionidae; genus Anthonomus; species Anthonomus grandis. Next base: position 7,783,275 of record NC_065562.1, read on the forward strand.
AACTCAAACAGGGGATAGAAAGAGTAATTTTCAATCAGAATTAAAACAAAAATATATATATTGAGTTATGCTATATAATATGCATTGCTAAATTATGTGATAACCTGAATTGGCGGGTAATGATTGAGTTGGTAATGCAATCCCTAATAATACCCTAGTCAGTATTGAAGAAAAGGATAAGCTCAGCAAAGTAATTCCTCTTTACTTCCTACTTCAACTCATAACTCGTAACTGTAACTTATAGCGGAGCATGAGACACTCCACCAAACTGCAGGTCCATGAGGTATGTCCAACTTGTTACTGTAAATTTCAAAAAGTTTCAAAAATCATAAGTTTCTCCAGTGATTTTTTAGAATTTACATAATTAATAAACTAACAAGCATTTTTAACTTGTGATTTAGAAGGGTGATAGATTTTTTTAAAAGGACTTGAGAATGATTGAAATGTTATTCTTATATCAATTTAATATTGATTGAAATTATATTTACAAGTTTCAATTACTTATCGCAATTGCAGCAAGCTTACAAATTATTTAATACATTCACTTTACAGAGAAATGAATATAGAACATTTTATTTCAAATTAAACTACAAGAATTTTTTACTTCACAAAGATAATTAAAATCTTTTGAAACTTATCACTTTATGAAATTAGTTTAATTATTCAATGATTCAGATTGACAGGAAAAAAATATTAATTAATATGTAAACAATATTTACATACTTTGCCAAAATCGCCGTCCCTCAGGTTCCTTTGTTGGTGGGCTGCCTCCTGCTCCGTACTTTCTGAGTGTAACAACCCCCAGGAAGAATTTGCAAGGAAAATACGATGCGAGGAAAATGGTTGGTCGTAATTTAGCACAAATAAAAAAAACTTAACCTGAATTAACAGGATTTTCAATTAGGTGACGCAGGTGAAGAAAATTGAAACGACATTAAGTCGAACATCAAATTTCCGAAAATTAAATCTCTCGAAGGGAAATTTTCCAAAAATATTATGCTTAGATAATACCTCGAAACATCGTCGATCAAGTAAATCCCACTACATTAGCGGATGGTAAAATTTAATTCAAAATTTTAGCCGATAACTTTAATCCGACATTTTTTAATGTTCGCACTTCGCTTTCCCACACAAAGTCCAGCAAGTCCTAATCTATCACCGTTAAACCCCCCTTCAATACTCATCAATAGCCTATTTACATTAGCCTTCGGTCATACTGAAGCCAGCGCAATCGGTAATTCTGCAGTTTAGCGGCTTTTGTCAAAACTAACAAAAAATGGCCGGGTTTTCATATATATATATATATATATATATATATATATATATATATATAGGATATTTTTCACTAAGAGTGCCGGAAAGCCAAATTTTATCACGAAGAGTGTTATATCGCGCAATAAATCACTCACTATAGGACGCGATTAATCATTAGAATAACCTTGTATTCCATTAGTTTTGTCAACAAATAGATGACAACTGAGGTGAGGTTAGGTGTGGTGTTGCCAGTTTTGTTGTCAACTGCGTTTTGTCACTCTGCTGCTGAAGCCTTGTCTCCAGTCTGGCTGACACATGAGCGCTTTCTCTAAAGTGGAGAATTCACTCTGTATTTTTTTAGTCACGTGAAATGTTAGGTATTATGCATAAAATAAAATAATATAATTTCACAAGACACCCATAATGTATTTGTATATTGGTAATTTTTAGATTTTGGTCCGAATTAAAAATATTATGATTCTGCAGTTTAGCGGCTTTCGTCAAATTTAGCATATTTTTATCGTTTTTTTTTTAATGGCTTAATTTTACCTAAAAAAAAATATTAAAGTGGCGGAAGGTGTATTTTGCAAATAGTTTCTTTATAAACAATGTAAAGTACTCACAAATGAAGGTAAACTGATTTATTTAATATTTTTGCTGCTTTTTTTGCATAAATTCAATGACAAGCGCTATCTGTCAAATGGGTTGTCGACTCTAAGAGTTTATGTGTGCAGTGTTTCGGTTTGTTCCGTTCCTCTATCACTGCGCGGGGAACATAAGGCGCTGCGCACAGAAGCGGCAGAGGGCAGCTCATGTCCTGTGCATTACTAAAGAATCGACCCTAACCTTTTGTCAACGTTACTTCACTTTGCGAGAAAAAGTCGGAGCAAATTTTTTAACTTTTCGCTTAATTGTTTTCAAACATTTAGTAATTATCAGCATTTCTAAGGTATTTATACATTGATTTTTTTAAAACAATACAATTTTTTTAAATACTTTCCTTATTTTGAATCCACTGTTAAAAATGATTTTTCCGAATTTCACTACTTTGTCATGTCACAAATCGTAAATTGTCATTCTTAATTCAGTATGTCGGAAAATCAAACTTTTAAATATCTGTACAATCACGGTGTACTTCTACCATAGAAAAAATGCCCGAAATGCTTGCAACAGTCTACTTTAACTAAAGATTTATTTTGGAGATGCCAGCGTAGTCAGGTTATCAAAGGGAATAAAAAAATAAAAATTCTTAAATGTAATTTCAAAAAAAGTATCAGAGAAGGGACATTTTTTTAATAAATCGCATTTGTCCATTTGTGATATCACTCAATTTGCAGCCTACACCCTTGACATTAATCCTCCAAAGCATGCTTTTTTAATGAATGAATTTGATTTGTCAGACCATAGTGTAGTTGATTGGAATAGTTTTTGTAGAGAAGTTCTGATTGATTAATCTCTTGGAATTAATGATGGGAAATTGGGCGAAGAGGGAGTAGTTGTTGAGATTGACGAGACGAAAGTAGGTAAACGCAAGTACAATTGTGGGAGAATAATCGAGGGTCAATGGCTTTTTGGCGGTTTTGAACGTTGGTTGGTTGGTTGGTTGGTCAGAGAATGTTTGTAGTTCAAATTTTTGAAGAAAGAAGAAAAATGTTACCTGGTACCACCATAATGTCTGACTATTAGAAAGCTTATACGGGACTTCATGCAGAATATTACAAGCACCAAACTGTAAACCATTCATGCTATTTCGTGGACCCTGCAACTGGAGCGCATACACAAAATATAGAACGAACATGGCGAGAAGAGAGAAGAACTATGGAAGAAGAGAAGACCATTTCCCGGGTTACCTTGCCGAATTTTGCTTTCGAAGACGCTTCCCACATCACACTGAGAGGCTACATGACTTTTTTATTGCAGTGAGAAAGCTATATGACCCCTCGAAAGCATAACATTATACACTAGTTTTATTACATATCACTTAAAATGTCAATTACATGTAATAAACACAAATTTGTTTGAATTGAAAATTTATTTTTAGGAGTACATCATTTTTAAATTTTTTTTTTTTAAGTTCTATCAAAATTCACATGTTTGCAGCGAATTATATCGTATCCTTCCGCCACTTTTTTTTTCTGGGTAAAATTAAGCCATTTAAAAAAATTGTAAAAATACGCAAAGTTTGATGAGCGGTGCTTGAGCAATTTAAGATCCAACCCAACCCATCCCATCCCATCCCATTCCATCAACACCCAACAACCAAGGAGCTTATGCTAAGCGTAAGCTCCTCGGGTCGGGTCGGGTTGGGTTGGGTTGGATTGGATTGGATGGGATTGGATTGGATTGGATTGGATTGGATTGGATTGGATTGGATTGGATTGGATTGGATTGGGTTGGGTTTGGTATATCTATGGTCTGTGCGCACCGCCTTATGTTCCCCTCGCGGTGATAGACAAACGGAATAGGGATGCGCCGAAGCGTAATTTTTCCGATTCGGCCGAATACCGAATCTGTTTAAGTTTTGCAACGAATTGTTATTAAAGCTATTGAGCGAACATTAAATTTGTTAAGCAAGAGGGAAAAATAAAAAAATATGTCATTATAAACATGACTTTTAAACATTTATTAATAAAAACATCACATTAAAAACCCAAATATAGGAAATGTTATTTCGATATATTTATAACAAACAAAAAAATAACTCTCATAAAAGCTAAAAAACATAGTCCAAAAAAAAATAAAAAAAAAAAAAATAAAAAAAAACGAACTGAAAACATGAAAAAGAGCATTATTTTTCAGTACTGGAAATTTACAAGAGGTAAATTATGGTGGATGAACAGAAACTTTTCCGCATTTTTTGGAAGTAGTCTGCTTCTAGTTTCATCATAAATATTACCTGCTTCCGAAAAGGACCTTTCACTATATACACTAGAAGCAGGGGCTGTAAGAAATTTTAAAACTATCTGAAGTAAGGAAAAACTGTTTTTCGGTCTTTCCACCAAGTAGTTGGATTCTCGGTTCTATTAATTAAAGGTAAAGACAGGTACATTTCAAATTCATCTTTAATGCTATTTTTATTATTTTTATTGGGTGTTTTGGTTGCAGAACTAGCTGCAATTTTGTCAAAACATTGCCATAATTTACTTTGGGATGATCCTACTTCTTCACTAGTTTTATCAGATAAATTATTTTATAAATATACTGTTTGTTAAATTCTTGATAATGGGATATCATCATCGTCAGAGTTAGTTGATTGTCCTTGTACTGAAAAATAATGCTCATACTCATCTATTATATACTGTTTATAATTTTCAAGATTATCACTTTGAAAAAATGCTAACTTAAACCTAGGGTCTAATATAGTTGAAATTACAAAGAATTTATTTTTAAATAAAACATCGAATCTCCTTGAAATTTGATCAAAAACGATTTGCTTCATTGTTCCAACCCCAAAAAATTCAGCCTGGTCTTTCATCAAGTATTTTTTTAACGTAACAACAGTTGGCAAAACTTCCGATATCAACGCTTCATTCGAACTAATTTTTTTTGTAATCTCTTCGAATGGTTGTAGAAGATTTATTAATGATTCTAATAACACCCACTGGTTTGATGTTAAATTATCCACATTATGATCGGCTGCATAGATAGTTAAAGCTCTCTTTTGCTCATATATTCTTTTGATCATTAAAAAGGTGGAATTCCACTTAGTTGGGACATCTTGAATTAACTTATTACATGGTCTATTTAACTCTGTTTGAATTTCTTTTAATTTTGTACATGCGGCAGATGAATGGTTAAAATGTCCCACCATTTTTTTGCAAGTTGCTATTAAATCCAAAACAGATCTTTGAGTGTCTATAGTTTGGGTAATCACTAATTGAAGGGTATGAATAAAACATGACACACTAGGGATCCCAGCATCGTTACAGCCCTTTACAATATTAGCACCATTATCTCGTACCATCAAATGAACTTTGGAAATGTTTATATTCTACATATTTAACATATCAAAGAATACATTTTTTATTGACTCACCAGTATGACTTCCAGGAAAATGTTTACAGTTCAACACCACATGATTATACTTAAAGTCAGAATCAAACCAATGGCCCGTGAAACTAATAAAACTCTCATTTGTGTGAGAGCAAGTCCATAGCCCAGATGTTAACGATAAAGAGTCTACATTTAATAAACTGTTTTTTATCACTGTCACTAAGCGGTCATAAATGTTAGGAACAGTATTTTCTGCCGGGTAAGGTATATTGGGGCGCAACTTTGAACATCAATCTTTGAAAACCCAAATTAGTTACAATAGAATAAGGTAAATTATCTAAAGCAATCATTTGACCTATTGCATAATGAATAGGTTTTGCACGGTGATCGTCAATTTCCCATTTAGTACGTGACTGTAGAGAATCAGCAAATGTTGGCTGTTTTAACTTTTTGATCGCAGATTTTCCTTGGAACTCCTTATAATCGTCTTTATGTTTTCTTTTTAGGTGGTTAATCATTGATGTTGTTGTAGCGCTCTTACCAATTCCGCCTCTAGATATCTCACAATTACACTTACTACACCTTGCATACTTATTATTATTTTCAGATATCACATAATAACTCCAAACATCACTACTCCTTTTTTCCATTTTGAAATAAACTGAGCTAATCCTCTCGCACATAAAACAACAGAGAAACGAACCGAATTAAATAAACACGCTCGAAAATGCTGACAGTTCACTTCCGAACGACGAGTCTCGACAAGTTTTTACGCGGCTCGCGCCGTATGGTCGCCAAGCAAAAAATTGCTTCGGCCGAAACCGAATAGTTAAAAAATCGGCAGAAGCGGACGAATACCGAAGCCGAATCGATGATTCGGCGCATCCCTAAAACGGAACAAACCAAAACACTGCACACATACTCCCAAAGTCGACAACCCATTTGATAGATAGCGACTGTCATTAAATCTATGCAAAAAAAAGAGCAAAAAATTTAAATAAATCAGTTTACCTCCATTTGTGAGTACTTCACATTGTTTATAAAGAAACTATTTGCAAAATACACCTTCCGCCACTTTATTAATTTTTTCCAGATAAAATTAAGCTATTTAAAAAAGAAAACCGGTGAAAATACGCCAAATTTGAAAAAGCCGCTAAACTGCAGAATCATATTATTTTTAATTCGGACCAAAATGTAAAAATTAATAATACATTATGGGTGTCTTCGGTATGTTTGTTGCATGAAAATAACAGATTTACTTACAAGAAAAGGTAAAAACAGTTTTTGTCAATTTATTTTACGCATAATACCTAACATTTCACATGACTAAAAATTATAGAATGAATTCGCCACTTTAGAGAAGGTACTCATGAGTCAGCCACACTGGGGACAAGGCTGAAGCTGCAGAGTGACAAAACGCAGTAGACGACAGAACTGGCAACACCACATCTAACCTAACCTCAGTTGTCACCTATTTGTTGACAAAACTAATCGAATACAGGGTTATTCTAATGACGTTATTCTATGCATGTCCCATAGTGAGTGATTTAGTGCGTGATAACACCCTATTCGTGATAAAATTTGGCTTTCCGAATCTTTTTACTCTTAGTGAAAAATATATATCGAAATCTACCAATTTTGCAAAAAACCCGACCATTTTTCGTTAGTTTTAACAAAAGCCGCTAAACTGCAGAATTACCGTGATTTTCACCAGGTGAGACATCACTCGTAAAATAGATTCTTAAATTTATTGTCAATACATGCAGCTATCCTGGGCTGGGATTCTAAAATCACGATTCGATCTAGATACAATCACGACTCAGTCGTGACGAGAAGAGTGATTCTAAATTTAAATCGTCAGCTAAACTCGTTTTATTCGATTTGATTTAGGTTTCTTGGTATATATTTGTTATTTTCCCTAATATTTGACATATAGAAAAGTCAATTGTCTATTCTATTGATAAACACTAAGGGTAAGTTCCGTAACTTAACCGGTTCCTCCGGTTGTGCCGGTTACCGTTCCATAACTATACAATTTCTGAAATTTGGTTCGGTTATGAAACGCGGTTCCTGAAAAATTGGTGGGAAATGTCAACCGAAACGAATGATCATTTTTATCGGTACCTTCGGTTATTCGTACGGATGTCGTGGATTAAACGTATTTATTCTGAGTTTAATCTACGACATCTGGAAATCCTGGATTTGTAGGTGTTATGAAGTTTTGGTTTGATTTTTTCATGGTTTTTTTCTGTTTATGAGATTTGATCATTTGATTGTTTCATTCAATTCATTTATATTCATTCATATATTTGACTACAATTCTAATCCAGGACTTGATCTTGATATAATGGAGGTAGGTATTTATATATTTTTTTAAAAAGGTACAAACCCCCATTTTTGAAAAAACACTTACGCACAGGACCTGAAATGCAGGAAATAGATAATGAAATTGAATGAGTGAATATAAGGTAGAAAAAAATTGATTTAATCGGCGCGACGCCATACGCACAAGCTCTTACCTGATAAGACTTCTAAATCGGACTTGGTTACTGGAATGGCGATTACTCAATTCATCACCCACACACAATTAATCAAGTATTTGGGTTGAATCCAGAAATTAGTGACGGTACCGTCACTTATCACACCGGAGTCCGTTCTCGTTCTTTTTCCCCACTCAAATTGGGCTTGCCAAATTTATCACTTATGGGCATGCTCGATGCGAAAAAAGACGATCTGTGCATATATTTAAAAGAAATTATACAGAGCGATACTGTATATTAGATGCGATAAAAAAGTAAGATTATTTTGCCTAATTATTTTGAATATAGATATGTGCTGAAATTAATATTTATTATAAGGTTGAAATGCATTTATTTTCAATGTTCTACCCATTCAATAGTCTCCAATCATTTACCAAGAAACAATAAAATAAAGATTTCTAAACAGGACCTATTTCTTCATCATCCCTACTACTAAAGTTTTTATCACTGTTTAGGAGCAGGAGCTCAAATATACCAACAGCATTTTCATTTGCATTCATTATGGGTATTATAAATAATAATTTATAGGTATCTATAATACACAAATGGAATTTCAAACCTAATATTAACAAACGAAAACAAGACCAACGACCAACAAGAAACCAGGGCTGGGATTCTAAAATCACGATTCGAGGCGATTACTCGATATGACTGATTCTAAATAAAATTTTCAGTCGTGAGTGTCTTGCGGATTGCCTAGTTTTTAACGATTTGTTGACGACACGCTTGGGTATATCGTAAACACCAGACGATATAGCTTCTTCCTTTTTTAATAAGTGCATAATGTGACAGCATCCTTTTTTAAACGTATTTGTTTCATTTATTGTTTACCAATAGTCATACCAGGTTTTCATTAGTATATCAAGAAGCTTTTTTAAACACAACAACTAATAGATTTAATTCGACCCTATTTTCCACAACCTTTTGTTAATAATAGAGGCAGAGGAAGTAGAGTTATCATTGAATGGGCAGCTTTAGTATGTCAAGATTTTGTGCCACAGATTATTACCAAAGAAGCATTGGACAAGATTTTAAATTTGGAATTAGCGAAACTATTGCAAGTCGTTGAATCCATAAAATTACTGAAATTATTGACAATCACCTTGCTGACCGATTAATTTTTCAAATATAACAGATGAGAGAAATTAATAAATTAATATTTATAGAGAGATCCAATTTCCCTGGTGTTATAGGTCCTATTGATTGCACCCATGTTGCCATATTAAAACCAAAAGTGGATGAACACAAGTTTTTGTGATTTTCCATGAACTGAATTATTATTTTCCAATGAATAGTGGTGGTTTTAAAAGACATTTTTCATTTTAAAGAAATAATATAGGCATATATTTAAATAAAAAAACACTAAGGTGAAAAACAATTAACAAAATAAATTAAAATTCTTAGTGATTACTGTTTATCAATAAAAAAGACAATTGACGTTTCCATTTGTCAAATATTAGGGAAAATGACAAATATTTACCAAGAAACCTAAATCAAATCGAATAAAACGAGTTTAGCCGACGATTGAAATTTAGAATCACCCTTGTCGTCACGACTGAGTCGCGATCTAATTCGAAGTCGTGATCGTATCGAGCTCGAGTCGGGATTTTAGAATCCCAGCACTGAGCGGTCCATTTCAAACCGATATTTTCAGGAACCGTAAAAATACCGCTTCTAACCGACGACGATTCACGAAGGTTAGGTTACGGAACTTACCCTAAGAATCTTCATTTATTTTGTTAATTTTTTTCGTCTCCGTGTTTTTTTATTTAAATATATGCCTATATTATTTCTTTAAAATAAATAAATGTCGTTTAAAACCAAAATGTGGATGAACACAAAAACTTTCTGTTCAAATCAATAGGACCTATCTATAGGTGTTAATTTATTAATTTGTCTCTAATCTCTTATATTTGGAAAATTAATGAATCGGTCAGCAAGGTGATTGTCAATTACTTCAGTAATTTTATGTATCCAACGATTTGCAATAGTTTTGCTAATTCCAAATTTAAAATCTTGTCCAATGCTTCTTTGGTAATAATCTGTGGCATAAAATCTTGACATACCAAAACTGCCCATTCAATGGTAACTCTACTCCTCTGTCTCTATTATTAAGAGAAGGTTGTGGAAAATAGTGTCGAATTAAATCTATTAGTTGTTGTGTTTAAGTAAGCTTCTTGATATACTAATGAAAACCTGGTATTGGTAAACAATCAATGAAACAAATACGTTTAAAAAAGGAAACTGACATATTATGCACGTATTAAATAAGGTAGAAGCTATATTGTCTGGTGCATACGATATACCCAAGCGTATCGTCGACAAATCGTTAAAAACTAGGCAATCCGCAAGACACTCACGATTGAAAATTTTATTTAGAATCAGTCATATCCACGAACTTATAAATATACCTGGACTGCTAATGCATATGGCCACGATACCCAAAATTAACCACTGCATGGTGGCCGCAATTTTTATAGTGGTTGTGTCCTTTTGATGTTGGTCACTCTGAAAATTTTTAGTGTTGCCAACAAAAAATATATTAAATGACGTTAATGAAGTTGACGTTTGACGTGTGAGTATAGCGGATTGCCTAGTTTTTGGCGATTTGTAAATGACGCTTGGATATGTCGTCTGGAACAGGCGATGTATATTTTTCCTTATTTAATACGTGAATAATGTATCACCATCTTTATTTAAAGGTATTTGGTTCAGTTTCTCAAAACCGAATTATTTTGAATTGTCCGTCTGTGTTATTTATAACTATATATTTGTGTTCTGTGGTTTATAATAGAATAATACATATATTGAGTTGTTGACAGAATAATATATTTTTACTATATAAACCCTTTATAATTACAAACCCTCATAAAATCATCTATATTTTGATTCTTATAGATGGTTGTACCTATTGATGCGGAAACACTGTACATGGAAGAAAAGTTAAACTCGTAATAGTAAAAATAGAAATAAAATAAGTGTTTTTAACTGACTTTGTTAAGTAAACACAAGCAAAAAATTAAATGAATATCATGATTTTAATGGTATTAGGATTTATAAGATTCAAGATTATCAGAATGATAAAACAAATATTTTAAAGTGCATGCATCTATTCCAAGTTGATTGAAATTTTGTCTTATTTTAGGTGAGGATTACTTTCTTTCACAAATTTTAACGAAATTCTTAAAGAAGTACCAGAAAAATCACAGATCTAACGCAACTATCTTAAATTCTTACCTATATGTAACTTTCTATTTTGTATTTTTGTAAACATAACCTCTCAAAAACTTTAATTGTTTTGTTTCCCTACAGTTGGCACAATTAAAATTTGTCAGAGTGACCAACATCGAAAGGACACAATCACGCAAAATGGCGGCCCCCTAGTAGTGGTCATTTACTTTTCATTGAATTGGCAGTCCAGGTATATTTATAAGTTCGTGGTCATATCGAGTAATCGTGTCGAATCGTAATTTTAGAACCGCAGTACTGACTTGCCGTGTTCTAACCGAAACAGCAATGTCCACAATTTGAATGTCAGACATAACCTGTAAAACAGTGAAAGTGACATGTTTACTTTTGAAAAATCTATAATGGTTGTGTTTGTTTTCTCCTAATAAAATATGGAAAATAAATTAATACAATTAATATTTCCTAGTACACTTCCAATCATATGGTAAGTACCAAAGGTCTTTTCCCCTAATAAGGAATAAGGCATGAAAACAAAACAAAAGGATAATTCAGCAATTGATTCCCTAAATTATTCACAGAATGGATGAGGACAAATAGCTATGAAATTTTCCATCACACAAGACATTCTCTGACTGCTGCCTGCTAGACAATACTGAGTGAATTGAACAATTGTGGAGATTCAACAATGAAGACATGAAATGGTAATAGTGCGACAAGTTACCTGTGTACCAAATTAAGAATTAATTCATAGAAGGCATTTTGTTATTAATTTCATGTTATCACTCTTTTGTATTATACAGTGCATTCACTTTGTACTTTATTTATGCAGAATAAATGGTTAAATCAGATAGAAGGTTTTCTATTTGTAATCTTATTGGATATAATAATAATGTTGACTAATTAAATGCATTCTAATATTGACCACTAAATAAATGATGATCTATGTAAAAAAATAACCCTAACAAAATCATGCTTCATGTTGTTATGCAATTGTGAATAGTTTAAAAGTTATAACCATATTTGTGTATTTTTTAAATTAGACCTTGTTCAATAAAAGCTTTTAAAAAATTATACAGTTGATTAAACAATGCTTTTTTTATTGTACCTAGAAATGTTAAATATTTTTTGTTATTTTTTAATTGGATATTGCTGTACCATCATATTTAATTAAAATTATAAGTCTAGGTATTTTATATTAAGATTAGTGTGTTTTTTTAATTTTTAAAATGTATTACTTATGCGTTTTAATATTATTAGTATAGTTTCATATTTTGTATTTAAAAATTTTTTTGCTTAAAACGTTAACTTTCTATTGTTTTGATTGTGTTGTAAAAAATAAACGGTATAATAATAATTATGATATTAATAATAATAATAATTATTATTATTATTATTTATTAATCGTTTAATGGGAAAAAGGTGTAAGAAACCTACTAATTTATAGACTAATAACAAAAAAATAAGAGAAAAAGGTCTGATATAAAAATGCTGAACAAATGATCTAGACAAACATTACCAAGAATTAAAATAGGCGTAACCACGTCAGAATATAAAAAATTAAAAAAATATCCGCATTCATGGGTACATCCTGCTATTTTGTAAATAGAAGTTAATTCTAATAAACATTAACACATAAGGTAATATTTTTACCATAGAGTTGATAAATGTTAGTATAATTCTTATTTTTTACGTACGATATTAATTCTACACCCGTTTCCCCTTTTAAATTTTTACGTAAATGCTTAAATAATTATTAATTCTGTTAATTATGCTGTAACAAGTTTATATTAGTTAACTGCATTGGCCCTTTTATTTTCAGGTATAACTTAGGAAAAGTGTTAGAAGCTTTAGGAGAATACGAAAAGGCTAGCAGCGCTATGGCCACCTCCCTAATGGAGGAAAAAAATAACCCTATTCTTCCATTTAATTCCGTGCCATTGTGTTTTGAATAAAACTTCTAGTCAATGTAAGTCTAAGTAAAATCTGTATTGTTGTGACGAATTCATAATGAGTTACTTATTTTATTGGGTATTACGTCATTTACAGTAAAAATCAATTTAGAAAATACTATCTCACGCGCTCAAAAATTGAAAAGAAGAAGAAAATAGACTTATTCACGTATTTAAAAGAAATATGAACTTAAATCTTTAATGATACCTTTCGTTATATTTAATTTAATTTAAGTTTAATAAGTTTTAAATACAACAATTTACTTGCGGTATAATAGATTTTTAAAAAATCTGAGTAGTAACGTAATACGCAATAAAATAAGTAATTCATAATGTAAGTCTATCTAAATAAGTAAATCATAAAGTATACAAGAAAGGGAGTAAAAACTAACAGTTAGCATTTTGCCTTTAAACTTTTTAATGCATCTACATTTTACAATTTCCAAAAATGATTAAATAAAACCAATTTAAACTTTTTTATTCTATTTTTCGTGGATATTGGTGTTGCTCAAAAACACAATATCCAAAACAAGTATATTGGGGACGAGTTCACAAATTGAACAAAAATTATTATCATAACTAATTAAATTAATTGCCATTTATATAAACAAACTAAATATATAAATATTTCAAATCGTATTTAGCTTATGCTTGAAAACGGTTGGTATAGTTGCCGTTAACGATAATCTATTTCCTTTCATGTGAGCGCAATAGTCTGGGCGTTTGTGTCCTGTATACTTCACACATATTAATATTTACAAATACCAATCTTATCTATCTGATATATTAATACATTATTATCTAGAAAACCATTTTCACAGAAATATAATAATGTATTTTTGGAACTGGTTATGAACTAATATGCTGGTGTATGAGTTTGTATTTAAATCTTTTATGTCTTTGCTCATGTTTATTTTGGCTTTAAGCATTTTGTTTTATATTTAGGATTTTGTTACGAGTGGGTACACACTATAAGTTTATACTCCAAAAAGATTAAACGTATGCACCCGTGGTCAATTCATTTTTCTTTCATGTGTAGCGCATCTTGAAAATATTCTATTTCTACCAAATGAACATTTTCAAACTATATAAAGTCAAAAATATATATTAAAAAATTGCGAACATATTTCTTTTCAAGGAAGTTTACAGGGTAGTAACTGAATATTTTTTTTTAAATATTTGTAATTACATATACAGTGTGTCCAAGATAAGGATGTCTATCATGGACAGCTATAAATAGGAGATACGAGGTTGATTAAATTAGAGAAAAGTTGCGCATTTTAGAGCCTAACAATACGCCGTTTAGAAAGTTTTCAAATTTTGAGTAGATCCGGAGACATTCGAAAAAAACCGAAATTTGCCAATTGCGTTTTTATTTTTTTCTGGCGTTATTTAAAGAGATATGGAAAAACAAAAGACACGTTCTCATGGCCACTTTTTAAGCTCTAAAAAATAACATTGCGAGATTTTTCATACGACGTTTCGTTTCGAAGAAACCATCATCAACTTAATTTTGTATAAGTTATACAAAAATATGCTATTTTTGTATAAAATAGCATATTTTTTTAAGATTACAACGATGTATGACACAATATGTTTCTACAATATTTAAATTGTAAATAATGACGTTGAGAAAATGTCAAAATTATATAAAAATTAAATGTCAAAGTAGTTTTTATTATAACGATTATTTTCTATTCTTTTTATCTTAAGTGAAGTAAATAGTTTTAATAATTTAATAAATTTAGTTGACATTGTGTTTTGACGCTTTTTTACCTGAGCAAAAGTTTGATATGTTGAAATGTTATATCCTCTGCTACAGCAACGCCGTTGAAGCTGGTCGTATGTATTTAAATAACTATCCAGACAGGAAACAAGCTAGTACAAAAATTTTCGGACGATTGGTTTTCAATCTTAAACAGTATGGTGCGTTTAAGAAGCTAGTATTGTCAAGAAATAAGCCCTGCAATGAAGAAAAAGAAAATAATGTGGTATTAGCTGTAACTGAAAATCCGGAAATATCTGTTAGAAAAATTGAAAATACCACTGCAATACCAAAATCTACTGCCCATTACATTTTGAAAAAACATAAATACCACCCGCTTAAATTCAGAATCTGTCAAGGCCTGGTGACAAAGAAAGGCGCAGAACATTTTGTGAATGGTACACTAGGAAGTGTCAGGAGGATGAAACATTTCCCCATAGGATTATCTGGTCCGACGAGAGCATGGTTACAAATAATGGAATTTTTAACCGGAAGAACACCCATTATTGCTCAAGCGATCATTCCCGAGTACACCGAATGGCTAGACATCAGCACCGTTTCGGGTTTAATATGTGGGTTGGCATTTTTGGAACAGATTTAATAGGCCCCTTTTTTTACGACAATTCCCTTACCTCGGAGCGGTATCGCAACTTATTGGAACGCCATTTGGAAGAATCCTTGGACAACTTACCGCTTGCCAAGGTTAGAAACTGTTGGTTTCAGCAGGATGGTGCGCCCGTACATAATGCCAGATCAGCATTGTGTGCGGTGATGATCAGCTGAGAAGAAAAGTTCTTGAAGCATTTCTAAGAGCATTACACCTGATGTGTTAAGAAGGGTTTTAAACTCTACTGTTAAAAGATATTATCTGTGTTTGAAGAATAATGGTATGATAATGGTAATTTGTTTGAACATTTATTACTATGATTTAAATTAGTATTTTTGGGTTTCTAGTAGGTAGTTTTTAATTTAATAATGTGTTTAATTCTTTAAAATAATCACGTGACCTAGCTACGTGACGGTATATGAATAAAGTTTTTAAGTTGTCAATAACGTGATTTTTATTTAGTTTTTCAAAATATGAGTAATAGCAGCCTACTACATCATACTCAGTGTCATCATTTTACTGCCTACTACATTAAAACCATCGGAATTTAATAAAAATCCAATTTTTAACATTTAAATATTGTAGGGACATATTGCGCATCATTATAATCGAATTGAAATGTGCTATTTTATACAGGGTGTACTTTTTTACGCGCCATATAAAAAAATTAAGTTGATGATGGTTTCTTCGAAACGAAACGTCGTACGAAAAATCTCGCAATGTAATTTTTTAGAGCTTAAAAAGTGGCCATGAGAAAGTGTATTTTGTTTTTCCATATCTCTTTAAATAACGCCAGAAAAAAATTAAAACGAAATCGGCAAATTTCGGTTTTTTGCGAATATCTCCGGAACTACTCAAAATTTTAAAACTTTCAAAACGGCGTATTGTTAGGCTCTAAAATGCGCAACTTTTCTCTAATTTAATCAACCTCGTATCTCCTATAGCTGCCGAGATTTTCATGATAGACATCCTTATCTTGGACACACTGTATTTAAAATTTTATTGTTATTCATATTTTATTTATTTGTTTTTTCAGGTATTTTCAGCTGCATAAAAATTATCATTTTAGTAATATAAAAGTGAGGTAATGAGGATTTCTTTGCTAATCTGCTAGCATTTTGTCCTGGAAAAATATCAAAATATAACAAGTAAACTCTATAAGTATTTTATTGAGAGAACATATTGGGTACAATAATAATCATCTTCGCGAATTACAAACTCCCATACAAATTTATTAATATACTGCCCCTCTCTCTCCTAAAACTAACTATATACACCTATAGATACTTTAATTAATAAAATCAGGTAGCAAAAATTAGTGAAATTTAAATTAAATATATTCAAATAGATACATGTTAGAAGTATACAAGAAGCTTTACATTTAAAGATAAAACACAAACTTAGGTTTTTACAAAGGTTTTGTTCTGTTTTATCATGTTTTTTAACATCAATATTTCAGCCACAAATACACAGTTATCCTAAAATTATTACCATTAGAATATTAAAGTTAGCCTGCGTTTAATAGATGAAAAGATAACGCAGTCAATTTAATGTGTTTTTGGTCGTCTACAATCTAAGAATCTAAAAATATAAATTAAGATCAAATACTGATTTTAACTAATTAAATATTCGCCTTACTTAAAAAAAAGTTAAAGTTTAGATCTTCTGGAAGTTCTTCTTAGCCTTCTGATTGGTTTTTTAAATTTATGGGAAGCCAGTCACTGAAAATTATATGGTTGGTGTAACCTCCTATATTCTTCTTCATAACTGATGATTTTCTCAGATGTTGTCCACTGATCTTCTTTATTAACTTCTTCCTTCATCACCTCTATAATCCTGCTGTTTAATTTCGGACATTTATTGCATCTTATGCTTCTTAGATTATCGAGTTGTCCCCAAATCAACTCAATGTGAATAAAGAGTCAATAATAGGGCCATAATCTTAAAATTGTATAACCATATAGTTAACATTATAATTAAGTTTTGATAAATATTAATATTATTAATTACCGATGCAAAAAAATCTAAGCCAAATCCTGCATGGTTTTCTGCAGTTTCTATTTCATTTATTTTGTCATTACTGGAAAATGAGCATTCGAAATCTATTCAGAGCACTTATGCCGAACTTATAACTTTTAAGTTAATACATCAGCGTATCCTTAATTGCCAATTCATGACTTTAGAATTAGTTAATAGAACACCATAGTGTTGCTCATAACTTTTTTGGACCTCTGTATTTTTTTACCCTATATAAATAAATTATATATAAAATAGATAAACGTCATGATCAGATGAGTTATGAATACGCATAAAGAAAAGTTTTATAAACCCGACTGAGTCACTACCCAAATCACTGTTAAAGATTTTACTGTAAACGTTGTTGTATTTTCTTCGTATACGCGGTCTCCTAAATTATTACAAAATCAGAAAGGAAAAGCAGTAAGGCTCTGAATATGTTAGCAAGCATCATTCAGGTGTCTATAATTTAGTCTGGAGCCTTGTTTTACTTTCTACGTGCCGATTTTTTTAAATATATAAAGAATTTTCATTAAACGTTCAATTTTTAAAGAAATTAAAATCTTTTTTTTTCAAAATTACTTTTGCAGGATTTATACGTCCGCGTTTAAAAATCTTGGAATTTAAATTTGCTCAATAGAATAAAAGGTCTAGTTTTGAAAGTGGTAGATAATGGTACAGTAGTAACAACTAAATCTTCGAAGTTGCAATGTCTTTATTTTTAAATTTAACACGATGTTTCGGTTGGTGTGTATCTCCAACCGTTATCGAGTGTGATCTAACAACTACTATTCTACGGGCTTATATACTAATGATTTGCGTAGTCATGTGTAATTTTTGGTCAAGCGTGAAATGCATTATATCGTCCAGAGTCCTGACAGTAGAGGTCTCCAGATGTTGGGAATTTCGACACTGGGCTGGCTAAAGATTCCTTGGTTTTGCGCGATGTACGTTGCTTTAAGAAATTTTCTTTTTTTCCAGTGTTGTTCCTTACATAGAATTTTTGCTTCTGCATGTTGTGGCCGTTGGATCAAGCGGGTCCTGCAATTCCTGATCTGAAAACTTCTTCGGGTCCACTTTTGGTGCTCCTTTTTTCTTCCAAGAGTTGTTTGGTATCGCCAATGTATGAGTAAACATTTATGTATGAGTATGCATTCACATGGTATTTGATATATACAGTTCTTGATGTCAACTAGGCTTTCTGGTTTGGACTTCAACACCTGAGGTCTTAAGGCGCCTGTTATCATTTCTTACAAAAACGTCTAAAAAGGGTTGGGTTGACTCAGTTTCGAACTTCATTGTAAACTTGATGCTGGGTCTAATGTTATTGAGGTGTTCCAGAAAGTCCGTTAGCTCTGCGTCGCTTTTGTCCCACATGATGAATGTGTCATCTACGTATCGAAGCCACATCTTGGGTTTAGAATGCGCTGTTCTTATAGAGTGCTCTTCAAACCACTCCATTTAAATATTGGCTACGACTCGAGATAGTGGGGATCCCATTGGGAGTCCTTCCTCCTAGGTGTAAAACCTATCTTTGACTTAAAGGTAAGTAGGAATTACAAAGACAAACTTCCAAAAGCCCCATCACTCCCTCAAGTGGTGATCCAGTGCGTTCAGCCAGGGTCGTGTCATTCCTGAGCCTTTCCTTAATGATGTTTAAGGATTCTTCGATTGGCATATTCGTATACAGACTCTTAACACCAAAGCTTACTAGTCTGTCAACGTGTCCGATATTGGTGGCCTGAATTAGTTCAACCAAGTGGGTTGGGTTTTTGACGAATGATTCCGTGTTCCCTTACTCTAA
This sequence comes from Anthonomus grandis grandis, assembly GCF_022605725.1. Classification (NCBI taxonomy): domain Eukaryota; kingdom Metazoa; phylum Arthropoda; class Insecta; order Coleoptera; family Curculionidae; genus Anthonomus; species Anthonomus grandis. The sequence goes on from NC_065562.1 coordinate 7,802,392, forward strand.
TGATGTTCAACAAAAACCTAGAAGTATTTTCTAGATTTTCGTTGTATTGGAGGTTTTTCGAATATTGGCGAATTCCTGAAGCTGGTAAATGGTCGTAATGGCATCGATTCCTTATGTATCCTTATATTCCTTGGGAAGTCCATAGAAGTGTAATAGTTTCCTGTGGTGTGGAGTGACTTTGGTCCGCCGTGCATCCGAAATATCAGCTGAATACTTCTTGAGTGCCCTGTAGAATCTTCCCTATACTGTTGGTGTAGGATCTTTAATAAACAGCCGATATTCACCTTTGTTCTTTGACCTCTTCAACTTTGTTGTTCTAAACGTCCATTATGACTGTTGTGTCGCTCTTGTCCACTGGAAGGATCTTGATGTCGGTGTTCCTTTTTCGGTCTCTAATGTCTCTGATTGCCAACAATGATTTGCCAACATCCGAACTTTCTAGAGGTTTTTTTAAATATCATTAGAACACCTCAACAACATTAGACCCAGCATCAAGTTTACGATGGAGTTGGAAACTGAGTAAGCAACCTTTTTAGACGTTCTTGCGATAAACGATTACGGACGCCTTAAAACTTCAGTCTACCGCAAACTCACGCATTCTGGCTAGTACTTGCACTATAACTCGAATCATACGGAATCAACAAAGGTGGGAATCATCAAGTCACTATATAAACGGGCGGCCACAATTTGCAACAACAGTCATGACCTTAAGACGGAGATAGAAAATGCCACCAAGGTCCTTCAACAAAATGGGTACCCACTAAAGTTGATTAAAACTACAAATAAAAAAGCAGCGGTAACAAAAAGAAGAGAATTACAAGAGATAGAGAATCCTTAGGATTTGTAACGATCCCGTACATCAGGGGAACTTGAGAGAAAATCAGGATAATCGCTAGGAAGTTCAGCGTGAAAATTGCCTTTACGTCGAATACAACCATACGAGGTTTTGCGTCGAAGACCAAACCAGAAAGCCTGGTGGGAATTAAAAACTGTATATGCATATCAAATACCATGTAAATGCGTTGACTCATACATTGGCGAGACAAAACGATCCTTGGAAGCGCTCCAAAAGTGGACCCGAAGAGAAGAAGTTTCCAGATCAGGAATTGCAGAACATGCTTGGCCCAACGGTCACAACATACATTGGATAGAAGCAAAAATTCTATGTAAGGAACAACACTGGAAAAAAGAGAGTTTCGTGAAGCAACGTCCATCGCGTAAAATCAAGGAATCTACAGCCAGCCCAGTGTCAAAATTCCCAACATCTGGAGACCTCTTTTATCAAGATTCTGCACAATATAATGCATTTCACGCATGACCAAAAGTTCCACATGCCTACGCACATCATTATTATATAAGTCCGTAGAATAGTAGTTGTTGTTAGTTTACACCTAATAACGGTTGGAGATACATACCAACCGAAACGTCCTGTTAAATTTAAACATAAATGCATTGCACAAGTTCGAAGATTTAGTTATTATTAGAATAAAAGATCATATGGGTTCGAATTATGGCGGCTTTAAAATAAGTTGAAAAATCACTGACGTCAACTATACCTTCATTGTTACAAAGCGAAAGAAGCGTAAAGCAGAAGAATTAATCTACCCGATAATGTAATAATTTTTTAATAATTTTAGGTATTATCCTAAAGGATAAGAAATGATACGGATCAGTATATGCACTCGTTAGAAAATGTACCGATATTAAGTTTTTGGAGTCTTCTAAAATTTCTATATTTAAATATACATTTAAGAATATTAATTGTATTAACCATTCGTATCCCAATACTAGTAACTACTTGTTAGTTTATTGTTAAGCCGAATGCGTCACATTAAATCATATGTGTAATTTAACAAATAATAATTTATTCTACATTGGTGATAGTACTTTTATGAATCCCTTTTTGTTACCTGTATATATTTTGTTTTCTGTCATGTATATTTTGTTTATCATTTTTGAAACTAAATGTGTCATTTTATCGTTAATAAAAATCTTTCATGTTAAACGTATTTTTTTCTGTTATCCTTTTATTCGTAAAATATCGTAGAAGGTACAAATTACGTAACGTTACCAGCAAAGCAGCAGTTTTATCTAGATGTAGCCTTATTCTCCTCAACTTCTTAAGGTTAGTAAAGGTAAGTTATGTGGTTTTGACCTATTTTTGACAATTTCAGCCATTATTACATATTTGCTTTTGAAAAGGTGTTTTCTACAGAACTCTGCAAAATCTGCAACCACTGCCGATTAGATGTTTATTTAACATACAGACTGGCATAAAAGGGCAAACGCTATAGTACTCGAGTATTACGAGCAGCGCCAGTACCACAAAGGTGTCTGTGGATATCAGTTGATAAAATTTTGCGCGTATAGCTCTAGGTGAAATGATCTAGGCCCGTTCGAAATAGCATTTACCGTAATAGTATCGATAAAATAAAATCTAGTTCGCCACCTTCATTCTATGCGCCAAACTGTCCAAGCTTCTAGTTATGTCTGGATCTCCTATAAGACGTACTGGATGGAATCAAGCAGCTTCACAGTATATTTGAGTGCAGAGCTCCATATGTGAGAGAAATACTCCAGAAATGGATGAATCTAAGTCTAACGTAAAGCGTTAAAAGCTGTTGCGATGTATACAGCCTTTTTGTTTTAAAGAGACCCTTAAGGCTTTTAAGAAGCCTCTTTGATTATTCCCGCTACATGATCATGCCGACACATATTGCTATCAATCTTCATAACTAATAAGCGAACTGACGAGAACAGCGGTAAAGTAAAGCCGGACAGAATAAGGCTCAGGCCGCAGAGGCAGCCCTGTTTGTAAATATAGCAGTCTAAGCCTTACCTGCGTTAATTTCAATCAATAAAAATAATATTAAGGTCGGCATTAATAGTGGCTACCTGAAAACGCCTATGGCACTGGGTGTCGGCTGAAGTTATCTGGTTGACCGAGACTTGAAGGAAGAAACCAATGTACTGTCATCAGCAGAGCTGTAAATAGGATTAGAAGTCTTGTCAAGAAGGTCGTTGATAGAAACAGGAACAGGTTAGGGGACAAGATGCGTCCCTGAGGGACACCAGCGTTAATTTGAAACCTCTGCGAGGTGTGCCAATCAATGACAACCTAAATGAATCGGTTCTCGAGGAAACTTTCAAATCAAGCAACGAAAATTGGTGGCAAACCATAAGAATACAGTTTGTTTAGGAGGTTTTCATGCTAGATCCCATCGAATGTCTTTGAAATATCCACAGCGGATATTTCATGAGTGGATATTTCATGTGCGGAATTGATTATATTTCTTGATAGCCTCGTTTTAAACATGCATGACAGACCAGTATTAGACACAGATAGCCAGTAGAGCTGTGTTTTCGAAAACCATTTTACGGTCGCTAATGATGTTGGTCGACTCCAGGTATTTCAGATTTTGCTGATTGACAAGTTTCTTCATTACCTTGACCATTGCCGACTAAAGCAATTGGACGGTAATTGATGGGCACCGTCTTTTTTTCTTTTTGGCTACCGGTTAAATCCGCACAAATGTTTAGTCTCCAGGGAAGAGAGCTCTTCTGTATAAAAGAGAAAATAGTCTGCACAATTGTGGTGCCAGCACGACTGCACACTTTTTTAATACTATTGGCAGTATTCCATCAGAGCCGGTGGTCTTTCAAGCCTTTGCGAACTTCTTCAAGATCTCGGTGACAGAAGCCTATTTCTGGCATTAAAGAAGCCTTTTTTAGCAAAGTCGGTGGTATTTTGTCTTCTGAGTCTAGGGTAGAGTTTTATGCGAACGTCTGACCTAGCAAGTCTGCCTTTTCCATTGCAATGACCGCGGTTGTTGCAATGGAACCATCTTCTCTTGTCAATGGTGGAATTTTTGACCTACCGAAACCTTGACCAATTTTTTGCTACAGACCAAAACGATCTTGATCCATTTAGGCAATTAAGAAGTTTGTTCTTCGCTCTCATTATATTTTTCATTGCAGGTATCGATCGTCTGTTTGCAGGCATTTGTCAAGGCAACAAAGTTGACGTGATTTGCAGGGCTTGTTTGTCTGAGATGTCTTGGGCTTGAAGTCTGAAGGACTTTTCTAGCTGTTCGGAATATAAACCTCCATACCTGCCAAAATCACCTCTGAAATGGAATTGGTCGCACACGTTGAAGAATAATTTGTCCTGAAACAGACATCATTCCAAGGAAACGAAAGAGAGATCCTGTTTTAAATGTCTTCAGTTGGCTGATCCATAATGCCAAACCCTACACGGCCTGAGTGAATCCTGAGTTTTCTATTTCTAGTTCACACGTTGAGGTTAATAATTTGTAATCTGGTGTTCCTGGTGGTGCATGTACGGTAATATTGTCCAGTTAGGAGGTGTCGCGAGAAGCAGATCAGAAAAGGCAGGAGGCTCTCTATCTCTCTGTCTCTCCCTGTCTATCAGGGATTCTGGTTGGCACCCGTATAAGCTACGTTTAGCCATGACTAGATCGTCGATTTTGAAAATCGTTCTGTAGTGTGTATCGCTGAGTGCTCTGTAGAGGAAGCATAAATAATTTGTGGATCCTTTGGTTGTTATTTCGAACACATCGATAACATCGAATCCTGAAGGATAAGCTTTGTGAAGGTCTAAATTAACTTAATTTATTAACTTAACTAGGTTAAGTTAGGTTTGTTATAAGTGGGGCACCTTGGATCCCTCCACTGCGACCCTAGGTCTATTGTGGCTCACTGCTAGCTGTTTATACTTCCCCAATCAAGTCCACCCTCTTTAAGAGTTCGATAATTTGACTGATGACATACCAAGTGTGCTGTAATTGCACACCTTCTCAACCAATTTAGTTAATTCCATCCAGACGTTGTTTACCGAGATGCCATTTATGACATGGTACAGTATAACCACTGCATCTCTTTTGGGACTCTCTCTTTTCATTCTCCAGACTTTGCCACATATCCTGCTACAGTTCCATAGGGACAGTTTTGCTTTCTGGATTGTTTTGTCAAGATGTGAGTTCCAATAAAGCACCTCGTCTAAGGTTATCCCAAGACATTTCGTCTCCATTGCAAATTGAATGGCTTCACCTCTCAGGATTGGCGGTTTGAGTTCTCCCATATTCCTTTTTCTGGTGAATGGCACTATTGGACATTATTATACAAATAGGGACTTATTTACTATTTTATGCGGATTAATGAACATTTCCTCCCTATCGCACCATTTTAGAATGATGTTCAGCACTTCTCGTAGTGCTATTGAGATTGCTTTCTTTTTTCTCCTTTTATCAGGATCACTAGATTATCTGCGTAAGCTTGGACTTCGACCTCCCATAGTCGAATTATGGCCAACAGGTCGTCAACGAGTACCGACCACAGGAGGGGAGATAGCCCTCCCTGCGGGCAACCTCTTGCGGCCCAGAAGTGTGTACATGTTCGCCCTGTAAGGTGGTCGTTATTCTTTTGTCACTTAGCATGGCTTCGATCCAGTTAATACGAGGGCTGACTCCTCTTGCTCCTCTCGATTCATAGAGTGAGCGTGACAGTGCGTTGTTGAAGGCGCCTTCTATGTCTAAGAAGGCCGCCACTGCCACTTCCTTTTGTTTCCGCGAGTTACTGATGCTCGTTACAAGATCGTTGAGAGCTAAGTCTGTTGATTTACCTGCATTGGTGGCCATTAAGCGGGCGTTTCTCTAGCGCCACATCTTTAATGTGTCACATTAATGACCTTCTCCAAAGACTTCAACAAAAAAGATGTCATTATGGCCGGATTATTGGCCTGAGCGAAGATGCCTCAGCAATTGGTCACCCGGCTTTCGATATATATGTTACGTTAGTGGCTTTCCAGCACATTGAAATGTACCTCCATGCTAGATTGCCTTTAAGGGCACTAACAGGTGGGGTAAAAGTAAGTCCAGCCCAAACTGAAGAAGTGCTGGATATATTCCGTCCCCTCCTGCTGATTTAAAGGGCTGAAATGATTAATTAGCATCTTTAGCCGCACTAGGGAAAAATTATGTCTTTGGTAAAAAGCTAGTTTTCTTTTTATGGTCGCCAAGGTTCTGGCCTAGCAATTTTCTTCAAAGTGATGAAGCATTTCAGACCCGGAGAAGTATCTTTGTGCCAGAACTTCAAGCGTCTCTCGTCTGGTTTGTGTGAAAGTGCCATCTGGGCGCTTTATCGACTCAAGCTCCTGGTCACGTTCCCTTGAGCACTTTGTAGATCCTTGCACTGCGAGACGTTTCATTGACGTCCTCGCAGAACCTTCTCCATCAATCCGTCTTAGCTTTACGTATAGACTTATTATAGTCGGTTAAGGCCTTACGATATGGCTCCCAGCTGTTACTGGTTTTGGGACAATTGAAGAGTTTGTGTACTTCAGACCGCATTTTGTTAAGATTGTTTTTCCACCAAGGTGTACCGCGATTATCCTGCTTCACCTTCAGTGGACTGTTTTTATGATATCTTGGTACAATAGCTTCAGACACTTTATCAGCCATGTAATTTAGCTGATTATGATTATAGTTTTTTCACAGGATAGTAAGTTTCTGTGTAAGGTCGATTTATATCTGGCCCAGTCGGGGCTTACCCATCTTGGGCACCATTTTGGACGGTGTGTGTTTGCGCTTTGCTTAGGACAATTGCTACTCCCTCAGGGCATTCTTTTTCGGGTTGAAGCTAATCTTCCCTGTGGACAACTG